>NC_136061.1:1142258973-1142772111 GCF_964261635.1 Lissotriton helveticus | reverse complement strand
GCCTTATGCCTCATACTACTGATAAAGGTATTCCTTATCTGGTCCTGCCATTTAGCTATAAAGGTTCTGTGTGGGCATACAGAACGATGTTCATCTATGCTCGTGAAGTCTATCCCCTACGTTCTGTGAAAGACAATCCAAAGAATAGTGCTCTAGTTAAGGGAATAGTCGATATGATTAGAGGAGTTGGTTCCTATGAGACAATCCCGAGAGATGAGACACTAGCGTATATTGGATGGAACGTGACTGGATATGGAGTTAGTCTGAGTGAGAACCAGCGAGCGAAAAGATCCTCTCCGATTTGGATCGTACCCCATCAGGGTCATCTTTGTCTGCAAGGTAATGGCAAGAATCCGAGAGCTCAGTTAGGGAAGAGTATCTGCACTGAGACGTATGTATTTGCGTCCCAGACTTCCCCATCGTTTCTAGCAGCCAAGGGTACCTATTTTGTCTGTTACGATAGAGCGTACACATGGTTGCCCCCTGATTTCTCGGGCACATGTTTTGTTTAGTTCTTGTTGCCTCCTACATATACAGCTGCGGCAGATTACCACAAGACGAGAATTGTTAGAGGTGTCTTCAGTAAGGAAGATACTGCAAGACAAGAATTAGGAGATTTTTTGAAGGGTTTTCTGCCGTTTTGGGGACCTATGGTTAACAGCAGGAACTTACGGCAATTGACGAGAGTGGTTGAGTCCACCGTAGTTGAAACTGCCGGCGCCCTTAGTAACTTGACTGCTGAGCTCCAGTCGGATCGCCTTATGACTCTCCAGAACAGAGTTGCGTCAGATGTCATACTTGCAGATCGAGGTGGGGTATGTAAAGTGATCCAATCAAGTTGCTGCGTTTTCATACCAGACAATGCTCCTACGGTATACCAGGCCATTTCCAAGTTACATAAGATCTCTGAGTCTATACATGTGGATAAAGGAGATTGGTCGTTGATTGGATGGTTCTGGGAACTGTTGTCGACTTGGGGATGGAAGATTCTGATGATCATTGGGATGGCTTTAGTGATTCTTTTCCTGTTCTGTCTTTGTGTGCAGTGCGCTCCTGCTATATGTGGCCTCTGTGCTACTACGTGTGCAAGGAGACCTGTCCCAAGAGAGGTACTAAGTAATAGAATTATGCTCCAGCAACATCTTGATCTGATGAATATGGACCTGGACTCAGATTGACGTGAGTGTAGGTTCTTGCCTATGTAAGGGCAAAAGGAGGGTCTGAGGTTCCGTGAATTCTGAACCTGTTTCATAAAGGTCATGGTTTCGTTACGAATTTGATATTAGCGAACCGTAACTAGTTAGTACGACAAGTATGAGTGTTTTCATCACGTTAGACCGATGGATTCACTACGTATTTAGGGATTTCGTTCCGAACCCTTGGGTTCCATTTTGTGTATGGCAGCCATTTTGTGGTTTCCCTCACATAGGCCGATGACTACGGCCGAACGAGTCTTTAGCACACGTACACTTTAGCTGACTTCTGAATGACCTGAGCGAACTGACCCTCTTGCCTGAAGCCAACCTTGTTAGGCCAGTTCCTTTCCCAGTAGCTGATCAAGATTGAGGATCAAAGCACAGGACATCGTAAAACTTTATTGCACACAAATATGTCTTATCCTACTCTCACCTGTTTCTGCTCCTTTCTTTATGGTCTATTTACGATGGGTATGTGCCCTTTTTTTATTATGGGTTCGTTCGACCTGTCTAAAGAAGAATGTTGGGTTTGACCGATGATTGATCATGGGCTGGGCAACTGAAAAGTGCGTTTTACCGTCATGCGATACCTCTGGTGTGGATACATGTGATTGGACAGTTTGTAAATGTAAGGTATTTGTCTGGAATGTGATTTTTGGCATAAAAAGGGATGACTTGCTTTGTAAAATTGAGCAGTCTCCTGAGAACTCATACCGTGTTGACTTCTAGGACTTCTGTTACTGTCTGCAGCCAATAAATTCGATCTTTGACGCCACCAAGAAGTTCCCGTGTCTCTGTGTTCTAAGACAGGTGATACCCGAAGACTTTGGGCGTGCCCCTGGCGCCACCGGGTCTTAAATAACCCGGTTTTTCACAACCTGCATCTGGACCCAGCCTGAGTGATTCCTGACCCTCCAAGTGGTGTTCCTCCAGTCAGGGACCCTTGGAAGTGGTTCTAAAGGTCCCCAGATAGCCCAAATTCAAAACTTGGGACTTAGAACATTTCCAGCTAAAAAGTGCCCTGAGTACTGACATGAGACTAGGACCAGACTGTTCGCCAATCCACTCAAGGTGTATCGCTGGTCATCCTGACTGTGTGGTAGCTCCCTCTACGTTCTTCTCCACAGTAGCAAATCCAGTTCAGTGTTCAGTGGCCCTCGCAGAAGGGTATCTGACCTCATGAAACTCTTGTTGGCTACAGCCTGCATCCTCATCCTACTAACGTTTTCTACTTTGAAAATAAAATGTGTCTGACTGTGGAAATCTTCACTGGAACTTTATCCAGCAGCTCCTCAATGATGACACCTCCTCCTTGGACACTGCCAGCTACCTTGCCTTGCTGAACTCTACATTATCAGCCATTTTTCTACAATTTTCTTATAGATCCGAAAGTAAGCAGACACCGGGCTCAGTCCACTTCGTGTATCTGAACAGCCATAACTTTCAAATGTACTCTGGTCTCACGTGACTAGATATCCGCGGATGATACTTTGATCTTTTAGGCACTATTTTTCACTTTTAACTTTAAGAATTCATAACTCCTTTTATACAGATTAGAGTTTTGTTTTTTTGGTGTGAATTAATGTATTCAATTTTTTTCTTTTTTTCTTAATTGGCTCTGAATTTTTCTTCTGTTGTGCTCTGTTTTCACTTTATTACTGTTTAAAGTGACGCAGAAATACTTTACACACTGCCTTTAAGTTAAGCCTATCTGCTTTTGTGGCAAGCTACTAGAGGATTAAGCACAGGTTAATTTAATGACGATTCGTGGTTCATCATGACAGACTTTGGATGTTGTTTGAGAAGGGGTTTTACCCCCTTCAACCAATAACCCACAATTTCTCACAGTGTTATTGTATAAATATTTTTGAATGACAAAACACATCTGTTTTACATCCATTTGGTACTGCAAAATGTTGTTGCTGTGTCACTATTTGTATTAATTATTTGTTGTGCACTTCATCCAGACACAAATATTATACAGCTGTACCTTATCCAAAGATACCATGCCACTATACATACTATAAAGGTAATGTGAGTGATTGTACCATCATAACACAATGTCTGACTCACTGAATTTCCGGACCTACACAAAGGCCAATGGCTATTTCACTGAGATGACAAAGCGAAACAAATATTCTCAACATCATTACTCCCCTATAATATTATTGGCCTTATCACGACTGTAATATTGAGTGGATTCCTGACACACAAAACTCTGTCACTATATCATTTGCATTTATTAGAGTTTAAAATTAAGAGTGTCTTACTTCCTCATGTATTGGAGGAACACATGCTTTATGAATGCAAATATCGACAATTGTCTTCCTTGGGCTTATCCACCTCTAAAGTACCCTTCAAAAACTCCTTCTCATCATGTTATTGTATGCACAAGCACATATGCTATGCAACAGCCATGCACACATTTACTAACCCATGTCATTGTTTTTGGGTTGGTGAAGCAACACAACTATAACACAATGGCTTTATAAGGGTTTACAAATAAATGGTAGGGAATATTTGTGCAGCATTTAGTGACTTTCAACCCTATTTATGGACCGGTTTGCATCACTCTTGAACCATGCAACATGGTGCAAGAGTGACACAAACCTTAAATCCGACTTTACATTGCTCTGAGTGGCTCCCAAATTTAGGAGTATTACAACGCAGCACAAATCACTGCATTGCATTACTCTGCCCCAGGTAGGCATTCCGTGGGCATGGCGTGGGTTTTCCCATGCACATCCCATGGTTTTTGACACTCATTCCCAGATTTACAAGACCTTTTAAACCTGGGAATGCACCAAAATGATACGACATATCTTACTTTTTCCTTGTTGCTTCCACTTTCTGTGTGTGATGCAGGTGTGTGCTGCATTCTGCAGCACACACGGAAAGAAGAAAATCAGTCTCAAGATTGCTTTTGTACAGGAAGGTGTGCCTTCCTGCACAAAAACAATCCAGTATGCAACACAGTCACCTTTGCACCATGGTGCAAGGGTGCCTATGTTTGGAGCTAGGCAGCACATTGAGCGGCTAGGGAGCACAATATTCAGCATTGTGTTATCATTTGTGGTGTTCATGTCTGGGGCAGTTAGTCCCCCTGCATCCACCAAACAAAATGACACCCATCCAAACGGAATATACTTGTATGTATGTCAGCATATTTCCTCCGTAAACGTGTACTGCCTTTTATGCACAGATATAATTATGAAAATCACTCTTAGAAATGATATTGTGAATGAAGCTACATGTTTAGGATCCATCAGCAGATCTCTACGTAGGGCAGGCACCCTTGCAGCATGATCTGTGAGCCTTGTCCCTAAGCAGCAGACAGTGCAACAGACATACGAGTTAATCAATTTGAAAGATTTTTGTGTTCATTTTTAATTTCTGTTTAGATGGAACACAGTGATTCCACTTTGGTTATTTCCATGTATTCTATTAGATGTGAGTAATCACATCCTCTAGTGTCATTAATTTATCTTTTGACAAGTAATATAATCGTTGTTAATTAAGTGTTTGTATTTCAAATGTTATTATGGACAATAATGTTTAATTTTTTTAAATACAAAAATGGTACCACAAATAGAATTTTCAAAGACTGTTGAATGAGAAATTTTAAACTATTATATTCATGTCAATGTTGTTTAATTAAATGACTCATGAACTTTGAAAATACACTTTTATATTTGAAAATAAATTGTTCCTTATTTGTGTGGTGATGGGTAATTTCTTTCATTGCATTGTCACGCATATAAGGATTGCATGGCCTCACACAGGATAAATGATGCATGATGACGCAGATCGTCATCACGCAATGCGGCACTACAAAGGGCGTGAATGTGTAGAGCATGTTTTTACAGATTAGTTTCATTTCTGTTTAGTGTGCTTGAAAGGTGGTTGTGGATTGGAGAGGTTTTTGAGATTGTGTTAGCTTGCTATAGCTGTGTCTACATTTTGTGATACATTTATTGGTTAGTTTGTTTGTGTCCATATTGTGATAACTTCTAGTTTTTTGTTTTGTCTTGTATTTATTTCTTGTTTGTCTCTGTGTTCATTGTGTAATTGGGTAATAGTATGTAGTGGGTGTATTAGGGGTTTAACGATTTAGATATTTAGAGGCCTTGCATCGGCCTTGTGGTACAAAAGGGGGTGGTGATGGACGGAGCATCTGAACCAATCAAACACTCACACCCAGTCAACAGATCTGGGTTTACTCCATCACCGTTCTTTAGCCCACCCGGCCACCCCAGTTCAGACATGGCCATATGCAAATCAGTCTGACCCTGTGCCTCATGGGAACAGTCCAGCCGAACTGCCAAGCCATGCCTTCCCTGGACCAGAAACAAGCTTCCGAGGACCGGTTTCTGGCATTTCAGCCATCTTCAGCCGTCTTCAGCCCGACTTGCTTGAATCCAGTGGTAAAGTGAGCAAGGGACTCACGTCTGAGCATACCCTCCCAACTTATGGCGAAGAAAGTGGTACAAAAGGGGGTGGTGATGGACGGAGCATCTGAACCAATCAAACACTCACACCCAGTCAACAGATCTGGGTTTAATCCATCACCGTTCTTTAGCCCACTCTGCTACCCCAGTTCAGACATGGCCATATGCAAATCAGTCTGACCCTGTGCCTCATGGGAACAGTCCAGCCCGGACTGCCAAGTCATGCCTTCCCTGGACCGGAAACAAGCTTCCGAGGACCGGTTTCTGGCATTTCAGCCGAATTCAGCCCGGCTTGCCTAAATCCAGTGGCAAAGTGAGCAAGGGACTCACGTCTGAGCATACCCTGCCAACTTATGGCGAACAAAGTGGTACAAAAGAGGTTGGTGATGGACGGAGCATCTGAACCAATCAAACACTCACACCCAGTCAACAGATCTGGGTTTAATCCATCACCGTCCTTTAGCCCACTCTGCCACCCCAGTTCAGACATGGCCATATGCAAATCAGTCTGACCCTGTGCCTCATGGGAACAGTCCAGCCCCAACTGCCAAGCCATGCCTTCCCTGGACCGGAAACAAGCTTCCGAGGACTGGTTTCTGGCATTTCAGCCGTCTTCAGCCCGGCTTGCTTGAATCCAGTGGCAAAGTGAGCAAGGGACTCACGTCTGAGCATACCCTGCCAACTTATGGCGAACAAAGTGGTACAAAAAGGGGTGGTGATGGATGGAGCATCTGAACCAATCAAACACTCACACCCAGTCAACAGATCTGGGTTTAATCCATCACCGTTCTATAGCCCACTCTGCCACCCCTGTTCAGACATGGCCATATGCAAATCAGTCTGACCCTGTGCCTCATGGGAACAGTCCAGCCCGAACTGCGAAGCCATACCTTCCCTGGACCGGAAACAAGCTTCCAAGGACCGGTTTCTGGCGTTTCAGCCGTCTTCAGCCCGGCTTGCTTGAATCGGCCTTGTGTCACGTTGTGTGACACAAGAGCGATCCGTGCAGTAAGTCAAATTTAACAAGCAACGCAAACGTTAAATGCATAATTTTCTGCCAATTGTGTGGTGCAACTGCTGCGCACAATCTAGCTGTGTTACACTGGAATTAATTTATGCAGTGTAGGCATTCCCATGAAAAATCCAATGCAAACATAACACAGTGGTATTTACCATCATATCACTGTGTCACACATCATGGCGTAGTGTAACCAAATGATAGACATATGTCAGATTGCTGCACATCGGGAAAGCAGGCATAGTGAATAACGCAGTGGCTGTAGTACAAAATACACACCATCACAGTACACTTTGGCAAGCTCATTTACGCCATGGAAGTCATCATATTGCAAATGGGAGTAGGTAGGTGACAATCACGTAGGTAGCGAAGAAAGAAAGAACATGTTTTCTGTCAGCGCATATCCCTCATTGTCCTCAGGGAGGAGGAGGTTATACAGTTCTACAGACTGAAGAGGGAGACCATTTTGGAATTATAGAAGAAGGATAGCACCAAGTCTCCCACCAGCTATTGCAAGAACAAATGGCATCTCACCACTCCCAAAATTGAAGTCTGTGCTACACATGTTGCCCTCATTCTTTCTCCCATCTGTGTTGGATGCCATAACAAAACTCACACAACAGTACCTCATCTTCCCAAAAACTACCCAAAATATTAGATACCAAGCAAGGCTTCTACAACATTGTTGGATTCCCTCATGTGCTTGGTGCCACTGTTTTCATACATGGGCATTTTGTGCCCCCTGAAGCCACTTCGCACCTGTACAGAAACCACAAGCACAATTTCTCAATCAATGTTCAGGTAATAGTGGATCATGATGGACTGTTCATCCATTTAGATGCCAAATACCCTGGAAGGGCCCATAATGCATACATATTTTGTCACAGTACCATCAATGAGCGGTTAAAAAATGGCAGATATGGGAATGGCCTACTCATTGACATGCAACGTAGAATTTGAGCATATACTAACTAAATTGTGAGCTATGACATAATAGTCATATTTGTGTCTGGATCTTGTGTCATGTGCATATAGTGGTAGTATGTTACTCAAACATATAGCCAATGATGTCCCATTGTCTGATTCCCTCACTGATTCTAAAATGTAAGTTGGAAAAATGCCACAGTGAGAAGTATTGTGTCATGTCACACTGTACGAGTGGACAGAATCAAAATATCTGCAATGTCATAGACATCTACTGACAAATCATGTGCTCCATGATCATGTTTAAATCTTAGAAATGTTTGAGGTGTGTACGTGCAATGGTACGGCAAGTAAGGAATAGTAGAAAAGTTCTAAATAAAATAAATATGGTTGAACAAGTTGTTTAATCTTAAGCGTAGGTGTCCCACATGGCAGTATATCTATAGGCTGATCTAAGTATTAGGTGCACAAATGTCAATAGAACATCAAAATTCAAAGTCTGTCATGCACTGAAAGTGTAATACCAAATCACGAAATAAATCTGTACTTTAGGTACATATGTGATACTGAAAGAGAAAAATGCCAATAATTACACAGTAATACAACGTTCAAATGAGCACGTAGGGGCATATTTATGGAAGAAGTGGTGCAGGGCAGAGCAGCCATTTACCTTGCTTCACTGCCCTGTGTCACAGGGAAAGGGCATGAATGTGCTGTATTTTTCCAATATCATGAGGAAAACAAAGGGAGCTCTAGTGGGACAGATGTAATCAGAATTCAAATCGGAGGTTGACTTATAATTTGAAACCGCTGTTAGATTAACTCGCCTCATAAGATTAAATCAATTTTATTCTAATAACATAAATCACTTATATTTATAGAGGCATTGCTGTAGCACAGTCAAGAAAAACTCTGGCTACAAAGGACCATTTCACATATGAACATTTACTTATTTAACATTATTTGTCTATTTTACAAAACAAACACATAATGGTAAGAAGCTGAGAGACAATAAGACATGTAAACTCGTTTTGCCAATTATTGGCAATGTTAAAAAGCGCTATAAATGAACAAATCACTGCTTGACTTAAAGGTCAACAAAGTAACTGCAATGACGGATAATGTGATGTTGCTGGGGCAACAATCGCAAGAATCCGTCTCCAGGTCACAACGTCTATTTTTACTAGACCAACCTATACATGAATCAACTCAATTTTTGGTCTATAATCCAATAGATTTAACATCATTTTTCTTCTATAAATGACACATCATATAATTATTTTTCTTTCAATGATGTGTCATTTAAAGAAGAAAAATGATATAAAATATATTGGATTATAGACCAAAAATTGCTATTGGACACAATTAAGTTGATTCATGTCTAGGTTGGTCTGGTATAAATACACATTGTGACCTGGAGAAGATTTCTTCTTATTGTTGCCACAACAACGGCACATTATCCATCATTGTGGTTGCTTTGTTCCCCAATAATTCAAGCAGTGATTTGTTCATTTATAGCGCTTTTTAATATTGCGAATAATTGGCAAAACCACTTTACATGTCTTATTGTCTCTCAACTTGTTGTCATTCTGTGTTTGTCTTGTAAAATAGACCAATACCTTTAAATAAGTAAACATGCATATGTGAAATGATCTTTTGTAGCCAGAGCTTTTCTTGACTGTTCCAAATTTAAAGTAAACCTCCGATTTGAATTTTGTATACATTTGTCCCAATAGAACTCCCTTTGTTTTCCTCATGTAATTGGTGTAGCCTAGGTTCTAGAGGGTTATATGGGCTCCCACCCCTTCTTTTGTGGTACATAATTATCCAATATGGTGTCCTGTCCTTTCCCCCTGCGCTGACGCCGTTTCGGCCGCCTAGCACCAATGCAGGCACCCTTGCACGATGGTGCAAGGGTGCATGTGTTATAGGCAGGATTGTTTTTGTGCAGGAAAGGACACCTTCCAGCATGAAAGCAATCCATAGTGATGTTTTCCTCTTTACATGTGTGCTGCACAATGCAACACACATGGAAAGAGTAAAGAAATTAGGTCAAATACATATAGATTTCTCCTTAATACACCTCACATGGGAAGGTGTATCTTTTTGGCACTTTCCCACGTTTACCAGGTGTAGTAAATCTGGGAATACGTCAACAACGTTGGATTTGTGTGGGAATCACACCAACGCCCATGGAATTCTTCCCTTGCACAGAGTAATGCAATGTAGTGATTTGCACTGCATTGCATTACTCCATATGTTTTAAGCCATTCAAAGCAACACTAAGTGGCTTTAAAAATATGACTTAGAGGTTTGTGTTGTGCATGTACCACGTTGCGTGGTGCAAGCATGATGTAAATCTCTCATAAATATGCCCCTTAGATAATAAGCCACATTCTCCCTGAACAGGAACACAACCAAACAAGGACTGATTTTGCTCTTCAGTCGGGTATAGCTTGGTTCCAAAGATACAGTGAGCTCGAGACCCACGTCTGGGCATACCTGGTGCACTTAGGGGATCAAATGCAAAAATCAATAAGGTGATGGATGGAATGTTTGAATTATCTCAGCCACTGACAATCACTTGTGTCTGTATCCCAATCCAACATTTGTCATCTACCATGCAACCTCAGTTTGGACTCAGCCATTTGGAAATCAGTGTTAACACAGCTCCTTATGGGAACAGTCCAGCCCTAACCGCCAGTCCAGGTCCTCCCTGAGTTGGAGCACAAGCAACCCAGGATCAGATTCACCCTTGTTATGGGCTCTTCAGCCAGGTACAGCATGTTGCAGTGGCACAGTAAGCCCAGGACACACATCTATGTACTCCCGGTGCACTTAGGGCATCAAATGCAAAAATCAACCAGGTGAAGGATGGAATGCGTGAACTAATCTTAGCCGCAGGCCATCACTCAGGCCGCAAATCAATCCATCATTTTTGTTTTTGAACTTTCTTGTACAAATAAGTATATGCCACAGAGACAAAGAGGGACAGCGCAGTCTGTTACAGTGAATGTTCTGTCTGCAGGGCATAAAAAATGAGGGCGGCCCTGTGCCAGGGCCATAGAAATAGATAGCGGCGGCTTCAAAGTCGCTCAGTGCTCCTGTGTACAGCCAGTACCCGGGTGTGGTGATTGATTGCAGGTGGATGTCTGTAATGTCCATTTGAATGCCTTTGAACCCTATGGAGTCCTGCCATAGAGGATCGCACTCACATTGCACTGCCTATTGTTTTCAAACTTTTTGTGTGTTTCATGATGCATATTTTCCTCTGTGCTCACTTCTGTGATATGTTGCATGGCCAGAGGCAAAATCATTCTCTATTTTGCATGGGACATGCGCCCATGGCAAACAGTTAACACTCTGTGAAGACAGGATCATTATGTATGTAATGCCATAGTGGATTGGGATCACAAAAAACATGCATACACATCTGTAGCAGGGCCACCTTAGTAGCATTATAGGCCGCTGTGCAAAGCAGTGCACTGTGCCCTGTCTACACAACCACACACAGTTATAAACATGTTTAACATAAAATGTGTGTTAAAAATCTGGTCTGCATGTGTCCCGATGCTTGTGGGCCCCCGGGGCAACAGCCCAGCGTGCCCTTGAGTTTAGACAGCACTGATCTGTAGCACCCTTGGGACATCATGTTCAATACAGCCCCAGGTGTCTGTAGCTAGCTATGTCAATGCCATTTATGTTTAGGAACTTTAAATATGTAACTTTGTGTACAATATAAGTATAAAGGTACATGCTGTCAGGTCAGGTGATATGTAGATGATGTACTTATTTCAAATATTAATAACAAATATGAATATTTTTATCAAATCACTGCAGCCCAAAACACCAAGGCAACTTTGTATGCTGCTTAGTTGATACCATCAAATACAGTTGGCAGGCTGATGAAAAAGCAAATATTGGGTGCCCTAAAGGAACTGCTCTAAAATGATCCTGATGCCAACACATGCAGTACGGCCCTTAATTTTACACATGCTGGGATGGCACATCATGCTGGGGTGTCTACCGAGCTGTTGATGGTTACAAACACTGATACAACTTCTGCAGTAGTTGCAAGATGATGCCCTTGTTCAAATGATATCACTGGATCACCTCCTCCGCCCAAGGTTCTAATCTGCCATTTGTCTGACCGAAATAATTGAGGCAAACTACAACACGCACAAAGAGCCCGGGAATTATCTCTGATAAGGAAACGTATTTTTGCTTCCAGATTAACTCTGTCGTTAACAGCACCAACTACCAATTGGCCATTTTAAGAAAGTGTGACCTTTCCTATTCACCTATCCTTCTTGCTGAGCTAAAAATGGAGCTGATACTTCCTAAACCAGACTGCATTAGTATAAATGAAGCTCTACAAAAGTCTGAAATTCAAAAACTGTAAATGATACAAAACCACGCGTTGTGAATCGGCCTTCACCTTAGAAAATTTTAACCTACCCCACCTGTCATACCAAACATCCACTGGGTTCCAGTACAAAACAGAATACAATTCAAGATTCCATCATGCATATATGGCCCCATCTACGTTCAAACGCTTTACTGTAACAACCATCAATGAATCCCAAATCGGACAATAAATCTGATCTCATTCAATACATATCAAAAAGACTAACATTTTGAGGCAAGTCTTTAAAAGTCACAGGTTTATGCTTTTACAATGGCCTACCACTGCCGTTAAGGAATCAAGCAGATCATCACCAACTCAGTAAAGGGTTGAACACCCTCATGGTCACAGAAGCTTTCTAACTTCAAGGACATCATTTAAGAATATTCCCCTTCACCATGTTGTCATTTAGTTAACCCATCTGAATGGTCTGTACAAACCTTCCCTCTCCCAATAATATGATGTAATTCCTGAATCTCACCCCCATCTTGTCAGGAATACCTATCCCTCACCTGCTCTTGTTCCTCTCTCTGCTATTTCCTGTCTCTGCAGTGGTCAGAAAAGGTTGTCTCGCATCACGTAGGCACTTTAAAAAGCTAAATATATACGTTTATAAAGGATAACAAACAAAAGAGTCACAATATTAAATACAATCACTGACAAAGAAGTAAAATAAAAAGCACAACATAGATGAAAGAAACATGGTGATTGTAAACTTTTATTTTTCCAGCCAACTTCTCAAAGCAACATTAAACAAAACTGAGGATACTGTAATCTCTCTATCTATAATGCACAAATATAGCTGTTGGGGGAGACGTTATTTTAACACCAGATAAAAACGTAGTCAGATATACATCTGCTTTTCACACATGGATTCAGGGAGGAGAATACTCCCAATTTTTTTTTTTTTTTTTTTTTTTAGGTTCAACTGATGCTTGGAGGCTCTTACATGCAACAGTGTAAGATTACACTTTTTCATCAATTCACAATTCCTTTTCTAGCATTGACTTTAAAGCCCTTGACAAAACAATATGTGACTCTTTCCTTTCTGCTAAAAGCCATATCATGCCCATATCAGACTACATTTCAATAGAAATTGAAATAGGTCCAGCTGCAAATAGCGAAGTGATTAGATATTGAAATTGTATCCTATGCAGCTTTATGCTAAAACCAGGCACTGTGGCAGTTTGAAATAGCCTCAAAGCTTACTATTATGACAGGTCTGTTTCTAAGAAAATCATTAGAAAAGCAAGATTGAATCAATATACAATAAAGATGATTGGGTTCAATAAGAATATATCCTTGGGAATTAATACAGACAAAACAGGTTTGATACATTTATAAGATGAAGGTTTGAAACTTGCAAACGTGAAGTCAATTACTTATTTTCAAAAAGAGCAGAGATGACTTCTGGGAAATAAATACAAATACTGACATGAAAGGGACACATGTACTAGACTACTGGCACATAAAAAACTAGTTGGGAACTAGTCAGAATTACTCACTCCATGTAGGATGCACAAGCAAAATTAAAGTGTACATGAGAGCAAAAGCTGTATACAATATTCCACAAATAAAATTTGGGCCAGCAATCCCAAAATAATTGAGAAGGATAAGAGGAAGTAATTCCTGGGCGATATCCACATACTGTCTCTATATTGTAAGGACACTTTGAACCGTACAATTCCAGGCACAGAGACAGGCACACTATTTTGATCATGCAACATGTAAAATCGCCATGATCTGATGATGTAACAATAACATTATTTAAAAACTACATGGGGGAAATATCAATCATTTTATAATCAAGCCATTTAATAATCAAGATTTCTAAATGAGATGAAGCAGTCCCATTTAGTCATTCTACATAAACCAGAAAAAGATTGTCTTCAATGTACAAGCTTTGCACCTATATCGCTATTAAATATATTTCCCAAAATCATCACTAAAGTATGCGCTACAAATGAACCGTATAATCGCCGAACAGATGCCTAGCAATTAAGCTGCTTTTATAAAGGGCAGAAAACCGAGGGACAGCTCCCAAACACCAATCAATTAGTTGGTAGTTAGTGTAAACATTATGCTGCGACAGGGCGAGATGCTGAAAGCCTTGACGATATATACTGGAGATACCTTTTTACGGTGATAAAAATAGTTACCTTTTGCTCGAATTCCTGTAGCAATGCCAAAGAACTGTATGAAGTATTAATCTGTAGCCAGAGCAGAAATAGGGTTTTAGCAGAAAAAATAACAGTTGAGCGAAAACTTGAACCTGAATTCCCACTCTTCCTTTTATTGTTCACTCTGGTTAGTGAGCCCTTAGCAACCGTGATGCCACCTTATAAAAACGGAATTGAATTAGCCTCTGAGATATTCAAGTTTATTTTACTAACAGAAGAGGGGGGAAAGTGATGCAAACCTGGGACACAGTGTTGTGGTGGTATTTACTTTCCAAAGCAAATCATAATTTGTTGGGAAAATGCTATGCGTTACTTTGTGTCAAGATGATGTACAGTGGGTGGTACCTGGACATCCTCATTCTACCACCTATGGGTCTTGATGCAAATCCCTGTCTACTACCATTTTATACAGGAGGATGTGCTAAAAAAGTATGCCTCATCAGGGCAAAAATAACAAATGAAAGAAAAACGGGTCTGGGAGGCCCACTAACTGCTACTATATTGGATTGAGGACATGTTGCCAGGAAGAAGATTTGGATTGCTGTCAGTAGGTACTGCCACTTTGCTGTTTGCTCTGCTGTGTTTGCCTGCTGCTTGTTGCTTCAGTCTTGGTAGTGAAATAATTGGATTTGGCTGTCTTGTACAGTGGTTTGATTTGAGCTTGCTTCCTGTGAAGAAGTCTCAGGCGTCATTTGGAACAGGCGCCTTGTCACTGAAACTCAACACATCGCCGCTGCTTGCACCGGAACGTGGTCCCTGCTTGATGCAATGCCTGTGGCTTGCAAAGCAGGTCCCAGCTTTTCGTCGCAGCGTGTCTGAAGAACTGCTGCTCTGTGAGTCTTGAGCACCTCACCACCGAATTCCATGACGCATCGCCCAACTCTGACGCAGCACCTGCTACAATGTTGGGAAATTGACTCAACACGGCTTGAGTTTCGACGCTTCGTCCATAGCTGTTGATTTCTTCATTGACACCGCACAGCAGTAAGGAACCAAGATATCATGCCCTCAAATGACACATCACCTCCCCTGCCTAGAAGTAAGGAACCGATGCATCACTTGCTTTTGATGCTTTACCACTCCTGCGCCTCGCATCATTGTTGATTTTTGATGCATCTAAGGTACTTTGTCCTGATCAAGCGCATCCATTGACTTTTTAGTACAAAAACTTTATTTAATCTTTGAAAATTCATACCTTGCCTTGTGTATGTTGGATTTTGTAATTTTGCATCTTGTTTTATTCAGAAAAATACTGGCTGTTTTTATATGTAGTATATATTTAAAGAATCCTTTTGTATTGTTTTCAATGTGTTACTGTGTGTTTTTGTGAACAAATGCTTTACACGTTGCCTGTGCGATAATCCTTACATCTCTGTGGCAAGCTGTGAAGGAGGTGAGCAGGGGTTATCTCAAACGTGTAACTTACTTACCCTGACTAGAGTGAGGGTCCCTACTTGGACAGGATGGGCCAACTAGAGACCCCATTTCTAACATTCTGATAGTAAAAATGGCATTGAATTGGTCTCTGAAATACTCAAGTTTCTCTTATTTGCAGAAAATATCCTACGCAATTGTCAAAATTCGACTACTTTGGGTTTGCATTGCAAAAATGATGCAAGCCTAATGCAAAGTATTGCAGTGGAATTTTCTTTCGAATACAAATCATGATTTACATTGGAAAATTGCCTAAATGAATGCAATGCATCAAGGGGCTGTACCCATGGGTGGTACTTAGGCCTTGCATTCAAACGCTAATGGATTTTGACACAAATCCCTATCTATTAAATTTGCACGAAGGGATTTGTACGAACAAAATATACCTGATTGCGGCAGATGTAAATGCGGAACAACTTTAAAATTCTCAAAGGTCTTTCAACTTTGCATGCGTGCTGCACTTTACAGAACACATACAAAGGGAACAAGTATTAAAGCAAGGGCCCGCTTCCAGTAAAAAACCCATGCTTGATTGAACTCAAACACCTTTGCACTATTGAGTAAGGGTGTGGGTGCTAGCTCATTGCCATCCAAAGATACCAATGCTGGGGGAGAGAATAACAACACCATATCTTAGTAAATATGGTGTTGTTTTTGTCTCACTCTTTGGTGCAATGCCGAATATCAGATTTGGTTGCTGTGCTGCGTTGCACCAAAAAGTATTAAATCTGCCCTTTGCATCCATCCTGAGACATTCTAGTCCTTCAAAACTTGATCTAGCAGAAAAATTGAAATTTTTCATGTTATATATAATTTGGATTAAATCAACCTTAATGGCCACGTCAAAATGAGTTAGGTAAAGTGACAACCTCCCACTCCCGTTTAAGTGGGAAGCCTAGCAATTAAGCTACCTACGGATTGTCATGACATGTAATGAAAACTCTTATTAACATTGCTGTAGAAAAGGTTTATCAGACTATTAAACAGGACTATGTGATTGGGCAAGGATAAATGCAATGTAGGCGAAGCTCTGCTCAAAATATTATACATATTTCAAAATGTAGCTCTCCCATTTAAAAATCATATGGTCATGCATATTAAAAACACAGTGAAAAAAAAGAATGTATACTGTCTCCTAAGACAAAACTTAGAATCAGGCATTAATAAATTGAAAATATATATTTTTTCAAAAGCAGCTTTTGGGTTCTCCTAGTTGAAGAAATACCACCAAGCATTCATACCCACCAATATGAGACAGCTCAAGTCCTAAACTGCATTCAGAAAACTTGACTCCTTCAGCTGCCCTAATGTGCCTGATCAGTGATCTCCTTTTTCTCTTTTAAAACAAATTGTTTTTATTCCTTGACTTGGGTTAATGGTTTTTATCGCATTGACCACTGATGACTATATATAGTGTTATGTTTTGTGTATGTCTGAAGGTGAGGTATTATATATTTTTATAGAAATCCAGTTGGGAGGAGCAAATTAATGTGTTTGTCCTGAGGAAGGTGGTATTTTCTAATTAAGACCACTGAAATGAGTCAATGGAGCACATAACAAGACCCACAGTGCTTGAACTGTCATAATATGTTACTGAACATATCCAACCATACCCAGTGACATGAATAGTGGGAGTGCATCTTCTTTTGAAAAACTAATGTCAGTTTTCAAAAAATTCCTCCTCCTTTTTCAATTGTTATGTTGTGTATTGTTTTATTGTGTTATTTATGTCATGATGTGTCGAGGTACACTGATTGTACTTTTCATAACAAATTTTATTGGCTGTTATTTTATTGAATATATGAATACATACTCTATATGTGTTTTCTTAAAATACCGTTGGAACCACATTTGCTTAGCTGTGTAGATTAATATTCTAAAAATATTTTTTAAGAGGAACCCATCAGTATTTTAAGGGTAGCAGCAGCACAAGACTCATTCTTGCAGGATTTTATTATGATTTGAGAAGTGAATAAAGAGAAAATGGTGGTGGGTGACCTCCCAGTCAATGGTAGCCGGCATGGATCTGGGGTGGCGGGCGGGGAGAAAGAAGGTAAAGAGATGTGAAAAAAATAAAAATAGACTTACCTACTCGCCGGTGGCCTCCCGCGTTCTCTCACCTCAGTCTGCCAGCCAGGAAGCAGCCAGACTCCCCAAAGTCAATAACAACTATGCAATGCAGTGTTGTGATTGGCTCCCCTAAGCCAATCATAAGGCTGAAATGCAGTGTTGTGATTGGTCTGAGCTCCGTAATTCAGCTCTGAGAAGGGGCTGAGGGCCTGGGCATCTTTTCCACCCAGGCTGTAATGCGGCCTGGGTGGATAACATACTAAGTAAGCATGACTGTTTGGTCAGCCCGAGCCGTCCGGCCCAGGCATCATGTGCTCTTCAGGGTGCCCACCACTCCTCCCCTACCCTGCTCTGTGAGCAGAGCAGGCTCGCCTTGCTCCGATGCTGCTGCAGTAGGAAGGAATAAATAAAATGATAATAACAATCATTATCATTTTATTTTTCCTTTCCGTCACTGCTGCCACACAGTGGGCGACGCTCCTCCGCCTTAGTGAAGGAGCTGCCACTGCTTACAATGGAGGCGTGCTGTAGCAATATAATGTGAGATGGTGCACCAATCACCTATCTGAGGGCCACACAATTTGTTGCTCGCCTCTAGTCCCCAACGGCACAAGCAGAATAGGCAAGTTTGTAACAGGTTGTCTCTTAATGCACAATCTATTGCCTCAAAATTGTGTACTGTAAGTCATTAAGAAAATTCTTGCTCTTCACAACTTGTCAGGACAACAAGCGGATCCCCATATAATTGTTTAAAAAAGTGCCCACTTATAAAAGTATATTGTTTGATACATATTTAAACTAAATATGAAAGGAAAATAGGGAAAGATGACTTTAAAGGATACATCAGTCAAACTGTGTGCACTAGTTATATATTATTCCTTAAAGATATTTTAATGTAGAACTTTGAAATGTACATAGGTGTGTACAAATCTTGGTTATCCTTTAATTTCTGAAGTTTGAAATCGGATTACATGGTTGCAGAGTGTCTAGACCCATAACATCATAGAAGTAAATACCGACTGCTTCTTTAAATATAATAACATGAATACAGGTTACAGTGGTGTAGTCTAAGCATGGGCGGATTTTGCGGATCCACGATTCGCGGATTCAGCGGATTCACGGATCGTGGATCCGCAAAATCCGCGGATTCAGCGGATTTGCGGATTTGGGGGCGGGGCTTCCTCGGGCGTGTGGGCGGGGCCAAACGGACGGGGCTTCCACGCGAGCGCACATGCCTCTTGTGTGTCTAAAAGGTCAGAGACCGATCAGAGCAGCAGATTAAGAGACAGAAGCCCCTGGTCACAGGAACAGCACGGGGGTTGTGCTCGTAAAAGTCAAAGATGCCCAGCCTCCCAACGCTCACGTTTTTTTTTGGGCTGCTGAATGAGTCACTGCATTTGCGCTTCAACTAGTTCCAGCGACCAAGTGTGTGTCACTATGCAATCGCGCCGAAGTGCGCAGGGGTCCCTTGAGTGAAATGTCCATCATAGTGGGTAAATGGCGGGAAGACGGTGCACACCTCGAGTGTGTGGGCGGGGCCAAACGGACGGGGCGTCCATGCGAGCATGCCTCTTGTGTGTATAAAAGGTCAGAGACCGATCAGAGCAGCAGATTAATTATTTAATTGTGCCAGGACCGTCGTGCCCGAATGAACCCTGCCCTTCATATTTATTCAAGACACCACTGTTGAAGTAATTTACGATGGCGCCGGCAAGCTGCCAGCGCCATCCTGCAAAAGTTACTTAATTAGCTTCAACAGGAAGCTCCAACTGCTAAAATAAAGCAGGCGCTCGAGCCCCTGCTGTATCTTATCTGTTAGAGCTTCCTGTTGAAGCTAATTAAGTAACTATTGCAGGATGGGCGCTGGCAGCTTGCCGGCGCCATCGTTAATTAGGCGCGCGCGCTTGAACTTTTGACCGCAAAATCCGCTCCGCTCGCGGATTGCGGATTTTCGGCAAATCCGCGAGAGTTCGCGGATCGCGGATTTGCCGAAAATCCGCAAAATCCGCGATCGGAGCGGATTTTGCGCTCATGCTTAGTGTAGTCATAGCAACAGAGGACTTAAGTCGATTACATTTGATCTCCAGCATTTTTATGGTCGTGTTTGATTGTCGTATACAATCTGTACCGTAAATATTTGGCTGGGGTTTTGGATAAAATCTCCAAATACATCATCATTATAATGACTCGAGGCAGGCACTGTAGAGTGTCAAGAACAAAACATTTCAAAGGCACAGGGTTGGGTTTTCCGAGGAATTTTCTAAAGTCTGCAAGTATTTATGAGGCATCTTTATTATTTCGGGGATGTTAGGGTGGGTGGGGGCTAAATAAACTCTCAAACCACCAAGCGCATACCTTTATAGGTCTCATCTGGTCGAAATATCTTGGTTATGGATAAACTGGTAATATTGTCGAGATAGCTGGGCTCTTGTTTATGTAGAGATTTACACATAACCCCATTTCCACTTTATATTTAATAAACTGGGCATGATGATGTGTGTAATAGCACCTCGTATAGGAAATATTATTTTAAATAGCACATTAACCTATACTCAGGCCCAGGGTCATCTTCAGTATTTTGGGGGCCCTGACCAAAATAATGCAACAGGGTTTAGTACATTTTAGTTTCATGGAAATTTAAATTTTGCAGCGTAATGTGGCACATTTTGTGATAGTATTACTTCATTATTTCTAAATACATTCACACTATTGGGCACATGTTTCACTTCATTACACCCAAATGAAGCAACAGAAAGATGTCCAGGTAACCTTTGTGAAAAGCCTTCTTTTTTTTATGTTTGAAAGCTTTATTGAAGTAAATAATCAATCCA
Source organism: Lissotriton helveticus (assembly GCF_964261635.1). Taxonomy (NCBI): domain Eukaryota; kingdom Metazoa; phylum Chordata; class Amphibia; order Caudata; family Salamandridae; genus Lissotriton; species Lissotriton helveticus. Next base: position 1,142,751,605 of record NC_136061.1, on the reverse strand, counting down.
ACAAGGTAACATCAGCAGATATAAATGAGGAAGAGGGAATATGATGAGAGGATAAAAAATAAAGCTGATGGTACAAATGAGGAACAAAGCATTTTAAGCGTTTTTAAGAGGGAGGGGAAAGGAGGGAGGGAAAGGAGGGGGAGGAGTGAGAAAAACCTAACAATAAGTCATAAACAGAAAATTGCAGTAATTATGAACATCAAGCATAAAAAAGTACAGTAAAAGCACCAATGACTATGAATAACGATAGATATATGGTCTAAAAGGCAGTAAATAACATATTATGAAGTATAAGACGGCACAAGCGAGAGAGTGATTAAATTGAGTAGATACAGGAGTACACTTATTCAAGGGGGCTTAAAGTTGGCAGAGGAAAAAATACAGGGTTTTGTCTTGGCAGATTGGTCCAAATATAAAGTTAAAGGTAACCAATATAAATCAACATTACGGGAAGGTTTGCACAAGGCTGCGAAGGCTACGTCGAGCCTATGGGAATGACAGAGTAAGTTCCACCAACAGACCATGGAAATTTTGTGTAGAGATTTCCAATTAGAAGAAATGTGTTGGAGGGCAAGGGCAAGCATGAGGTCAAAGAGACCTCTCGAGTGTGGTGGGAGGTCAAGAGAATCAGACAGACTGCCTAGAAACACCAAGGAAGCTGAGAAAGGGAGAGAGAAGTGAAAGATATGAGAAATACGGGTCCACATCTGTGTCCAGAAAAGGCGGACGGAAGGACAGAGAAAGAAAAGGTGAAAGGAGTCTGCATTGGTAGCATTGCAGGTCCAGCAATCAGCACTAGAAGAGGATATAAAACGAGATAAGGAAAGTGGAGAAAGATAGAGTCTATGATAAAAGAAAAAGAGAGATTGAGTCAGAGAGGCATTGCGGGAGGTTTTGAGAGATTTAGCCCAAATTTTATCCCAAAGAGAAATCGGCCATATAGAATCGAGATCTTTCTCCCAAGAGAGTTCTAATTTCGATTTGGGGCGATCAGGGTCAGAAGCAGAGAAAAATCGGTAGATAAGGGAGGCCTTAGGGACAGCAGAAAGAAGGGTAAGTAAAGAAGAAGATGACGGGGGTGAGATGGCAGAATCAAGAGAGTAGTATCGTTCAAGGACGGTTTCCATAAGAATGAAATATTTCTTCGCGAAGGAAGAAGGGCATTGGAAGGAGGACTGAAATTGAGGGAAGGAACGAGGGGACAAGCCATCGAAAAGATGATTAACCCAGATAACACCCTTCGATCTCCAGGTAGGCCAGGCAATAGGTCTATTCCGTATGAGAATAAGTGAATTATACCAAATGGGCATAAGGAGAAAGGACTCTCGAGAAATAGGAACAGAGGAGGTCAGGGGTCGCAAAAGAGATGAAGTGTGTCGAAAAATAGGGGAGACAAGACATGGAGCCTTAGCGGTGAAGAGGAGAACTTCTTTAAATGAATGTGGAAGTAAAAGATCACGCTCAACAGAAAGCTAAAGTGGGGACAGAAAGGAAATGTCCTGTGATAACCAACGAGAAGCTTGACGGAGGGAAAAGGATTTGTGATAGAGGCGGAAATCCGGAAAATTCGTACCACCATTCACTTTGGGTTTACGAAGGGATGAGAGTGAGATGCGCGCTTTTTTCTGTTTCCAGAGGAATTTGGACAAGACAGAGTCAATACGACGAAAGTAAAGAGTCGGAATATGAATCGGGAGCATGGAAAGTAAATAAATTAAGATTGGAGCAACCATCATGTTAATGGAGTCGAGACGCCCCCACCATGAGAGGAAAAGGGGATTCCAGGAGGTGAGGAGGGCCTCTATTCTAGAAATAACAGCGTCCATGTTAAGACGAACAGAGGACGAGGGAGAGTTGGAGAAAAGTACACCTAAATATTTAAGTTTCTTACTCTGCCAAGCAAAGCCAGTGGAAGAAAAGAAATGCGGAAGACAGAATTTAGTGAGGGGAAGAATCTCCGTCTTGTCCGAATTGATTTTATACCCGGAGACCAAAGAAAAATGTTCAAATTCAGCCAATAGGGAGGGGACTGAGGTAGCAGGGTCAGAAATAAAAAGAAGGATGTCGTCAGCATATGCAGATAATTTAAGGTGATTGGGTCCATATGGAAAGCCAGAGATGGAAGAATTATTACGGATAGAGGTCAAAAAGGGTTCAAGAGCTAGGATGAACAAAAGAGGGGAAAGAGGACAACCCTGGCGAACACCACGTTTAAGAGTAAAGGATGAGGAAAGTTTACCATTGACTAAAACAGAGGCTTTGGGCATGGAATAGATTAGGGAGACATAGGAAATGAATTTTGGACCGAAACCATGCCATTTCAGGGAAGCCATAAGAAACGACCAATCAACGCGGTCAAAGGCTTTTTCAGCATCCACTGAGATGGCCGCAAGAGGAATGGATAAGGAAGGGGCTTTACTGAGGACATTAAGGAATAGTCTAGAGTTGTCCGAAGTGAGGCGACCTTTAACAAAGCCGCATTGTTCTTTCCCTATGAGGTGAGGTAGAAGGGGATCAAGGCGAAGAGCGAGAAGTTTAGCAAATAATTTATAATCTACGTTGACCAAAGATATCGGCCGATAATTTTTGCAAAATTTGGGATCACGCCCTTCTTTAGGGATGAGGCAAATAGTGGCATCTTGAAATGTTCCTTGAGCGAGGCCTTCGGAACAAAAGGACTGAAAGAGGAGAAGAAGATGAGGTAAAAGAATGTCGGAAAAATGGAGATAAAATTCAACCGGAAAGCCATCAGGACCAGGGGTCTTGCCTTTGGTAAGAGACGTCAATGCAGTGGATAATTCAGAAAGGGTAATGTCAGAGTCTAAAGTCGAGAAATTGAGCTGGGAGGTATCAGGTGTAGGCAGACGAGCAAAATATGACTGAAGAAGATCTGGGGTAGGGGGACTTTCAGGAGTATATAGAGTTTCATAGAAAGAATGAAATTGCTCCAAAATATCTTTATCCGTATGGAGGAGAGTATTGGAAGGGGAGTAAATAGCATCAATAACAGTCCGCTCCTTCCGTGATTTGAGGTAATTAGCAAGTAGCTTACCGGACTTATTGCGACCCCCGTAGTACCGTGCGCTACTACGTAGAAGATAAGAAGAGGCCGAATCTGTGGTGAGCTTATTAAAGGCAATTTTGGAGCGAAGAAGTTCAGGAGACATTTGATTTGGAGAAGAGGTATAAAATTGGTGCTCAAGTGACTTAATATGTTGTAGGGCGACCTTGCGTTTTTGAAGAAACGCTTTCTTTTTCTTGGAGACAAAGTCAATAATGAAACCACGGGCCGTGGCTTTAAACGAGTCCCAGAGGGTGTGCAAAGGGATAGTAGGTGTAGCGTTAAGGTGGAAGAATTCTGAGGTGAAAGAACGAAATGCCGAAGAGAAAGTGGGATCAGTGAGAAGAGAAGAGTTAAAGCGCCAGCGCGAGGATTTAGGGGCAGGGGGGAGAAGATCAAAGACAGTAAGAATAGGGGCATGATCAGAGATGACAATAGGTTCAATGGAAGAGGAAAGAAGGTTTTGAGATAAGGAGGAAGAAAGGAAAATGTAATCCAAGCGGGAAAAGGAAGAGTGTGGGGGAGAGAAAAAGGAAAAATCCAAAGTGTCCGGGTGTGTGATCCTCCAGGAATCTATGAGATGAACCTGAGAAATCGTGTCAAGAAACTGTTTGTGTGGTTTATGAGGAATGAAACGAACAGAAGATTTACGATCTAAAAAGGGGTCTACAATCTGGTTACAGTCTCCACCAAGTAAAAAGGCATCGTCCTTGTATTGGATACATTTTGCTGTGATCACGGGCCAAAAAGAAGAATCAGGGCAGGTAGGACCATAAACATTCAGTACAGTAATCGGGATAGCATTAACGAGCAGTTTGACTAAGATCCAGCGACCCTCTTCATCTCTCTCCTCAAGGAGCAGTTTACATTTGAGACGTTTATGAACTAGAATAGCGACCCCATTTTTTTTATGAGAAGCAGGTGAAAAGAAAACATCACCGACCCAAAGTCTTTTGAGTTTCAAAGACTCAACGTCAGAGAGGTGTGTTTCTTGGATAAGGGCAATATCAGGATTATAAGAGGAGAGGTGGGAAAGAACTCTCTGTCGCTTAATAGGATGGTTAAAGCCTTTAACATTCCAGGAAATGACGTTAAACATGAGACTGTATAGCACAAATTAGAGATAACAGGTGCAAAAATATACTGTACAAGCAACAGGGTGAAGTAAAAACTATATAAACCATTAGAACTAGGGAATGGAAAAATGGATAAACATATTGTATGAACAATAGGTTAAACTGCAAAAAATCAAAAAATATTAGAACCATTGAAAAGGTAGAAAGAAGAATAGGAGGAAAAGGAAAAAGAAAGGGGGAAAGGGGAAAGGCGAGGGGATAGGAAAGAAGGTCAATAAAGGATGTTGAAAAAGGAAAAGAGAGAAGGCATAGAAGACAGTACAAATCCAAAAGGATGACTGTAATAAACATACCTGAAGGGGGTAATACACAAAGGGAAGGCGGGGAGGTGGTGATGCGTTACAAGACGGAGGGACCAGGAACAGGAGCGGAACCACACCGAGACCTCACAAAAGGGAAACGAAGGACTGAACAAAACAGTGAAGGAGACATCCGGGAAGATCTGTGCATGGAAAAAGAAGATTAATTAAGGACAACCGGAACAAAATACATGAGAAACATAACCAGAAGTAGAAAAAGAGAAATGTTGAACATATTCAGGGAGACTGAAGAGAAGAAAAAATTCAAGAGGAGAAATACGAAAAGATGAAGAGAGAAAGGCCAAGAAGAGTACATAGAACTAGAGAAAAAAGAGAGCTAGAGAGCAAAACATGAATGCAACAGAAACATTTCAGCCACTGTTTGATGGAGAGGAGGAGGTTTCCATCCCTTCCTCATTTTGTAGAAGAAGAAAATTACGGAGTTCACCAGGTTCCTGAAAAGACCAAGTCTTATTCCGATGAGTGACTCTGAAGGTACAAGGATGAAATAAGCCATAACGTGCTCCAAGGGAACGCAAAGAGGGACGCATTGCCAAAAATTCCTTGCGTCTGGAGGCAGTAGCATTAGAGACATCCTGAGAGAAGTAAATTCGCTGACCTTGAAAAGTCAATTGTTTTTTGGTTCTTGCTGCCGATAGGATCAAAAGAAGGTCGGTGAACTTCAGAAACAGGATAATAACCCCACGGGGTTTGGTAGATGAAGATTGTCTGGCGCCAAGTCTATGTGCTCTCTGAAGACTGATGGACGTAGAGGGGGGTAAGTCCAAAAGTTTCGGGAGGAAGGAAGTGAAGAAAGAGACTGGATCGTCCCCCTCAAGATTTTCTGGCAGATTGTAAATACGAAGGTTGTTTCTTCTGTTGCGATTCTCCAAATCTTCCGTGTGTTTCTGTAGAGAAAGGACAGTCTTTTCTAGAGTAACAATGCGTTGTGTGTTAGATTGAACCTCAGGTGAGAGTAGTTCAACAGAAGAGAGGCGCGCATCCATAGATTCCCATTTATCTTTGAGAAGCTGCATATCTTTGCTCGTCTCTTCAATAAAAGGACGCATGGCACGGAGTTCCTCCAAAATTTGATCAATAGGAGACGAGGAAGATGGGTCGTCTGGCGTGGGAGAATTTTGTTTGGTACGTTTGCCAGCTGGAGCCTGTGGAGAGGATCTACTGGAGGTCGGAGTACCAGAGGAGGCACGCTGAGAGGAAGGAGTCGACATTTTAGTAGACTGAGGCAGTGTAGATCCAGCAGGTGAAGAAAGCTCCGGAAAAACACACCGAAGAATCAAAGAGAAACCTAGGTTGTCGTAAGGATACCATAGGGGACTCTCCCCATACAACAACGAAAGTTCAAGGTGCGTAGAAGTGAAAGGAAAGACGACAATAATGATGCAAAAAGAGCACCTCAGTGTTAATGGAACCAGTCACTGGGGAAATAGAGAGGAAAAATTCAAAAACACATCTCCATGGGTTATGTTGACCAGAGGAGAGCAATAGTTGTTGAAAAAACTTCAGTTAAAATATGACAGGCACGCGCCAAAAAACAAACCTGAGGAAATACAGGTAAGTCACATTGAGAAGCTCAGCGAGCTGAATGGCGTGGGTGCCGGTGGTATTGAAGCAAAAAGGCACAAACCTGCCTTGGAAGGAAAAGGTTGTGAAGCATTCCGGAAGCAAACAGTGAGGGAAACAGTCACATTACACCCCAATGAATAAGCGCTGTGGTGGCAAAGCGCGTGGGGAAGTAGGTTGCACAGCAGGATCCTCACAGTTTTAAAAGACTGAATAGATGTGCCTCAAAGGAGAGGAAATTGTAGCAAAACATGCACTGTTAAAGCTCACCCCAAAAAATTGGTGTTGCCAAGCGACTCATGGTGGTCGAGGGAGCGCTCGGTCGGTGAGGAGGCGGAGGTCTGGTGCGTCACGGCATGCCTAAAATGGCGGCTGCGTGAGGAGCGGCAGCAACATCGCGGTAAATGCAGAAAGACGGCAATTGAAACGCCGTACAGGCGCTCCGTGTGGTCTCCGGAGGTTCCGGTGGCAGAATCCAGGAAAAAGAAACGAAAATAAGCCCCTTCACATCGGGGAAACTTTAATGAGGTCGGGTGGTGCGGCGGAGCTCCGTAGCTAGCCGGCCATCTTGCGCGGCGCCAAGCCACGCCCCCTTGTGAAAAGCCTTCTAATGTGCTGCAGCACATGTTCTAGCGTTTTTAGTAACTTTTGATCCATAAGAACTAGAAACAGAGAGGCCTATTTACAAGAGGCCTGGCTGCCGAAGCCTCGCATTTCTTTTATGCTCCGGTGTTTTTTTGATGCTCTGGTTGCGCGGGCCTCTCAATCATATCTATGAAGCAACGCAAAGCTCCCCTGCATGTCTTTGCATGGCCTCATAGGATATGACGTAAGGCAAGACAGCGCAAAGCATTACTCTGCATCAAGGATGCGTTCCATGGGTGTCGCAGAGGGTGCTCCCACGCAACACCCATGGATTTTTGATGCTGCCCCAGATTTAGAAACTCACATTAACCTGGGGCAGCACCAAAACTTTGTATCTCCCCAGAGTAGGTGTAATGAGGAGAAATGTTTTCATTTCTCCTCGTCTTTTCCTCTTTCCATGTGTTCAGCATTCTGCAGCACAAATAGAACCAGGGAAATGCCTCAATGGATTGTTTTTGTGCCAGAAGGGGCTCCTTCATGCACAAAAACAATCCTGCATACAGCACAGACACCCTTGTACCAAAGTGCAAGAGTGCCTGCGTTGGCCCTAGGCAGCACATTTTGCACCTGAGCAAGGGAAAAAACAAGAATGCGCCGTATTACCGTAAATACAGAGCATTCCGCTCTTTCATTTTGATGCCGGGCAGCGCAGCAGGAAGACTTGCAGCGCTGCCAATGTAAAAAATTAGTAAATGAGGCCCAAAATGTTTTTTGTTAAATATTGCAGGTAAAGCAGCAAATGATAGATTGTATGGAGACCATAATAATAAGGAAAACTCTGCAGTCAAAAAATACCCTAATTCCTGTGGTCCTGCCCATTCCAACACAATACAAGCACACTGTAGTTTAAATATAATCATGACTTGAACAAACACAAGTGCAGAATACTTTCTACCAATTCAAGATTCCAATGTTTTTGTTGCTTTTTGCACCATATGAACACACATGTGTTTGTCTCATATTACAAGGCATGATCCTTTGGCTTTATGAACCTAGACATATTTCAAATACTTTATAGCAGAGCGCTAACTGTTTGTTTAAAACCATTTGGCAATGTACATAGAGACAACAAAAGTGCTGTCTTTGATGTGTTTTATTTTTAGCTTCACCTTGCATTGTTTTGTTTCCTGCCAAGAGACCAACTGCAATGATGCCATATAAAGATCAAGGAAGGACTTCCCATCTGCCAAGCCTTCACCACTGTCAAAAAAGCAGCATAAAAACAGTGCCTGGGGGAATTGGTGTCGGTTTATCATTTGGACGCTGCGTTGAAGGCATTTGAAGTCAGATATTTTGAAAATGCATATTTCATTTGTTTTCATATTTATGAGGATTCTACTACGGATATCTCTAGCGGGGGTCATTGTCAAACAAATGTACTTCAGAAGTATTTAATAGTAAAGGATGGGAAACAGCCATTACAACGCAACTTTTACTATACGTTGCTATTACATCGCATGCGTTACAACGCATGCAATGTTACAACGCGTAGTAAAAACTATGCATAGCATTACAACGCATGCGCTTTTTCAGCGCATGCGATGTAATGGCTATCCACGTAGTTGTGAGGAAACTGAGGCTGTTTCCTCGCAAGGACGTGGATCTCTGACGACGCAGGAAGCAGGAACTGGGAGCAGAGATGGCGACGCTCGAACCACGAGGAAAGAGGTAAGGCTGATTGTGTTTGGGGTGGGGAAATTGGTTTAGGGTAGGGCAGTGTTGTAGTGTTTTAGAGTGTAGGTAGTGTAGGGGTGGGGGTAGTGTGGGTAGTGTTGTAGTGTAGTTGTGTTTTAGGGTAGTGTAGGGGTGGGAGTAGTGTGGGTAGTGTTGTAGTGTAGTAGTGTTTTAGGGTTTAGGGTAGTGAAGGGGTGGGGGTAGTGTTGTAGTGTAGTAGAGTTTTAGGGTTTAGGGTAGTGTAGGGGTGGGAGTAGTGTGGGTAGTGTGGGTAGTGTAGTAGTGTTTTAGGGTTAGGGGTAGTGTAGAGGTGGGAGTAGTGTGTTGTGTAGGTGTAGGGGTAGGGTTGTCACTTGGCTTGCAAACTTTAACCACAAGTATAGCTTTACCACGCATGCCTTTGCGTAATGGCATGTGTGGTACAGGCATACTTGTGTTAAAGGTATGTGATGTAATGGTATGTCGTCGTCATTGACATCGCGTAGTAATACCCGCGTTGTAATGGCACGCGCGGTATTAGTATGCGATGTAATGACATACAATCTTAAAGGATATCCCATAGCCAATTATTGTCTATGCTGCAGGTCTTTCAATTGATAGGATTCAGTGAACCAAAATATCTAGTTCTTATTTAAATTTTGGAAAAGATCTTCCTAACCTGTCAACTCTTTCCGACTTCTATTCAGATTATAGGCAAAAATGGTCAAGAGAGCACAATCCTATAATGCAAGTATGTACAAGACTAATGCAATGTAAAGTCTAGACAACAGTTAATCCAGATAAGGTCAGCAAATTCTCATAATGTACAGGACAAATAGATGGATAGAGTTCATGTTTTATATCATCTTTTCCTTTTATTGATTCTTAAAAGTGGTTTTCCAAATGATAAAACGACAGCCGACACGTGTTTCGTCCGTACTATGAATTAGTACAGGGACTTTTTCAAGGCTAATGAAGTAAACTATTGCAGCATATATTTTGCCGGATCACGTGGGAGATGCTGTAAAGTTGAAGCTCCGGACAATACCACAGTCCAAGTGGCCCGAAAGGGTAGATCGAAAGTACACAGCTGGAGGAATATAAGAAGGGGTTTTTCACCATTGGTTCTAGAATATAAGTGTTATGGACTTGTCCTGATGAAACCCACGTAACTGACACCACAAAATAGTTGGAGGTCGATTTTTTTTTTTTTTTTGTTCAAAAACCTTTATTTGAGCAAGCATAGAAAATACAAGAATGGGCCTACAACCTCACGGGCTGGCCGCTAATAATAAGGCACAAGGCACAAATCAGAAGTGTACACCCGTGGTCAGGCACAAATCCAGCACAAAGCATTACTCCCAACATGTCACAGAGCATATTGAATTTTTATTTATACAAAAAGAAAAACAAACACTAGAAAGGCGAATGCACGGTAATCAAGGTCAGCCCAAAGAACGGAGGCGATGGTCCACAATCAGGAGAACCTACCAAGAGCCCTGAGGCTCCAACAAGGTCGGGGGGGGGGGGAGCAGCGGGGAGAATCGGAAATTCAAAAAACAGTATGAAAGGGTTCCGGGAACGCTCGCCTAGGGAGATAGGACAACATCAGTAGTGCCTACAAGGGGAGGTGTACAGATATCCCCACGATATTCAATCCACTGGCCCCAAATCTTCGTCCACGCCCTGGGTCTGCCCCTGGCCACATAAACAGTCTTCTCCCGAAACATGGACCAGTCCATGTTGTCCTCCCATTTCGAGACCTCAGGGGGCCTGGATGCGCCCCAGAGTTGCGCAATATCACGTTTCGCAATCATGTAACCCAAGGTAGCCCACCTGGTCTGGGCCACAGAGTAGTCAGTGGGCTCCCACACATTCAACAGACATCGTCGAGGCTCCGGCCGCAGGGCAACACCAGTCACAGCAGTCATCACCTCAAGCACAGCAGTCCAGTAAGCCACCACAACCGGGCACTCCCAAAGAATGTGTAAAAAAGTAGCACTCGACCCACAACCACGCTTACATAACCCATCCAAGGAAAAGTCCATCGTTACCAGACGCGGACCAGTGACATACACTCGATGAAGGATTTTAAGTTGAACCAAACGGAGACGGGCAGGAATGGCTACCTCCTTGGGAGAAGAGAGTGCCGACTGCCAATCCTCGTCGTCCAGTTCCAACCCATCGCCGACCCAAGCCTCCCGAAGTCGGACCAATAAGTCCGCCCGATTATTGATCAGCTTCTTATAGATCAGGGAAATAGTGCTACCAGGCAGGTGCCCATCAAGGACACGATCTTCGAGGGGGGAAGACTCGGGCAGGGCCTCATCAGGAGTCAAGACTGAGGCGAGGGCGTGCCGGACCTGCAGATAACGAAAAAATTCCCTACCATTCAAACCATATTCCTCCTGGAGGGCCTGGAACGACTTGACACTACCCTTCGAACATACATCACCCACCTTACTTATACCAATCATATCCCAGCGGTCGAAGCCCTTAGTAGACCAGAGACACCCCAAACGTTCCGAGGCATAAAGCGGCGTCGCCAGCGTCATTCGATCCTCCCATCCCAAACTCACATTCGCGGCTCGCCACACAGTTACTGCACTCCTGGACGGGCCCACAAGATGGCGCCCGGCTGATCGGGAATAAAGCGCTCTATTAAAGTCCCCACCCGGCAGCTGGAGTCTATCCATCTCGAATGCAGGATTTCGACCCGGTGAAAACATCACGTGATTAATAGCAGACAGCTGGGAAGCCCAATAATATCGCTTGATATCGGGGAGCGCCATGCCCCCGTCGTACCAAGGGATGGTGAGTTTCGCGAGGGCAATACGTGGACGCCCGTCCCAAATCAATTGCCTTTGAAGACTCTCGATCTCTCGGAAATAGGTCTTGGGGATAGCGTCATAGGAGTTCTGGAGCGCGTAGAGGAACCGCGGCAAGGACATCATTTTAAACAGGGCCGCCCTGCCCAGAGGAGACAAAGGAAGCTTACGCCAGCGGGCCACGTCCAGTCGCAATCGAAGCAACGGGGGGAGGAGATTACGCTCAAATCAGAGCGAGGAGTCCAACGTAATAAAAATCCCTAAATATTTGAAGCCAGACTGGACCACCTGGATAGGAAGTCTGCTCGGCAATGGGGGTAAAACACCCGAAAGAACATACACGCAGGACTTGGCCCAGTTAATAACGAGGCCTGAGTTGGCACCAAAGGAAGTGAGAACGTCAAACAAAACTGTCAGAGATTTACGCGGGGAGGTGAGATATAAAAGAATGTCGTCCGCGTAAAGCGAAACGCGGTCCTCAAAGTCCGGAGACCAGCGAATCCCCTTGAGCGAAGGCTCCCACCGAAGCCAAGCAGCCAATGGTTCCAAGGCGAGTGCAAAAAGCAACGGAGACAAGGGGCATCCCTGACGGGTACCCCTACCAAGGGTGAAAGGGGCCGAAACTCTACCATTTACCACTACTTGTGCCAGAGGTTCCGCATATAATAACTTGATCCAACCAATAAACTCAGGCCCGAAACCAAATTTCTCAAGAGCCGCCCAAAGATAAGGCCACTCCACAGTGTCAAAAGCCATTGAGGCATCCAACGATGCCAAAATGGCCGGCTCCGTCAGAAGCCCCGCCCTCGCAATCGCGCCGTGGAGACGACGTAGGTTCAGAGCCGTGTTGCGATGCGGGATAAATCCGGATTGATCTGGATGGACCAAGCCACTAATGACCGTCAGGAGGCGGGACGCCAGGAGTTTCGCCAACACCTTGGGTTCAACATTTAGCAGGGATATGGGCCTATAGGATGAACAAAGGTCTCGCGGTTTACCATCCTTGGGGATGACAACTATCGTGGCCAGTCGCTGATCATAAGGGAGAATACCCCGTTCCCGGGACTCCAGAAACATGGCGCGAAGATATGGCGCCACTCTGTCGGGACGTAACTTGTACAGTTCAATTGGCAACCCGTTCGGGCCCAATGCTTTGCCCGAACGGAGTGAACGGATGGCAGTGGCTATCTCATCAACCGTAAAGGGGGAGTCCAATGCTACACGATTCAAATCAGAGACACTGGGCAGAGCTATATCACGCAATAGAAGGCGAGAGTCAGCCACATCTCTCACAGACACAGGGGTATACACCACACGGAAGTACTCAGCAAAACGGTCAACTATTCCAATCGGGTCCGTCACACTCACACCACTCGAAGACTGAATCACGGGTACCACACGATTAGCTCTCTCCTTCTTATCCAGCCATGCCAGCAATTTACCCGCTTTGTCACCCACATCATACAAACGACCCTGTTGCTCCCGAAACATCACTTTAGCAGCATCCGTGACCATGGATTTATAGGCAAATTGTTTCAGACCCAGGGCGTGGAGTTTCGCAGACGTGACACCAGATTCCAAAGCATCCTCCAATGCAGAAATCTCTCCCTCAAGGTCCACCACCTCCCTATTCCTCGCCCGCTTAGCTTCAACAATAAGGGAGAGGGCCTGCCCACGAATCACCGTCTTAAAGGCCTCCCATAGGGACACAGCTGAGGAAACCGACCCCTCGTTATCCAGAAAATACGCGTCCAAAGACTTAAGCAAAAGGCTGCGGGTCTCGGGGGAGGTAAGGTACCACGGATTGATGGGAGCTACTCTGCCCACTGCCTCCACTCCAACCTCAAAACGAAGCCAGAGCGGAGAGTGGTCAGAAATACCCCTGGGTAGGTGCACAATCTCACGCACCGCTGGTGACTGAGCCGCAGGCATCAGGAAATAATCCAGCCTAGACAGACTCCCATGGGCCCCAGAATGAAAGGTGTATTGAAGCTGAGTAGGATGCAAAAGCCTCCAGCAATCCACCAAGCCAAAGGTATCCAAAAATCCACCCAACCACCGTTGGGCCGCAGGAGTATCTCTAGGGGGGTGGTGATCATGGAGACCGGAGAACACCGAATTAAAATCACCAGCCAAAAAGAGAGTACTATCAGGGAGGTCCAACAAGACGCGGCCCAAATCTGAAAAGGTAGAAGTCTGCAAGCCGGGGGGCACATAAACAGTAAATAAGGAGAGGGCACGACCCTCATAGCGACCCACAAGGACAGCATATCGCCCCCGATCATCCTGAATCACATCATCAATAGCTAGGGGGAGGGAAGCCCGAACAAGGATACCCACACCCCTAGAACCCGAGGTAAACCCCGAATGTGCTACGAGGCGATAGCCCCACCTATTCATTGCATGACAAACATTGCCTACCAAATGAGTCTCCTGCAGGAAAACAATATCAGGAGATAAACGTCGTATACATTTCAACACCACACTTCGTTTGATACGATCTCCCAGACCGTTAACGTTCCACGAAACAAATCTCAACCCGCTACCCCCCATCCCACCCAACAAAGCCAAAACCCCCCACCAATGAGCATGACACCAGAAACATCTTCAAATACAGGATAAAGTCGCCTTGAAAACAGAACACACAAGCAACGAACTTCCCAACCGCCCACCCCCCAAATAACAAGAAAACACCCCCCACCCTGCACCCCTGCAAAAAGCTAAAAAGCCACCCCAACCTGCAGTGTGCCTGTCGCCCAAGAACCCCTATTCTACACAAAGACCCCGGAGGAGGAAAGGCTCCGTCCCACCCGCCACCCCGATCAAGACCAATGACGAGAAAAAGAACATACATCAAATCACATAAGCGGTAGAGTAACAAAGGCACACATTCCTGGAAGAGTTACTCAAAACAAGGCACCCGGCATAGACGAAATGTTCAGCTCTCTACACCACCTTCAGCACCGCCCGGGTGGGCATCGGACTCAGTCTCAGGAGGTCGGCTAGGCAAGGAGTCCAGCCAGTCATTCACAGCATCCGGCCGATCAAAGAAGAAAGTCCGATCATTATACTCAACCCGCAGCCTGGTCGGAAAGAGCATAGCGTAGCGCATCCCCATGTCCCTAAGACGCTTCTTGGCACCACGAAATCCCATCCGCTGCTTCTGGACCTGTTGGGAAAAGTCCGGATAAAAGTTCACCGTGGCATTCTCAAAGGCCACCGGGCCCTTCACCCGCGACGCCTGCAGGATAGCGTCCCGATCTCTATAGTGGAAAAGCTTGGCAACAATAGGTCTCGGCGGGGCGCCTGGCTTACCCTGGCCCCCCGGAACACGATGTGCACGCTCCACTGTGAAGAATTTACTAAGGCCAGACGGAGAAAGGTGGTTCTGGATCAGGTCTTCAACCAGGAGATCAACCGAGTGGGGTTCTGGGTTCTCCGGGACACCAACCACGCGAACATTACAGCGACGTGCCCTGTTCTCAAAATCTTCCAAGCGCCGGGTCATGAAATCGTTCACCCTACGGAGATTGCCAATCTCCGTCTGTACCTCAGAGACGTCCGCCGTGAGGCTGGATGATTTGATATCCAACGACTTCACCTTTTCGTTCGTTTTGGAGAGATCGGCTCGAATTAGATTCAAACCGATTGCCACGGTGTCAATTTTGTGGGTCAAGGTTTCGTATTGTTGGCCTATTGACTCCCTCATGCCAGAAATGGCGCCCATGATGTCCTGCAAGGAAGGCTCCGTCGACGCATCCACGACGTGGTCAGATGCACTGGGACCGGGCAGGGCAGCTCCGGGGGACCCCTTAGAATGGGTATAACGGTCCATAACGTTGGATTGGACCGGACCCCCGCGCAGAGGTGTCTTCGTCTTGCGCGTCTCCCGGTCCCCTCTGCCCGCCATTTTGGAGATGCGTCACAGGGAGATTCACCAGGGTCAACGGACCGGGCACCAGAAATGGAGGCCTCGGGACCAAAGGACCGTAACAAGAGTATCACCAGGATAGGGGCAGCAAAATAGGAGAACAGTCCAGCCAAAGGCCCGACAGCAGACGCGTGTCCTGGAACCAGCTCTGGCCCGACCCTCTCGCCGATGTCCCAGTCAGAGGCAGAATCGAAACCGAAACTTAAGAAGGGGACCCACAAGTCCAATCCCCCTGCCGTTGTTGTTCAACTCCAAGATGGCCACCGAACCTCACCCAGTCCCGGGCGCACCTCAAGGGCGGAGCCCAAAAGTTCAATTCACCATAACTCAGGCACCCGGGGTCAAAATAAATTTCTGAAAGGTCCAGGTAGATCAGCCCAACGTCCTCTACACAAATCCTCGCAAAAAATCAGGATTCATGCAGGATATTATGCCGGGAGCGGCGGGGGTCCGGGGAGCGCTGTGCTCACGCGGCCATCTCGGATGCCCGCCAAGCTCCTCCTCAGTTGGAGGTCGATTTAAAGAGACTCGCAGACGTCCTGGTCAAATAATTTCAAAACATAGTGGTAGCACCAATCATAAGTCACACTAATATCTGTGAGGTGTATTGTAACACCAACATGCTAGAGAGACACCTCGGAAATGCGTGAGGCGTGTTATAGGGTCTAGTACCACTTTGTCCAACTATTTTGTGGTGTCAGTTACGTGGGTTTCATCAGGACAAGTCCATAACACTTATATTCTAGAACCAATGGTGAAAAACCCCTTCTGATATTCCTCCAGCTGTGTACTTTCGATCTACCCTTTCGGGCCACTTGGACTGTGGTATTGTCCGGAGCTTCAACTTTACAGCATCTCCCACGTGATCCGGCAAAATATATGCTGCAATAATATACTTAATTAGCCTTGAAAAAGTCCCTGTACTAATTCATAGTACGGACGAAACACGTGTCGACTGTCGTTTTATCATTTGGAAAACCACTTTTAAGAATCAATAAAAGGAAAAGATGATATAAAACATGAACTCTATCCATCTATTTGTCCTGTACATTATGAGAATTTGCTGACCTTATCTGGATTAACTGTTGTCTAGACTTTACATTGCATTAGTCTTGTACATACTTGCATTATAGGATTGTGCTCTCTTGACCATTTTTGCCTATATGTTTATTTGTCAATCCTTTGGCTTGATAAATTGTGTTCCTTCCTGGTAGTGGGGGACATTGGTCCATGTAGCACTCCATCTTTGATATTGAGAAAGATCCTATTGACTGTCCAGTACTATTTTTGACTTTACTGATATTAGTGCATGTGCGGTTTTTTCCAATTCTTTGGAAACACCACTACCGTTCTTTGTATACATTCTATTCAGATTAAAGCAGGAGGCAGTAACGAATCCTTCCAACGAATGTTGTGCAGCCCACTTCCATCCACCTTGCCCATAAGCCAGTGCAGCACGCGACACAGGATCCTAGCCATGCTCACAGTGACTCTCACTGTGTGTGCCCCAATCCCTGAAGCCTTATTGAAAAGCCCACCTGCAGATGCATGCCATTGAATAGATACACTAAGTCCTTTTGTCAATGTCTGCAGAGAACTTCCTGACTTCTCACTGGAGACCAGACACCACCCCTTTGTTACACTGCTGCTACACTTCAGCCTCTACCCCCTAAAAGAGTTAATGGATGTACTGAACCCCTGCACACCAGAGAGAGACGGATTGTCTTTTACTGGTGCTGAATGCAAATTACCGAGTGACTAAAGAAGGACAGTTTGATTATGCTATTGAACATTTAATTATGAATTGAAGCCAAATGCTCTATAAAAGTTATAAAGATGGCAGGGAGGTGTCAGTGATTCACTACCAGTGTGGCGAAATCTCTGGATTCTATCATATCTATGGGCTGCCAATAGAAAATACATGTCTATGCCATGTAGTGACTTCTTTTGCTTGGAGACCATGTAAGTTCAAAACTAGCCATGCGGGACATCATATGCAATCATTTCACATCTATCTGAATATGGAACAACTGGAGATGCATTCGATGAAAGAATGAATATGAATGAATGAATGAATGAATGCATGAATCTATGCACACTCTATCAATATATTAATGACGTAGAGTGAACTCAGAGTTCCTGGGAGGTACGCGATGGACAAAGTAGGTTTTGATACACTGAGTTTCTGTTTTTTTGTCTCTAGGCTGTCACTGCAAAATACATATGTGTTCCATGTAGTTGAACACCTTGAAAGTTCAAAACGGGTCAAAGTAGGCATCAAGTAAAGATTTTCACGGTTAGTTAAATACAAATGAACTGTAGTAAATTGGAATCCAGAAATGAATGAATAAATGAATAGATGTATGAATGAATGAAATAGACTGGCCATCTATATTGAATCACCTCAAAGAGCTTCTGGTCTGGAATTCTTAGAAACACTAGGTTCAGAAACATTGAGCTTCAGGTTTTCCTCAAGGTCATGTGGAGCTTCATTGTAAATGGTCAAAGGGAGAACATTCCATTAGTGAACCCTTCAATTTATGACAAACGTCCCTTTGCAAGAACTTCAGCTGATGAGATCATCAAATACGTTTTTTTATGTGGAAAGGGTGTGTTGAGAGTACGTAAGGGTCACTTCACAGACGAAAAATATGCACTGAAACCTAATTCTCAATGCTTAACTTCCAAGGGTGCATGACGAATGTTTGATTGCACGATATATCTGTTCTGCTATAATTTTAATATTTCCATGGAGGACATACAACTAAAAATGGACAGTCGCAGTAATCAAAGCTGTGTGTATGAATTATGGATTTTAAGATGACAATCATGCTGAAAAATATTTTTGAGAAGTGGTTCAACTCATACTTTCAGATATTAAATTAAAAAAACACCTCTCGTGTATTGCCAATTTCTGAGGAAATGAGACGAAATGGAGGATCACACTAAAGGCACAAATCATCAATGATCGAAAACACAGAGAGAGAAAATACACCTCAAAGCACTACAGAACTGTCAAAAGAGAAAGAACATTG
This sequence comes from Lissotriton helveticus, assembly GCF_964261635.1. NCBI lineage: Eukaryota > Metazoa > Chordata > Amphibia > Caudata > Salamandridae > Lissotriton > Lissotriton helveticus. The sequence continues at coordinate 1,142,733,433 of NC_136061.1, read as the reverse complement.
GCTTTGTAGAGTTATCATTCTCACTTGCTTGTTTTGGGAGACACGCAATCATCATCTTTAGCACATGTATCACTTTTGTGTGGTCACTGAGCACCTTAGTGTGGGTAAGCCTTGGTTCAGTGTTTCTATTGTAAATGGAATATTAAACAAAACATGTTTTGTTGCTAGTCTGCTTGCAGAAATCCAATAAAAAAGTCATAAGATGTTGCACCCGACCTGTGGGTGGTGGCAATACTATGAAACATTTAATATTGTGTGAAACAAAGTCTAGTGATTAGGAGAATGCACTATCTCCCAGTTTCTTCATTTTCATAAAAAATTATATTCATTGTAGGGATCACTGTTGCACTGGTACATTCTAGGAAAGTGACAGCAATGTTTGGGAGCTGAAATAACTAAAAAGTCATGCAACGCAGCAAGACCATTTGACACACCGTTTAACAGTAAGAGAGCAGGAATGTGCCATATTTGTTAAGATATGATAATCCTTCTCTCTCCTGCAGTGGTTCACTGAGTGCTGTCTAGTGCCAATGCAGGCACACTTGCGCCATGGTGCAAGGGTGTCTGCATTAAAGACAGGATTCCTGCACAACAACAATTCTCAGAGGTATTTTCCTCTTTCTATGCAGCACACATAGAATGAGGAGTTAATGAGAAGAAATAAACATGTTTCTCTTTGTTATGCCTCTGTTGGGAAAGCACAGCTTTTTGATACATTGCCAGGTTTCCTATTCTTAGCAAATCTGGGAATGTGCCCAAATCCATGGGGAGGATGCGTGGAAGCGCCCCACCCACTTCCCAATGCAGAGTAAAGCAAGGCAGCGGCTTGCATTGCCTTGCATCACTCTAGATTTACTAAATATAAACAGTAAGAATGCAGTTCCTATTACATCAAGAGAGGAAGGGAAAACTTATAGTGGAAACAGATCAGTGGGATCTGATAGATCCGAAGCAAGGGCCCTCACACACCCAGTTGGTTGTCATGTTTCATCTTCGGGCAGCTCCTTGTTGACCCAACACTGCAATTCCCAATGGGCACCTCAAGGGGGCTCTTTGCTGGAGATCCTTCAAAGATGTCATTAGCCGTGATGAAACTTGTGTGAAGGTGCTATGTGTGTAGATCGGTGATAAAGTAAGATAAAAATTACTAAGAGTAACCTATTAAATGTTCATTCAACTGGTGTCTCTTGTCATGATTAAAACAATATGTGGCGGTGTAGGAGGTAATGGTCCTTCACAGCTTGAATACATTGTTTAAAAGCAAAAGGGTCAACATGTTTCTTGCCGATGGAAAGTCATGTTTGATCTAGGCAATTCTTCAGGGCCATATAAACCTAATCTACAAGTGATTGGGTTGATAATTATACCTTATGTAGGTTAGTAGTAAATAGTTAAACCCTCACAAAGTAAGACAATTGCTCCTTATGTGTTGCAACCCAGGGTTGCGGAGCAGGGTAGGTATCAAGATTTTCCCAAGATTGATGCCTTTTCGCTGCAGCTAGCGTGGCACCTCTGAAACACCTAAGGGCCAACTGTCTTACTTCTTTAATGTCGGACTATTTCCTACTAACCTACATAAGGTATCAATTTCACCACCATCAGTTGGTGATTTTATAACTGGGCACTTATGTACACTTCATTTCCAACCCAATCACTTGTAGACTAGGTTTATAAGGAGCACTTCATTGTAGTCCTGATTATGATTCAAAGGTCAAAGAGGACTAAAAGAAGCTGCAAGGTTCAGGCTAGGGGCTTGTTCTATGTTGATTTTGTTGATATAGGTGTATATAGAGGGGAATAAATGATTTACAGGTCTCAGTCACAAGGGAAGAACACGCGGTTCACAAGAGACACAATGGACACCTTACAAATGTATTGTATTCTAATCAACTGCCCTTATAGTACGATATGGTATCTGTACCTCGATGATGATATGTAAATAAAGTTTTTAACTAAGTGCTGTTGAACTGCAATTGTTTTGTAACACTTGTACATGCTGAATACATGCCTCCTCATGCAAAGGCATGGGTAATAGTGGCACTGTAGCTACTGTTAATGCAATGATTGATTTCTGACATGTTAGGAAAGATTTGTTTCTGTTTGTTTTAAATGATATTTACCGTCAGCCGCGGCCGCTGCAGGTAAGCGCGGTGGGGCCGGGTGGAGAGGGTATTTCGAGAGACGACCATGAGGGAAAATAAATAAATAATTATTTGTCCCTTGTGGTTGTGTGTCGAAATCCCCCCTCAGCTGGCCCCAACGGCCCACCACTCTTACCTGCAGCGGCTGCAGCTGATCACCATATGTCACATCGTAAATAAAGTGACTGGGCACCCCAAGTGTCTGTGATAGTTATCTTTATTTGATAGGATTATGAAAGCTACTTTATATAACTATGTAATAAATAATACACAATTGCAACTTTAAAGGCAGCCATCTAAGGGGAAACAACTGATGTGTTATAGATGAAGGTCTATGTAACAATACTATGTAGAAGACCTTCAGGGTTAAAGCTAAATGGACAAAATAGTCATTTACCACAATCCAACATGACTCCCAGTTGTCCTGTATTGCTTGAGTTAATAAACTGGAGGTCCAATGTTTACAACGTTTTAGAGCACTCTGCAAATCTTCTCATTTGTTGCTAGGCACTCACTAACCCATTTAGTAAATCACCTTTTACACTCTCAATCCTGCTTACACCTGTGCTAATGCACACTCTAGTTAACTCACTTATGCAGTCCATACCTCACTATTAAAATATCATGCACTCCTGCATTGTTTCTCTAACCCACATATGCCTATTAAAGTTATGTTTTTAAAGTAATGCCCAAACTGATCTTTTACTCACTTACCTATCTACTCACTAATTGTTATGTTATGTTATGTTATAGGGAGGTTTTGTATAGCGCTCAGCTACTCCAAAGGAGTGTCCCGGCGCTTTCAGACCAACAGGTCAGCAGCTAACACATAACACAACAGGAAAGAAGACCGGCAAAAAAGAAAAGAGAAAACTAAAGACAGAACAACCAGGTTTTAAGTCCCTTTCTAAAAGCAAGCAAATTGGCAGTGCTGCGGAGTGATAAGGGAAGAGTGTTCCAGAGCTGAGGAGCAAGCCGTTTGAAGGAGCGTCCACCAGTCCGGGCTTTCTTCACCGCTGGCACCACCGCAAGAGAGAGAGTTTCTGATCTCAGAGCCCTAGTAGGTTTGTAGAAGGCTAGCCTTTTCCGAATATAGGTTGCTCCCGTAGAATAGAGCGCCTTGTGGGCCAAAGTAAGGGTCTTAAAGGCAATGCGCTTTCTGACAGGGAGCCAGTGCAAGGTGGATAAAAGATCAGAGGCACTGGCACGGCGGGGAAGACCATAAATGGTGCGGGCCGCCGAGTTCTGGACTACCTGAAGACGCTGCAACAGGTAGTCGGGCAAACCCAGGTAGAGAACATTGGAGTAGTCCAGCCTCGAGCCAATGAGGGCATGGACGGTAATTTTGCGATGGTCAATTGAGAGCAGAGGGAGAAACCTCCGCAGCATCCTAAGCAGGCCAAAGCAAACGCCCACAAGGCCAAGAACTTGGGCTTTCATCGTCAGGCCATTATCAATTTTGACCCCCAGATTTTTCGCCACGGTGGAGGAAGATACCGGTGGAAACATGTCATGCGGCCACCATTCCTGCCAACTCGGGTCCGATTGGCACCCAAAAAAGAGCACCTCAGATTTTTCAGGGTTACACTTAAGACTATTACCCTGAAACCATTCAAATACCGCTCCCAGGCAACCACGAATACTCTCTCCATCGAACTCAGCCCCCTTTGCACATGTGAAAAGGAGCTGGGTGTCGTCGGCGTATGATATTATCTGGGCCCCAAGGGACTCAGCCAGCACTGCCAAAGGGGTCAGAAAGATATTAAAGAGCGTGGGGCTCAACACGGAGCCCTGCGGTACTCCAACCTCCAGCGGCGGCACTTCGGCTGAGTAAGGGGGGGCCCAGACCACCTGCCGGCGACCAGACAGGTAAGATTGAAACCACCTCAACACCGTCCCACGCAGACCAATCTCATACAGTCTGCGGAGAAGACCTTCATGTGGGACGGTGTCGAAGGCCGCCGACAGATCAAGCATGACCAACATGGCCCTACCCCCTGAATCCAGCACATCCTTGATAGCCTCACTGACTTCGAGAAGCACAGTTTCAGTGCTAAAGTTGGTACGGAAGCCAGACTGGGTGGCATGCAGCAGGCTATGTGACTCAAGAAAGGCAGAGAGGACCTTATGGACATGCTTCTCAACGATTTTGGCAAAAGCAGGTAGGAGAGAGATCGGGCGATAGTTAGCATGAAGGTCAGGATCAAGGCCCGGTTTTTTGAGAAGCGGAACCACCCTCGCCTCTTTCCAAACACCAGGAACAACGCCGCTGGTCAAGGAACAATTCAGCACAGGATTCACAAGAGGATTGACCACCTCCGCCGTCCTTGCCAAAAACCTGGCAGGACACGGGTCAGCAGGTGAACCTGATTTAAGCTGAGAAAGCAAATCAAGCGACGCAGTGATCGATAAAGGTGGAAATTCCGATAAAGTACGCTCAGAATCTTCCGCCAAATTTGCTCCCTTATACAATTTTCCTCTATCACATTTACAAATTTATACGGACTCACTTGCTTAATCTAAAACTCATTCAATGCATGTAAATTTAAGGATAAGATATTTGGTGGCACCTTACACTGTCCACACATTTCTTCATGTTTTTGAAACTAAAGTACTGCTTGTTATTCAATTCAATTAAACATTACAGTCCATTATTAATTGTCGCTTCATGTTATTACTTTAATAGAACAAATTGACAGTATCTTTCTTTTCTGTGTTTTTCATCATGTAATAGCTCAGGCCTGTTGGCTTTGTTAATGCTTGTTGTATTTGCTCCTAGGACCGGTTATTAAAAATGAATTTGACTGTGAAATGATTTTCATGACTTACATTTATCCATGGAACGTGGGGATGCACATTCAAAAAGAATCTTTTTACACAGTCAGGGGCATATTTATAAAGTAGTTGCATCACCCTTGCTCAACGCAATTGGGTGCAACTACTAAGTGAAATTTATTAAAACACGCAAGGCCACCTTGTGTGGCCTTGTGTGGCTTGATAAATCTACAGTAACGCAACGCAGCGTAAATTGCTGAATTGCATTACTTTGCCGCAGGGAGGCATTGCATGGGTGGAGCATAGGTGCCCCACTCATTCACCTATGGATTTTGTCGTATTTCCAGATGTATCATTACTGGTAGACCTGGGAAAGTGTCAAAATGCTAAGCCTCTCCAAGTGAGGCGTAACAAGGAGAAATATCTTAATTTCTCCACCTTACTTCCTCTTTCTATGTGTGCTGCATTCTGAAGCACACATTGAAAGAGGAAAATACCTCACAGGATTGTTTTTGCACAGGAATGTTCCCCTTCCTGCACAAAAACACAGGCACCCTTGCACCATGGAAAAAGGTGACTGCCTTGACGCTAGGCAGCACGTTGCACGCCACGGCATGGAAAAGACAGGAAATCGCTATATTGTGTTAAACACTGCGCATTCCTGCCCTTTCCCTATCATGCAGCACAGTGCAGCACAGCACAGGTTCTTTGCTGCGCTGTGCTGCGTGATTTTTGATAAATATACCCCTTAGGGTCTCATTATGAGTGGCACATAGTTATGGTCAGTGACTTCTCCCCCTGGAGTTACCAATAAAGGGGGCATCTTAACTTTTGAGAGTTTAGACTTGTAGTGTTTTATGTTGGGACCCTGAGGGTCTTAGAGCTGAGCAATTTCTGTGAAATTGATATTATTGGTTCAGGTTCCCATAGTTATTGCTCATTTGCAACCCGTTTATTCAGCGGATGGAGTCTCAAGGTGAAATCCACGGTTCGCTTGTGGGACTCGTAGTTCTGATGGGACACCAATCGGAATTAACTAGGAAATCATAATGAGGCCATAACCTGCCTGTGTTCAAGTACGCTGGAAATATAATTGGTTTGTTTTTCATCCAATACTTGCTCAATTCGGCTAAATGCAGTTTTGAATTGACAGTGACTTGTTTGCTGATTGAATTGATTTCCTGTTGTCAGTGTATTGTACTGTGTTGTATAGTAATTGCATTTGTATAGTGCTTCATACCCCTAACGAGGCATCTGACATACATTATTGAGTGGTGCTCTTACCTTTTCTTGGGAGTGCATGTTTATTCTATAGTCTGACAGACAGGTTAAATTTACAGTTCTTTCTTTGATTACTAATTGTAAATTGTAAGTGTGATCTTTGAAATATGAACTATCAAAAAGGCTGCATCATTTTCTCAGTTTGTCAATAACAGTTTTACAACAATAAGTAATGATGTCTGCAAAATGTTTGCAATTTCAAACGTGGATGGAGAGATAGCTTGTCTAGGGAGGCTATTGTTTTAGCAATTTGACAAATCAAAAATTCATCACAGGACATTTTAATAGCTGTTGAACTTTGATTGTTACTTTATGTAGTAAAGCCTACATAAACAATAAGATCACCTCACGCATAGTTATGCTTATTTACTTTATTATGCCTTTGAATGTATTCCACACCGGAGTATCATTCAAATATGCATGGTTTGAATAAATTATCCCAAGAAGGAAAAGGCAAGTAGAGGGCAAAAAATACAAGTAAGTCAACGAAAAGAAAACTGTAATGGGAAAAAGAACCAAATCAACAGAAAAATTGTCACGCCTTATGAAACAAGCTGTGATGCATGGTGGAGCTGTAGAATGAACAGTTGCCATTCGAAATTCAGGGCTAGGAGCTAAGAGGATGGAGGGGTGATGCCATAGACTCCACCTACCCTTGCAGGATCCAAATGACATCCTCTCAAAGCATACTCAGCTGATGGCTGACTCTAGATTAAATCCAGGCGGTGTGACTATTGGTACCCCACCAAACTCTAAACCAGGAAACTGCATGCAGTCAGTGACTCCCAAAGATTACGTTTTAGGGAAGACTACTTCGTATTTGGTTTACTATCCTAATCCCTCAAATGATATAATTTGCCAGTGAATTCCAGAAATATTACAGAGAAAATATTCTTGTACAAAAATATTGGCAGCTCAAAAATATCAGGGGGCAGAATTTAGGATGTATATGATATTGTTTTGTAAATATTGATGTATATAAAATACTTTTTTTAAATATAGTTGCCCAAAATAATGTCTTTTTATCAATTGAATACATTTTTGTTATTGTATATTCAAAAGGTAATATTATAATATGTATATTTCATGTTTTAGTAGTTTGTTATTTTTAATGTATCGTTTCAAATTATTTACACCTAATTGGCAAATTTCAATTTAGTAGTGGATTGTCAGATTTTTAGGGCTGTAAATTATTTAAATTGTTTTTAATTTGTATTCTTTTATGTAAATTAAAGTATTAATTGATTATGAATTATGTAACATAATTGATTTTATTTTATTTAGTTATTGTTTTAAAATTAATTGTGAATTGGTTGATCAGTTTATTTAATTAAAAACTGTATACATTAATTTATTGTCTATAAATAGGTTTCATTGTTATTGTTTTATGTTATAATTTGTTATTAATAATGATTCATATTTATATTTTTTATTATTTTCAATTGTTTGTTGTTTTTTGGATATTATGGAGAGAAGTGCATTTTTTAAAAACTTTTTATGTACCTTGTATTTTATTTGTAATATCCAATTTGTCCTTTTAGAATCTAATATAGTTGTTTTACATTCTAAACATAATTAAACATTTTTATTTTCTTTTATATCTACATTTTTGTTGTACATGTTGTACATGTTTACGAGTTGGAATAGTAAAACTGATCCCACCTTAGGCCCCCACTTTCCCTGCTTTGGGTTATGTTGGGGTAGCAACAGTAAATTTTACACCTCCTAAGTTCAACACTTTTGCAACTGCTGCTCACATTGGGTGGTAATAATAAATAGCACCCCTTTAAAGCCCAACAACTTCCCTACTTTTGCGTATGTTCATGTTGAAATAGTAAATGTAACCCCTCAAACACCCAACACTTTCTTCATTGTTGTTGAGATTGGTAAAGGAATAGTAACTCTGACCTCTCCAAAGTACAACACTTTCCTTGCTTTTCCTTATTTTGGAATGGAAATAGTAAATGTGACCCCCTCCAAAGTCCAACATGTACCCTTTTGCTCCTTTTGTTGGAGTGGGAATAGTAAATCTGACTTGTTCAAAATCAATCAGTTTCTGAAAAGTATTTATAAATTATTGATATAAATTAATGTTTTGTAAATAATCGCACCGTACACTGTAAACATTCAGTATTGGGAAGATTATGAGGGCCCTGGGGGGCCGGGGGCCGATATTTAACAAATGTTTCTTTCTTTTTTTTTACCAGAAACCTTCGCGGGAGTGTACTCAACAACTTCCCAAAGTTACATGGTGATCAGATGAATGGTGTAGTAATGCATAAAGGACAAACAGACATACTTTCGTTTATATATATATAGAATAGATATACATTTATATATATATATATTTATACTTTTTATTTTACTTACATCATTTTAAATATAGTTTACATGTTTTAAGGGTATTATTATTTTAAACATCAATATTTTAAATACAATAATTATAATGGCAGCAAGTGCGGCGTAGTGGCTAGAGGTGCCACATTTGGGACCTCCCATCCTGGTTAAAATCCCAGATTTGTTGATTCACTCCACATCATTTGATTCTGACCAACTCACTTATTCTCCCTGTGCCTTCAAAATGTAAAATTTAAAGTATGAATTATATTTCTGGAATTCCCACTTAAATAACACAATCCTGTAGATTGTCTGCCAGTCCCCAAAGCCTTGAAATGGTATTGCGTGTTAATATCATAAACTACAAGCACATGTGAAGCCAATTAATTTGTACACACACTGTGTAGCATAATAACTGATACATGTTATCCTCTCTTATCATGAAACTGAACCTGAAGGATTGTGCAAAACAGTCTGTAGATGCCATACAAAGGACAGGGGTATGTGGATGGCTGATCCTGTCTACACTTACTCGTGCTCACAGTTACCTCTCCCTCTTTGTTCACAATCAGAGTTCCATTTGCTCTATTCCAACTTAACATATGGTCCTTCAAAAAGTATTATTACTCTATCTAAGCCTTGCTTGCAGTGACTGGGCTGGATATTCTTGTAGACATGGATTAACATAGGGTGTTTGTGCTTTGCAGGCGTTCTTTCAAATGCCTGTGTTTACAGTAAAGGGTGCATGCGTGCAAAAATGACATGATACACAATCTGAGGATTGCAAACAGCATCTGTTGGGCCACTGAGTTCTACGTTTGCAGCTTTCCTGTCCCAGGAGCTCCTTGATACTTCTTCTTCCAGTGACTCTGTGCAATGCTTTTCCTCAGGAGCATTGCCTGATCTTTGATCAAATGTTTTTTTATTTTATGATGCCATTAGTTACATGGACCATAATGTATTTTCCCTTGCAAGATTGCTTGCGTGGTGCAGGAATGTCCTTGCAACTCTAAAATACAAGAGAAAAAAACCAAAGCCTATTTCTATTTTTAAAGATGTAAGGTTGTTACACGTGGTATCTGATAACTAATAAAGGTACTATACCCTTTCTGCTCACTTCAGAAGGGCATCTAGTATTAACCTGTGTATTGCACCCCTTCCGCTGGCAGCAGAGGGCCTCTAGTGATGACCTTTTCTTCCCACCTCAGAAAAATATCTAGTAGGGACCTGAAACAATGCACTTTTTATGCTGTCTTCAGAGTAACTTCAAGTAACAAACCGTGGTACTGCACTTAGATGTACCTAGCAGCCTACGTCGCAAGGAAAAGAGGAAAAGAAAATCAAAACAAGAGTGGAGGAAGGATGGTGTAGGCAGTAGAGCCATTAACACGAATACTATATTATTTACCCGTAAAATTACTTATTTCAATATCACCAAATATGGGCTAGGCCTGTACCTCTGCAAATGAGGTTGAAAATATATTTTCCTGGCAGATATTTTCATTCTGCTTCCGCTAATTTGTTTTGTAAGCCCAAATTTAGGAAATACAGGCAAGGTGGCTGGATGTTAATGGTCCTGGCTACTAAGCTATGGAGCTCTCTCCCTGTCTCTCTAAGAGTTATGACTGACTAGTTAAAGTTTACGAAGGAGCTCAAGACCTGTCTATTTCCCAAGTAACTATACCAAGCTGTCTTCGCCCTGTAATACTGAGTCTTGTATCTGCCTTATGATTCCTTCTATTTCTCACACACTACCTCTTACCGAGTTGGCCAGAGCCAGTATACCAGTTGCGCTTCATAAAAACGATAAATAAATAATAAAATAAATAAGTAGATGGTACTTTTATTAATATGCTTGAAGATTAAATGTGGCAGTTCTATTGAGGTAAGAAGCAAATGTTGTTGTATACTGAGGGTTAGTGAGTGTTGGGGAATATCTCAATATCCACTAAAGGTTGTTGAGCAATTGTGCAAATATATACATGTACTATGATTTATGAGTGATGGTGCAAATGTGCCCATGGAGGCACGGTTTCTAAACAATGACTCAAACCCGGCCTTGCACTCAGGAGTTCTAAGTGCAAAGGTGATCAAGCATTGAAGAAGAATGAGTGATGGCACAACTCTGAACATGCACTAAGGTTAATGGTGTAAAGGGAAAACATAAACATTAATAAGGATTATAGTGTGTAGGCAAATCTAATAATGATGTTTAGATTAATGAGTGACAGGGCAATTTTAAACATGTAGCAATAAAATTCCTGAGTGATGGGGCAAATCTGAATATGCATGATCATGGTAAACTTTGACAAACTGTGGGCAAGCGTGGCTCAGTGGTTAGAGGCGGCAGACCCGGAAGCTGAGATCGGCCGTGGACCAGGGTTCGATTACCCGCCTCGGCGGGTCTCGGGCTCAAAAATTCCACAGACTCGACAATTCTCGCTCCGGTGCCTACTCGACTCACGGGGTCACACTCTGCGACTCTGGGCAATAGCTTGCTTAATCTCCACAACGGCCCCTCGCGGCGGGATGCCTGACTTTCACCTTGTGGATACCCTGCCGGGGTATCTCACAGGGGAATACCAGGACAGGTTCCCTAAGCAAGCGCTTAGATACCGTGTCGGTGATTCGCGCTATATAAATACATGTACATTTACATTCTTGGTATTCTTGCCGCAAGGGTGCCTATTGCTGAATACTCTTTTCTCTGGCATAGCGGTGGTATTTCTTGATAAGTTGTAGCTCTTGGAAAAATGGTGACCACACTTTTTGTTTAAATATTGCACATGCGTACTTCCTTATATTGTATATATTGGGCAATTCTTGTCACAAGAGTGCTCAAGCCTTTTATGACACACAGGTGTAATAGTCACATTTCAACACATGTACTATTGCTACCCAAGGCCTATATCTGTAAGAATCATGTAAGCTACCTGCATCCACCCACACATGCATTTACCCTTTAATCCATTCATGCAATCATCAGTTCTACCAGACATCCATCAGGGATTTCACATATTCAACCACGCACTCAATCGCCCTATCGTTAACCATGCACCTAGTCTCTTATTCATTCGTCCATGCACTCACTCATCTATTCAACAATTGACTCAATATCACATGCATTCAGTCACTCTACACCGCTGCACACACCAACTTGACAAACACTCTAGAATCACATTCTCTTAAGGATTACCAGCCTGAACAAGCAGTTTCATTAAAACTTTGACACCTAATTACATTTGAGGAAGCACATATACTGAACATTTTTTTAAATTGCGTCAGTCAATCAGTAAATTCGAACAAACCACTGGGCTACCTCAAGAACAGAACTTTTTCCCGACAGGATCACTGTATCCCATTAGTGCCCTGCCACTTCTATCTGTGTGTAGTAATCACAAAACATAATGTGGGGCATATTTTTAACCATTCGTCATGTAATGTGAAATTAAAATCAGCTGGCAGCATTCTCCTCTCCAAAGTATGCACTTGCAAAAATGCTACTTTTCGAGCCTCTTGAATACCTTTACATCTTTTATTTGATCAAATATTCTCAGTGCATATGGGCAAATTATAAAAAAGAAACGTGTCTAACTTCTTTACATTCCGTTCGCTCTCATTTATAATCTTGAAAAAGGGAAATGTAGGGTAATGTGGCATCACTGGTTATGTGATCATCGCAGTATGTGTTATATTCCATTTTTTTTAAATATAAGTAATTTCAACAATTTGCAAATAAAGGATTACAGTTTGCATTATAATTCATGCGTTTAATGCTACAATATTAACAATATGGTTCATTTCATGCTTTAAATGAAAGCCAAATATTACACTATTTCTGGAATGTGCTCCTGGGCGAACCAAAATAAGCCACCGCCAGTGTGGCATTCTCAAGTAATATCATAAACAGAGTAGAATCCACTTGGACGGTGGACGTGATCCCTACTGTGGTGGGGAGCACTCAGTGTTTTTTAAAATACCCCTCACACACCAACAGGCCCCTTGGTATCATGCTTCATCATCGGGGTCTTCGCACCCCTCTACGGAATGCAGCGTGCTGCCTGCAGTGTGAGGTTATTAGTGTATAACTGTGAATTAGATACATATACCCTATAGTTCCCTTTTTTGTATGATACACTTTTATACATATGTGAGTAAGGTGGGGATTTGTGCTACCCCGTCCTGAAGAAGGAGTTTTAGACTCCGAAACATGTTCATGTAGACGCACACAAGAGGTTAATGTACATAATTATACACCAATACCCTTACACTGCACCATTTAACTAATACCAGCCCGGGGGCATATTAAAAAAAAATGTCTTCACCCCACGAGGCAGGTATTTTTTAACTATCACTTCTCACTTTTCAAACCTCACCACTCACGAACAATCATTACCCTACACACACCACACATAGTCTGAATTAGTGCTCCCACGTAGTCGTCGATCGCAGCACGCCGCATTCCGTAGAGGGGTGCGAAGACCCTGATGATGAAGCATGACACCAAGGGGCCTGTTGTTGTGTGAGGGGTATTTTAAAAAACAGTAAGTGCTCCCCACCACAGTAGGGATCACGTCCACCATCCAAGTGGATTCTACTCTGTTTATGATATATACCCGGGGAGACCGAATCCACTTTCTTTTCTCTCCCTCCCTCCTTTGTTAAGAACATTCTCAAGTAATAGACAAAAGGGCATATTTACAAGCCATCAGCACCACTGGTGCGTCACTTACTGGGATGCTCAGGTGGCGCAGCGCCACCATCCATAATTACAGGGTGGCATTAAGCCACTTTCCATGGCTTAACACCATTTTGTAAAAATGCATATTTCCGCCGCAGTCCTCTGCGGCAAACGGGTGTGCAATAGGTGTTGCAGTGGGCATTCCACCGCAACACCCTTTGCTTTTTTACGCTGCTCCAGATTTATGAGGCAGCGCCATGGAATACCAGGCTTTAGAAGGGCACAACGAGAAGAAATTATACATTTCTCCTCGTTATTTGCTCGTTTCATGTGTGCAATATTCTGTAGCACACATAGAAGGCCCAAATTGCCATTATTGATTGTTTATGTGCAGGAAGGTGGCTAAATTCTTGTGAATACGGTGCATCCCTGCATTTTGAAAATGTCGGAGCATGGTGCAGCCAAATTTGGCACAGCTCCACGTTCCAACATTTTCTTGTGAATATGCCTCAAATTGTAGGCAAGTAGAGTACAAAGAGGAAAATAACGACATCCAAGGCCGGACTGATGACCAAAGCAGCCCTGGCAAATTCTGCAATTCACCCATATAGTGCAGAGAGGCCACCACAAGGCAGGTTTAGGTTATCTTTGAGAAGATGCGGCCAGGAGAATCCTTGTCCGAGGAATGTGCACACTATTTAATTGGAACTATTCTCGTTCCTTAATTTACTTGTATCAAATTTTTTATTGATTCTCCTGGCCGAATCTTCTCAAATTTATACTTCCAGGCACTGTGACTAAGTGCAACGAATGTAGCAGCACCCCAACCAATTTGGATTAAAATCAACGTAAACATGTGTGCACAGAGAATCAAGTTAATCATTAAGGTTTAGGTTATTCTCACCCAAAGCATTTTTAGAACAAAGAATAAAATGCACTCATGTCGCAAATCTTTAATCATGTACCATTTTTCTCCCCTTTTCCTTGTATCTTACTTTGCTGCCTGCATGCCAGGTCCTGCTCAGACATACAGGCCCAAGTTTCATTGAATTTTGCATCAGGGTTGTGTCACTTTTTTTACACAGCCCCAATGCAAAATGTATTTCTGGCATTTACTGATCCACTTAAAGCCCAGTACATCCCTTACCTCCCTCACCTTCCTTCTTACCCAATGAGGCCCTTTGCCTCAAACACACCTCTCACTTCCTATATAAAACCACTCCCCACCTCGCCCTGTTCTTTTTTGTCACCCATGAGACTTACCTTTCTTGCTCCTTCACAATGGGGCCTAAGAAGACTTCAGATTTCACCCCTGCTGGGTGCGGAGCTCCAGTCGGCGATATCCCAGCTTGGGCTGGGTCTCTGTTGTCAGCAGCATGTCTGGTGCTGGAGCGCTGCTTGCGGCCGCCGTGACAGAGTCGGGTGGTCCTGCTGTGGCTTGGGCTGAGCAAACGGGTCGGCACCTGTGCTCAGCAAGACGCGTTTTATCTTTTCGGCATATTCGGTGCAATCGCTGGTGCTGGACTTTGATAAACTGGCTGTGGCTAGTCATGAGGGAGCAGAGTGTTCTGATCTAATGGCAGCTATGGAATAACAGGTGAGGTTGCTTGCTGACATTTCTTCCGATATATCCACACACCCGCCATGTCCACTGGGGCGTTGGTTGTGGCTAGATGATCTCTTTGGCTGAGACAGAGAAAGGCTGATCCAAGGGAGAAAGCCGCCCTGATGAAGATCCCTTTTGAGGGCCAAGCACTCTTTGGAGACCAGTTACCTGTCATGATCTCAAAGGCATTTAAGTAGAGGAAAACTGCATTGCCACACAAAGGGAAGGGGCAAAAGAAAGTCTATGAGTCCTCCCGAAAGCGCAAGTCCTGTCAATCTTCCTTTCGTAGGAGGAGGTTTCAACCCCATTTTTCTCCAAAACACATTGTTCCTGCTCAGAAGTGGGCCTCTCAGTAGGGCTCCTGACAATCACAGTCACAGTGGGCCATTTCCAGTCTGTGGCAGGCTCTGCAATTTTCTGTTCATTTGGCAGCAGGATGTGTCAGACCGGAGGCTGCTAGACATTGTAACCAACGGGTACGCATTCGAATTCTATCACATTCCCCACAATACTGGTTTTCTGCAAACTCTGGTGCCTGTTGAAGAGGGGAAGAGATTGCCCTGATGGAGGGGGTCAGGGACTTGTTGGACATGGGGGCCATCGGCCAGGTACCGGGGACAGTGCAAGGGGCCTATTTCATTTTGTTTCTGGTCCAGCAGGTGTCTGGGGCTTGTTAATTTCTGGTCAAAGACTATTCATTTCAGGATGTTGACTGTGAAGGCAATTATCCCACTGACAGGCCCCAGAGATTTTCTTGGCATCACTGGATTTGCAGTATGCCTACCTACATGTCCCTGTCACAGTTCCCTCTCAGCGGTTTTTGAGGTTTTCGATAGGGGACGACCATTTCCAGTTTTGTGTTCTAACCTTGTGGTGCATGTCTTCCCCCTGGGTGTTTACCAAGGTCCTGGCACCTGTAAAGGCCACCATTCTTCATGTAGAGGGGGTGATTTTACGTCCCTATTTGGATGATCTCTTGATACAGTCCGCAAACAAGTCACAATTGGTGGTTCATGTGGAAAGAGTGTTGCAGGTCCTACAAAGGCATGGAATTTTGATACATTGGGAAAAATCAGGTTCCCTCTCAGGATATGGTGTTCATTGGGGCATGTTTTCTCACTCTCGAGGAGTTGGTGACATTGTCTGAGAGGAGGACGGTCAGCTTGCAGGATGATGTGTGGTTCTTGGTAGCTCAGGGTGCACCACGGGCCACGGAGTGGTTGCAGGTGCAGGGTCACTAGGCATCGATGGTGTTACTGGTCCCTTGGGCCTGGTTTCACCTACTTGTCTCATCAACTGGATTCTTTTTCATTGGTCTCCAGGGGCTCTTGTAATTCTGGCCCATATCCAGATGGTGGCGCCCTTTCCGCAGGGAGCTGTTGTGGTTGCTGAAGTGGTAGCATCATGTCAAGAGGATTCCCCTGTTGCCTCCTGTGCATATAGTGGTAACAACAGATGCCAGTCTCTCTGGGTGGGGAACTTGACTGGAGTCGGGGCAGGTACAAGGGTTCTGGTCTCTGCAGGGTCATGGAGATCTTGGAATTGGCGAGAGTTGAATACTATGTTGCTGGTGCATTTTCAGGGGCTACTGATGGGGAAAGCTGTGTTGGTCCAAATAGGCAATCAGGTGGCGAAGGCCAACAGACAGGAGGACCAGGTTCAACACCTTGAACTTGGTTATAGGGGACATTTTCTCATGGGTACAGGTTTATGTTCTCTTTCTGACTGCACTGCTTATTTGGGGCGGAAGAGACTGTCCAGACAGATCTGTTGAGCAGGGAAATTCCATCCTCCAAGGTTTTCTCCCTACACTTGTCTCTGTTTGATCTACTGGTGCTGAGGTGGGGTCCTCCTGTGGTAGATCTGTTTGCTTCACCAGAGAATACAAAGGTGCTGAGATTTTGTTCAAGGTGTTTGGACAATGGACGTGTTGACTTGTCTTTGGCCACGTGGCCTGATTTATGTCTTCCCACCTTTTCAATTGGTTCGGGCTTTCCTGGTGGGGGTCAAGTGTTCATCTCTGTTTACTTGCTATATCTCATTGGTTAAATAGGAAGGCGTGTGAGGGACAGGAGGTAATGCAGCCATTACTTACCGATAATGGCATTACTCCTAGTCCTACTGCCTCCCCTTCCTTCAAGATCCCTCCCACCCTCCCACTATAGTACAACTGAGTGTATGGTTTGACTTAGTTATGTACAGGGCGAGGTGAGGGTGGAGAAATGTTTTATTTAGGAAAGGAGGGGTCGAGTAAAAGCAAGCGGCCTCATTGGTTAAGAAGGAAGGTGATAAAGTAGGACTACGAGTAAAGTAATTTTCGGTAACTAATAGACACAATTTGTTTGGCTTTGTGTGGCTTAGTAAAAAAAAAAAGTAACTCAATGCAGCACAAAGAGCTACCTTGCATTACCTTTCACCGGGGATACATTCCATGGATGGGGCATGGGCATTCTCATGCATCCACCCAGGCCCGGACTGGCCGTAGCGGGCACCGGGCAATCCCCCGGTGCGCCGCACCGGTGGGGGCCGGTTTTGGGCCCCTGGGGGCCGTTTTTGTTACAGGGCCGTTTTTGCAGCATAGCTGCAAAATCGTCCCTGTAACAAAATCGGCAGAAAACCGGCCCTGGCAAAGAGCTCGGCGGCACCCCCAACCCCCTCACTGGGAGGGCGAGCACTTTGCCAGGGCCGGTTTTGGTTCCCAGTCCGGCCCTGCATCCACCCATGGATTTTGACGCCAACTTAGATTTACTAAAGTCTGTAAACCTCTGTTTACACCAAAACAGTGCGCCTACCCGAGGCTGGCTTAATGAGGAGAAATATTTTGATTTCTACTTCCACTTTGCATGTGTGCTGCTTTCTGCTGCATACATACAAGGAAGAATATGACTCTAAAATAGTTTTTTTGTACAGGAAGCTATCCCTTTCTGCACAAACGCTATTCTGACCACAAAGCAGGCACCCTTGCTTTGTGGCACAAGGGTTTCTGCATTGGCACTAGGCTGCAACAAGTGTACAAGCACATTGAGAGAAGAAAAGTGTGTCATATCTTTGTAAATATGGTGCATCTCTGATCTCTCCCTTTCAGGGAAACACAAGGAGATGAACGGCATGCTGAAACTTTTGAGACATTCACCTTCAGTCACAGATCTGGGTTGAAGACATCCTTCTTTAGCTCACTTTGCCACCTCAGATCAGACTGCAGCTATATGCAAATCACTCCTGACCCTGTGCCTCATGGGAAGAGTCCAGCTCGAATTGCCAAGCCAGGTCTTCCCTGAACCGGAAACAAGCATCCTGGGACAGGTTTCAGGGTAACACCCCTCATCAGCCAGGCTAGATTTAATATAATGGCAAAGTGAGCAAGGGGCCCATGTCTGGGCATACCCTGCTAACTTAGGGTGAACAAAGCAAACACAGGAAGATGATGGATGGAGCGCTGAAACTTTTCAGACTCTTAACCCCAGTCACAGATCTGTGTTGAATCTATCATCGTTCTTTAGCTCAATCTCCACCTCAGTTCAGACCCAGCCATATGCAAATCAGTTTTGACCCTGTGCCTCATGGGAACAGTCCAGCCCAAACTGCCAAGCCAGGTTGTCCCTGAACCGGAAACAAACATCCCAGGACACAGCTCAACAAGTTACCTAGCTGCATTGCGTTACATCAAAGTTTAGCACATCGAGGCAACAGTTTAGGTGATGGACAGCTCACTCACACTTGTGATGGGCCCTCTTCCATTGGTGAAGATCTCCATTATAATAGAGGAAAGGCCTCTATGCAATAGCCCCGCCTATTTCATTTGGAACTCTGCCTGGTGACATCTGCAACCACATATGTAATGCACATCTGGAAAGCAGAGAAGTGCTACATGTATTTGAATTCCAATCTGTTATGCAGAGGGATTGCAGCTGTGGCCTACACAGCTCCAAAGTCAGACCCTAAGAGTAAATAAGGACAAAAGGAAGCACAGCTGATTATAGTGGGGCTAGAGAAATGACAGGGGCACCCCGTCCCCTAGTAAAAAATAACCTCCAGGGCACAGGCTCACCAGGGAATTTTGCGTTGCCCAGGAAGGCCAGTATGGATATGCTGATGTTAAGGCAAATGAAGATGGCAGACAAATATTTACATGAAATGGTAACACTGTGAATTGTTTGTTTTATATATGTCCTCAGTTTCCTAAAGGAGCCATCTGGTGAATTAAGTCAGAAAGGGCTTTACAGCCGAAAAAGACTTTGTCAAACAAAGAAACGTTTTGGGATCCTCATTGCATATGATGTACAATTGTGTAAGAGGAAAAACTTTTTACTTTTCACCGGTCAGAACATTAATCGCTACTGCCTTACTCAACAGCTCATTCACTGAATCAGTCGCACAATTTTTCAGTTTCTCTCACATATGGACTTGTTAACCCCTCATTCTTTGGGTATAGAGGGCCACTGGTGAACGTGTACTTATCAGTTCAAAATATGCTTTGTGTACAATGTGGTTTAATCCTACCACAAATGGCATTAATACAATAAAAGCACCCAAACGCAGTTAAAAAAATGAGTTATGGGGTTAGGGTTCTGGCTCAAACCCACAAACACATTGTTTCACACTACGCACACAATAGCTCACACCCCTCGCCATGTTTAACTCTTGCTTGACGCTGTTTTTTTTCAAGCGACCTTGCAAGTGGAGTTTTTGCACATGTTAGGTAATTTCAATGAAGGTGTCCACTGTATGAGACATAGCCCCTAACTGGTGCATTTCAGTGGTTGTGCTTGTTCGAGCATGAGGCCCAAGAAAAGTAATTTAGAAACCTGTGTTACATTCGCTAAGATTCTATGGTAACGTTTTTTTGTCTTATAAATGGATCTTTTACTTGGTCCGTGACAAAGCTTTGCAGAAGGGAGAAGCTGATTATATTTGTAGGCTGAGAGGGCAAGATTCAGATGAGCAACTTTTCACCCTTGTAAATGATGACAGTTTATTAGCATAGATGAACTTACAAATGTGTCTTTGGCAATCCTAGAGAAAAACGCAGACATTTATCTAAGTTTGATAATGTTTCTTAAGGAAAGGTGGTTTCCAGATCTCAGATGTCCTTGAACCTTGGCATTTTTTTCTTGGAAGAATTGACATATGATAGGGAGAAAGTCATTCAGCTCTCTGAAATGCTATCTCTTTATTTGTGCAACCTTTATGTAGACTGCGTTTCAATGCCTATGACACACTTTGTTCTAGGGTGTAAACTTTGAGTGTGCTGCTCACGGTTCAGATGTTAGTTTTGGGAACTAAGGATCACCAGTGGTTTGGTGGTGATCTCAGCATGCAACAGAATACCTTTTAGCTGCTGGTTCCTCTTCACATAGCAAACACAAGGAGATGATGGACGGAGCGCTGAAACTTTTCAGACACTCGCCCGCAGTCACAGATCTGGGTGAATCCATCATCATTCTTTAGCTCACTTCGCCACCCCAGTTCAGACACTGCTATATGCAAATCTGTCTTGGCCTGTGCCTCATGGGAACAGTCCAGCCCGAACTGCCAAGCCATGTCTTCTCTGGACCGGAAGCAAGCATCCTGGGACCGGTTTTGGGGTAACCCCCCTCCTCAGCCAGGCTAGCTTGAATCCAGTGGCAAAGTGAGCAAGGGACCAACGTCTTGGCATACCCTGCAACTTAGGGTGAACAAAGCAAACAAGCTGCCATATATAGCTGTGTCTGAACTGGGGTGGCGAAGTGAGCTAAAGAACGATGATGGATTCAACCCAGATCTGTGTCTGGGGGTGAGTGTCTAAAATGTTTCAGCGCTCCGTCCATCATCTCCTTGTGTTTGCTTTGTTCGCCCTTAATTGGCAGGGTATGCCCAGACGTGGGTCCCTTGCTCACTTTGCCACTGGATTCAATCTAGCCTGGCTGATGAGGGCTGTTAGCCCAAAACCGGTCCCAGGATGCTTGTTTCCGGTCAATGGAAGACATGGCTTGGCAGTGCGGGCTGGACTGTTTCACTGAGGCACAGGATCAAGACCGATTTGTATATAGCTCTGTCTGAACTGGGGTGGCGAGGTGAGCTAAAGAACGATGATGGATTCAACGCAGATCTGTGACTGGGAGTGAGAGTCTGAAAAGTTTCAGTGCTCTGTCCATCATCTCCTTGTGTTTGCTTTGTTTGCCCTAAGTTGGCAGGGTATGCCCAGACGTGGGTCCCCTGCTCACTTTGCCACTGGATTCCAGCTAGCCAGGGTGATGAGGGCTTTTAGTCTGAAACCGATCCCAGGATGCTTGTTTCCGGTCCAGGGAAGACATTGTTTGGCAGTTCGGGCTGGACTGTTCCTATAAGGCACATGGTCAAGACTGATTTGCATTTAGCAGTGTCTGAACTGGGGTGGCGAAGTGAACTAAAGAACGATGATGGATCCAACCCAGCTCTGTGACTGGGGGTGAGTGTCTGAAAAGTTTCAGCGCTCCGTCCATCATCTCCTTGTGTTTGCTTTCCCCCTCTTCACATTGTGCCTTGAGCTACTAATTACTTGTAGTGAAAACTGGGACAGATATAGTGGATTTGCGAATTGTCAAATGCAGGGTTTATGCTTCATTGTAATATTTGTCCCATTGATCTTACCCACTCTGAATGTGAATGGTTTCTCTGTTTTTTAAAATGTTCTATCAAATCTTAGAATTCCTGGTTGCACTAGCTGGTCCAGAGATTTTTGATTGTACTGAAGAACTTCTGTTGCTGTTTCCATTGCCCTCTTCCATATACAATCCTAGCAAGATATTTCAACTATGAAGTCAGTAGGGGCACAGTGTTTAAGCAGTCTGACTAGCCTCTTGGAAATGACCCATTGGTTGACCACACATCTCATGTGACAGTAGAATCCTCCCTCTTCAAGAGCCAGTGACCAACCATAAATTATTTCAACTGTTTAAAAAGCAAAAGTGACCCATGTCATAAAGCTTCAATTGAGGAATTGTGAGCGATACAATTCCATGAGTAAGGTGATTCATCTGTCTCTTCAGAACACACACTGGTTGACACTTTGTTCTGCCTGGATTTCCTGATTAGATAGAACCAGCTCATCAGAGCCTCACTAACCCAGCCAGAACGTTACTCTCTCCCCTCCCTAGGACCTATTCACAACAGGTATCTACCCCCTAAGGACAGGGAATTCCTAAGATACATACCATGTACCTCCTATAATATTAGCAATCAGTGATCTCGCGGTCCCATTCGAACCCAGACAACCTACCCAACCGGCAGCATTAGAATCAGTGATCTCGCGGTCCCATTCGAACCCAGACAACCTACCCAACCGGCAGCATTAGAATCAGTGATCTCGCGGTCCCATTCGAACCCAGACAACCTACCCAACCGGCAGCATTAGAATCAGTGATCTCGCGGTCCCATTCGAACCCAGACAACCTACCCAACCGGCAGCATTAGAATCAGTGATCTCGCGGTCCCATTCGAACCCAGACAACCTACCCAACCGGCAGCATTAGAATCAGTGATCTCGCGGTCCCATTCGAACCCAGACAACCTACCCAACCGGCAGCATTAGAATCAGTGATCTCGCGGTCCCATTCGAACCCAGACAACCTACCCAACCGGCAGCATTAGAATCGACGATCTCGCGGTCTCATACAGACCCAGACAACCTACCCAAACGGCAGCATATCCTATGATTACCATTACATAAAGGGATCAGTCTCACTATTCATCAGGGGTATAGTACTACATTATTTTGGATCACACAATAGTTGCCAAATTAGGTGATGTACCACCTATCCTTCAATCCAAGAGCTCCTCTCTCCCTTATTCAGTTACCACTTACCTGATCAGGGTTAGCATCTGTTCACATAGCAGCATCTGACTAGAAGAACAGGTTACCTTTTCATACAAGAATAAGAAGCACACTATGCAAAGGTTATTATCAAATGTAAGCTCTCCTCCCCCCCTTCCTCAGACCCACATGGACGGGAGATGCATCCGTTCACCTGCACCTGACTAGAAGAAAGGTTAGCCTCACTAGGAACAACAACACCTGCACAATGGTTCACTAAGAACTGGGGTATCTTTATTTCTCAGTACAATAAACAACATTAGCAACATATAATAGACACATACACAGATCTGCAGGGTCTCTGTGAAGACCACATCCACATCTACCTAACAGAAACTGTAAATAGACTGCACACTGCTGAAAGGAAAAGGATTAGTAATAATGTTTCATGGACACTAACATAACAGGACAGGTATCACCTGATTAGTATGGAGTCTTGTTCTAGCTGTCATCTGGATTCCTCCCTCGTCTGTGATTCTCCTCTGCACTCTTGGACGTGTATCTGCGCTGATCACTCTGCACTGGACACCTCTCCCCCACGAACTGTCTCCGCCTTCCAGCTTCAGTCTAACCGTTCGCTCCACTAGCTTCCTCATTCTGTCTGATTATCTCTGTTGTCCAATTCACTCCAGCTGCTCTCACAGATTAGTATAACTTCAGTCTCTTCCAAAAGGCATCACCTCAGACTCCAGCTGATCACAACTCCTCTGGATAAGTAACTACTTCTAACTGCTGTCTTCAGCTCCAAACATTGCTTCATCTCTCTCTGTTCAGAACACCATCTACTCACAACTGCTTCTAGTTTCTCTCTCTCTGGTTCCAGCTCACTGGCTGTCTGTCTTCCCTCTGTTCCAAGCATCCACTGTCTCTTCTCCCCTGCTCCATCTCCTCTCCTTCTGCACTCTAACGCTCTCCGTTCCAATCCACGACTGCACTCCTTCCAACCCAAAGTCCTTCTCCCTGACTCCGCCTCTGCACTTCACTAATATGGAATGCTGTCTCCTCATGGAAAGTTCCAGGCATCAGCCTGCCGCCCTCCAAATTCTTGCACCTCCCCGTACCAAGGACACATCCCCAGCCGGCCGGCCCGATGTTGTGTCTTCAGCACGAAGAGAAATACAATCCTTCGACAAGGGCCGGCCTGAACCGGTTCTCTCCAAGCGAACAACACCTCATAACTAAAACATTACCTTTACCCTGCAAGCATCTCAGTCTGCAGGGACAGAAAGCAAAATTGAGTCTCTCTAGTTCTGGGCCTTGTAGGCCTGAGAAGGATGAAATAACACTTAGCTCTATCAGAGTACCTACACAAACCATACCAATATGTAATATAAAGTCAAGACAACAGGATCCACCCTCTACTATAGGTAGAATCATGAAAGGACACATAATTATGTCAAAGCCAATAGGCAATAGATGGATTAGAGTCAACAATAAGGGATCTATCATCATATTAAGCAGCTATCCTCTAGTTTATGCTTCTAGGTATGGCAAAAAGGCCTTAAAAGGACCAACACAAGGCAAGAATACAGAGTCAGTATGGTAGCAAGCTTAAAGTCACCATCACTCATAAATAGAGCCCAAAAATCGAGCAGAACACACTTCTTGGACAATATTGAGTACCGCCCCTGGTTTGAATAATATAACAGTAAGGCAAGAGAGAGTTGCAGGATTGTTAAGAAAACGTTTAAGTTACCCCAGTCTGTATTAAAATTATAAAGACACTCACATACTGCAGTTTGGTTTAGAAAAAGATGTTTCAAACTGAGGTCGCTAACCAGTAAGAAGAAAGATTCTGTTTTCTCAAAAAAAACTAATATCTATCCTTTTTGGAACAAGAAATCACAACATGTTCTGTGAGCCATTTTTCATTACAATTTGATATCATGTAATGAGAACCCTGTTCCAGTTGGGCTGGCAGTTTGTATTGTATTGCATTGTGGCATGTATATAACACTTAATTTGAGTACGGTGTTGGTTCTAGCCTGGCCTAGACATAGGATTTGGTGGATGAGATGCCTAAGATCTGGAGACATGCTTTCAAAATGGTGCTATTGCATGACCGCTTAAGCATGAGGTGCGCAGGAACTGTGTGCAAATAGACTGATTTGTGCATGTTTATACCTATCCATTTTTTAGGGATGCAATAAGTGCTGTTTCTGTGTCCTATATAAGTAGAAAGCAAAACCAAAGAGGATGATGGACGGAGTGTTGAATATTGCAAGCACTCATAAGTAGAGTCATGTTTTGTTCTCAGAGACCAGACTATGCTCTTCTATCAAAGGTGATGACTGTACATAGGCAGCTCTTTCAATCACTTTGCCTGGGAGCAACCACTGTAGATTTGGTGATAGATGGGAGTATTGAGTCAGAATTTGTTTTTATATAATAATTTTTTATTTGGAACGTTCTGTGTTCTTGGATGTATACCCATGCCCTGTGTGCCCCAATTATACTAATGTCTGGATCCCTAATGCTGATTTTAGGCAAACACGGACCATGTGTGGGCATTATGACATAGGTTTGTCTCAAGGTGTGATGTCTTGTTGACCCAGGAGGGGCGCTCAAAAGCGCTCTCCTCATAGTGGTGAAAGGCTTCTACCTTCACCAGAAGTTAAGCAGCATCAGTGCGTTAGTGGCAGCATACTGTGTAGTGATCAGAGGAGGTCCTTTTGAACTGTGTCATTGGAGTGAGGCTTACATGCTCACTCAGTTAAAGTTCCATTGCTGTGTGTTTAACTCCATCTTGACCTACATTGGTATGGTGTGTAGGTCTGCGTACCGCATGAGTGGTGTATCTGCACTAGGTGTATCTGTGCTTAAGAAGAGTACAATTCAGGGATAACGCAGTACTGTGCAGTGCGTACATGCTGAATGCATGTGCTGGATGCATGTGTGTCTGCGCAGTTACAGCATGGTAAATGCATATATTGAATGTATGTGTGCCTATGATTGGTACAATACATGAAGGATGTAGTGCTGTCCAGTGTGTGGTGTTAAATGTATGTGCTGGGTGTATGTGTGTGTGTGTGTGTGAGTGATACAGAACTGGAAGGATACAGTGATGTGCAATGCGTATATGCTGTATTCATGCACTGGGTTCATGTGTACCTGTGAATGGGACAATACGTAGGAGACCCTGGTCTCTATTTTGGGAGATCCTGGCCTGCACGGTGAAACATGAGAGGAGGCGGTGGAGGAATCCCCCCAGACAGGTTTGTATAGTGCTGCATTCCGGTAAGCTGAGTTGGACACACACAGGAGAGGGCAGAGCCAGGGTCCCTCATTCACTTGAAATGGGGCTTTTTTGGTTCAGTAGGAGGTCCCAAGGAAGGGTTCTGGATACATCTCAGGAAGAAATGGGGCTGATATGAGAATCGTAAAGAGTAGAGCAGGGGCCCTGGGATAACCTTTTGATACACATATCACTGTGGCGGGCATTCAGATTTGAATGCTAGTCACTCCCATGGTCTGGATTGAGGGGCTATCAGCTTTGGAATCTCTCCTGCTGTGACAGACTGTTTTAAGGAGGAAGAGAGGACAGAGGTGTGGGCAGCCACCCAACATAAACTTCAAAGACTCAGATTCTAAATCACATTTGGTGGTGGACTATAACCAGGGCTACTGGAATTATGCGGGATAGGTGACCAAATTATGTGGCAGGGTTGACTAAATTATGCAGCAAAAAGGCAGATTATGTGGCATAATGCTGCACATATTGTAATTGTTTTTCCTCATTATTTTGTAGATTGAATCTCATTTGTGCTTGTTTTACAACCAAATGCAGAAATAAGCAGCTGATAGATTACTGGTCAAATGGCCCCCACTGCTTGGAAACACACAACACCGTGTGTTTAGTAACTTTTGATCCTTTTGTGCTGAAACAATTTTTTTTGTAAAGTCTGCAGATTATGCAGCAGATGAAGGAATATGTGGCAAATGCTGCAAATCCTTAACTATACTAAAAATCCCATGGCACAGAATCGCATAATTCCAGTTGCCCCGACTATAGGAAGGGGAGCTTGAGACCCCACAATTGATGATCTGCCAAGCATCCAGACAGGCTGTGTGAGGGGAAAGCTCTGCAAGACTTCTGCCTGTGACCAGGACTGGTGTCCAAGGCCTATTAGTCTCACTGCTGGGTGAGGGAGCATCACCCAGGGAACTCCATACCACCTACCTTCCAGCCTTAAGCACCAGCACCTGCCTGCTTGCCAAGACTAGAGTGCCATGTAAGGAAGAGGTGATCGTGTGGACTCCCTTTGCTAAGTGTGAAAAGACAGCTGCTGCACCGATCAGGTCATTGCCCGAGTAGATGAAGAAGTCAGCAACCATCGTATTCCAGAGAAGGGCTGCTGTAAATTGAGCCACATGTATTGCTGTGGCGTTTGGTCTGGATTCCATGATTAGTGAGGATCCAGTGACCTCATATGCTAGGAGGGACCCCCATGAGAAGATTGCCATGCTGTGATGTCTGTAGTCCTTGTGTAGTTGTGAGCCTCAACCCTGTATGCCAGGAGGAGTGTTGTATCTTAAGATTTACATCCCTATGTGAATCAGCCTAGGTCTTTCTAGCTGCTCAGCCAGCGGGTGAGATGGTGACGGAATGTTGGTGTGCCTGTGATGAATGGAATGCCTGGGTGACTGTGTGGATGAGTGTGTGACAGTTGGAGATGGGCTGAGCAGCTAGGCAGGCTGCTCCTGGTGGGGCTGGCATAGGAGTTACTAGAGCTGGATTAAGAGCTGTACTTGGATGATCCCTGTTTGATGTTATAGACATGGATTAATAAAGAAGACTACAAGAAACTTACAACCTGGCTACTAGTGTCTTCATATGTAAAGCACAACAAGGGGCCATATCTGGGGACTTTGCTATGCCATATTGGCCAGAACCCAGGTACAGGGAGGATGCAGTGACCCTGTATGCTAGAGGGGGTCACTGGATCAGCAAGATATGCGACCTAATCAACCCCCCGAGAAGTGAGGCCGCTGTGGGAGCATGTGCGCACTCTCATCT
Source organism: Lissotriton helveticus (assembly GCF_964261635.1). Taxonomy (NCBI): domain Eukaryota; kingdom Metazoa; phylum Chordata; class Amphibia; order Caudata; family Salamandridae; genus Lissotriton; species Lissotriton helveticus. The sequence continues at coordinate 1,142,705,764 of NC_136061.1, read as the reverse complement.
AGGCGAGGAACCCACTTAGGATTGTTGCATCACCCCCGCTCCCCATTGGGATGGATCGGACACGTACCCTGAAAGGAGGGGCCACAAAGACCCTCCAGTCACTTTGGTTGCGCGACCGCTTGTGAGGAACTCTACTCCCATTGAGTGCAGCCTGCATGGGCTCTGTGCTGCAAACCAGCGCCAGGATACCCGTTGGGTGACAGTTGTGCTTTATAAGTGGGCGATACAATACAATACATACAAACTCACCTGGTTCAACTCCTGCCATTCGAAGCACCCGAAGAATTCCAGATGCTTCAAGCCTGCAGGCTCAGGTAACACTGATTTTGGTAATTTGAGCCCCGGGGGAACTTGCTTGATAGTCAGCACTGCGTTGCTGGAACACTGTTGTCTTTTAAATAGAGTCAAATTGGACTCTTGAGACTTGGGCTACTTAGATGTTGCCTATAGTGAATGGCGAATAACCACTATCACTGAGAGTGAGAAGGGAGTGGGTCCCTGGGGAACTCTAAAGAGACACTAGAGCCCTGACCTCAGGGGGACTGTGTAGTTGCTTGTGAGTGTTGTATTATCCCTTTGTTTTGTTAGCGGTAGAAATAAAATACTCCTTTTCCATAAAAATGAATATTTGGCTGGATAATGATTTATTGCTGCAGCTATTTCGCGGTATTTTGAGTTGTGATCCTATATTCACTCCCCTGTGTTCACCTCCCCCAAGGGAGCCTTGGACTACTCAAACCATGCTATTCCTGAGAGTCAAGTACTTAAGGGATACTTGGCTCAGTTGCTCGGGATACATAGTAGGTCAGGCCCCAGGATTTCAGGAGTAAAATGCCTCAGCCACCAAAGTTGGGTCCAGTAACCACTGTGAGCCCTGGGGCCCTCTGAAACTGGTTCAGACAGAGTAATATACATAGCAGACCACAAAAATGCAATCCATTCCATTAACATTAAAAAACCACAATGTCCCCAAAATATCAGACCAAATAAATGAAAGCCATACATACTTCCATTAAAATATAAAACCCTGGTGCCCCCAACACATCCACCTGGCCAGAGGGTGGTTCAGTAACAAAAGGCAGCAATTTTGGCTCAAAATGTTCAATGGACATCAGGTATTAAATAGATAAGAGAAGACATTTAAACCACTATGTTGCTCCACTGCACTAGCAAATTGGTATGAACTGAAAAACACAAGTTATGAAGCTAATCGTCACCAGCAATTGACAAAACGGAAACAACTTAGAGTATGTACAAACATCAGCAGTGGTCGTTTTCAAGAATATGGTTGCCTGGATATTTTATCTTGCAAAAAAATGATGGCCTGGATATTTCTTGTAGATTTTCTATTTTAAACTCAAATAGGGGAATATTTTCTCAACAATTTGTAAGAATTGTTTTTTGTTAGGCAGCAATAATCTATTAATGCATGTGGGATGGACACGTTTACTCCTTCAGTTCCTTTTCACTTCCCATCTGAGGACTTATGTTGGAATGAGGAAGCACCATCATTAAGAAACCACAAAAAAAACCTCAAAAAGGAAAACATAAATTGACATTCAATGGATTACGAATATCATGTTCTTTGATGAATTGTTTTATGAGGAGACTGCATTTCAGCTTCCTGCTGTCTCTCATCTGAACCCCAGTCCTATGCTTATCCAAAACTATACCTCTTAAAATTTCCCTAACCCTAATACAAATTCTTAACCTAACATTTATACTGCCTCTGTAATTAATTCTTAGAGCGAACCCTTAACTTAACCTGAACTGCAGCCGAAACCTCTACCTTAGACTTCTTCCCATTAGAAACTCCCCCTTTTGAACACCTTGGCCCCTTTATTTTAATTGCACATTGATTTTTAAAATTATTATGAAAAGATAAGGTCAAACGTTACTTAAAATTTTTGTTGTCTTGACCTGAAAATAAACAAGCATTAGAAATGCAATAGGTCTCGCATTTAAGCGAGTTAAAGCTATTGTAAATGGCAATGCCTTTTATTTATGTTTTAAAAAATCTAAATATAAATAAAAGGTATTCAGCTAGATTCATCATCGGCATGTTTTGCGAGTCTGTAATAGCGAATAATAAGGAATCGCTATTACAGACTCGCAAAACGGGATTCATGTAGGAATCGCAATATTTATTGCGATTCCTACAGCTTCCTTATTTGCGATTAGCTAATTGCTAATCGCAATCATGAATCTACCTGTAAGTCATTTACAATGCCAATAGCTCAAACTCGCGTAACTGCGAGACCCATTGCATCGCAAATGCTTGTGTATGACTGGTGACAGGAAAGAGCTGCCTCGGGGGCTGAGCTGTCAAGCAGTCTGTTTTGTGACTGCGCTAGTATTAGCCAGTGATTACAGCCTTTCTCTCTCCCAGTCCCCGGGGGCACGATGTATTAAAACATACAGCTGTGCAGGTGATTTCTCCTAAAATGCGCGGCTCTTGCCCCTTGAAATACCACCTGTTATGTCAATAAACCGCTCCAATTTGTATATGCTAAAATCTACCTTGCTAACTTTTGTTTCATACTTGCTTTCAACGCATTATTCTTTGTTGTATGTGTAGCGCACACCGCATTGCTTCTAGGCGCTTGTGAAAGGCATAATTCGTAATGGAGGAACAACCAACTCAGAGTGGGGCAGATGTATCAAAATACCTATTTGCGATTCTCAAATAGCGACTTTTTGAGAATCGCTATTTGAGAATTGCAAAATGGTATGTATCTACAAAATCGAATAGCAAATAGCGATTTTGCAAATAAGGAATAATTTCCCATCGCATTTTCTGTTTTTTTGACGCAAACGCTGCTATTTTGCGAATCGCAGCGTTTGCGACAAAATAAACGTTTGATACATCTGCCCCAGTATCTCTTAAATGTATTTCGCTTCAATAGTTGGGGACAGCACAAAAAAATCCTTTTTTGGCATGAGATTTTCTTCTATGGCATGGAAGGCAATGCAACCACCTTTTTTAATGTATAAGCAATTCCATATGTTACCATACAGAAGAGGCAAGCGAATAACACTATAAAACAGAGAATCTAAAGGCGGTGGACATGAATCACAAGCAAAGAAAGCACCAGCGCATGATGAGTCCGTAACCTCAGGAAATCACCAGTAGATCTGCTGAACAGCAGTTCGACAAATAGCAGTACCTGATGCAAATGCACAGCACCGCATACTAAGGTGGCACAGGGTGTCATAACATGCCACAGGACAGTATTACTGTGAGTACTGCCAGCGCCCCATCCTCTGAAAGACAACTGACTTTCACCAAGCAAGATGGCAGGAAGTGCAATATGCCCAGGTGAGGTTCCGTGAATTCTGAACCTGTGTTTTAAATGTCATGGTTCCGTTACGATTTTGGTAACGATGAACCGTAACTAATGAGTTCGGCAAGTACGAGTGTTTTCGCCATGTTACACACAAGGATTCACTATGTATTTGAAGATTCCGTTCTGAACCTTGGTTTCCATTTTGTGCAAGGCAGCCATTTTGTGGTTGCCCTCACATAGGCCGATGACTCTGACTGCATGAGTCTTTAAGACCCGTGCCCTTTTGCTGGGGTTTGTGCTGACTCCTGTTTGACCTGAGTGAACTGACCCTGTTGCCTGAAGCTGGCCTTGTTAAACCAGTTCTTGCCCGCTAGCTGATCAAGACTAGGATCAAAGCACAGGACATCATAAAGTTTTACTACACACAAATATGCCTTATCCTACTCTCACCTATTTCTGTTTCTTTCTTTATTGGCTATTTATGATTGGGTTGTGGCCTTTTTTATTATGGGTTCGTTCGACCTGTCTGAAGAAGAATGTTGGGTTTGACCGATGATTGATCATGGGCTGGACAACTGAAAAGTGGGTTTTACCGTCATGCGATACCTTTGGTGTGGCCACATGTGATTGGACAGTTTGTAAATGTTAGGTATTTGTCTGGAATGTGATTTTTGGCATAAAAAGGGATGACTTGCTTTGTAAAATAGAGCAGTCTCCTGAGAATTCATACCGTGATGATTTCTAGGACTTCTGTTACTGGCTGCAGTCAATAAATTCGATCTTTGACGTCACCACGAAGAGTCCCGTGTCTCTGTACTCTAAGACAGGTGAACCCGAAGACTTTGGGCATGCCCCTGGCGCCGCTGGGTCTTAAATAACCCGGTTCTTCAGTTGGCGCCCAACGTGGGGCGACTTCAGCAGTACCGGTCCAAGCCTGAAGATCGTGAGGAGCTTTGTGAGGAAATTCTGGAGGACGGCCACAACTTCATCGACCCCGGCATGTTGAATGTGGACAGAAGGTCTTTTCTGCGAGGCTTCCCGCTTTCCTGACGGCTACAAAGGACTGCTGCCCTGACTGTTGCCCTGTCTTGGACCCATTTGTGATGCTTTGTAAGGCGAGACGATAGACGGGTCTTCTGGTGGCGTGACTGATACCTCAGTTAAGTATAAGTGGGTCGCTCCCAGTCCTTAGTTTTTGGTTCTTTGGTTCTTAGTTTGTTTGGTCCTTAGTTTTGATTTGAAAATTGTAATTTCCAAAGCCGAGGGTCTCGTATATTTACGAGTGTATCGGTAGAGATAATCCCTTGAAGTTTGAAGCTCGATTAGTGAGCGAAGATGCCTAATCGTAGCAAATTTGGTACTTGGTTTGGTTGTGGTTGCAACAGGGATTCCCGATTGGAGGATTCATGTCCGATACCTCCGGTTGGAACTCCGACTTATGACCTCTATTCTAAACACGGAGTGGGCCCCATTACGTTTAATGAAGTATGGGTCCGATACACTAGGAAAGACGGTGTTTTAAAATGGCCACATCATGGTAGCTATGACACAGAGATTCTAGATAATTTGGAAGTTGAATTGTTTAGGAAGAAAGCCCGGCCTGCAATGTTTGACTCCTTTCGCCTTTGGCGCAAAGAAGCCAAACAGAGAGAAATCAAGCAAGCTAAACGAGATAGGAAAGATAGGAATATGTCAGTACTACAGGCTGCTAGGCAGTATAGGGATGATGGAGAGGAGCGAGCAAGTGAAGTTTCAGATAGGCAGCGTTGTATGGCCATAAATAAATGTTATCCGGCCTTGCCGTCTCCTCCTCCGAAAGCGACTGAAGATCTTGAAAAAGATCCCTTGATGTCTCATTTACTGAGATTGCCACCTCCTTATGTGCACGGTGCTACTGCACCTCCATTACCACCAGTTGTTCCACCCTTTGTTGTTCAACCTCCTGCTGTTGCTCAGCCACCCGGTACCCCACAGATGGCTTTACCTCCTTCTGCGCAACCTGCTCTAGGGTCGCAGGCTTTGCTACCAGCTTTACCTCAAACTCCTTTGCCTTCCGCTTCTGCATCTGGGACTCCTACTGTTCTTGTTCCTACTCCTTCTTTGCCTCAAAATACTTATTCTCCTGTTCTTATGTCTGTTTCTTCTCCTTCTGTTCAAAAATGAATGACAGAGACTGTTTCTAGTCTATTGTCTCCATTGTTTGGGTCATTGAATATGACCCCTGTTTCGGAACATAGGCAGAGTCGTAGTCAGCTTCCTGGTTCCGAGGAACGGGCTGTATTGGATTTGTTAGCTCGTAAATGGATTATTAATGCCTCAAAGTATAGTTTGCCAGCGGTTATGGATGTTTTCTTTCAGTGGGAACCGCCTAAGCAGAGGTATGTTTTTAATATGATGTGTATGTTTCTGCGTCTGGCATGGGAAGATAATGATTTGGGTTTGATCCCGCAGGAACTACTTGATGTTCAGTCGGATTTTGCTAAAGGGATGATAGTGGAATCTGATATTACAGATGCCGTAGAGACAATACTGGCTTTTAGATCTAGCCTTCCGCCTCAGACATTGCACGAACCTGATTCCTCTGTTAGGAGAAAAGCGAGACAGTATCCCATGAGAGAGGTGCCCCCAGTTTGGAAGGAAGGGGACCCAAACGCTAACCCAGCTATTCTGCCTCATTTTCAGCGAGTATGGGTACATGTCCCTTGGAAGAGAGCAGAGGTCTTGGCTCTTAAACAGACCTTACCTGATCCTCGTAAGAATCCTGCTGGTTACTACAAAGAGTTGTCTCAGACAGTAGAACCGTGTATAATGAATTTAGCCGACATCGACATGTTGATGGGTAATGTAGTTCCGCAACCTTTGTGGGCGAAGATTCGTCATGAGAATCATGCGGCAGAATTAGGAGATACTTGGGCGAATATTATTGCTGCAGATGGTAGACAACAGGGAGGTGCTAAACCTGAACCTTTGGTTACGGAATTGCCAGGTAGAATTATTAATTTAATGAAGACGATGATGCCTGCTTTACGAGTGAATTGGGATAAGTTAACAGCATGTAAGCAGAAGAAAGATGAAAGTGTATCTGATTTCTTCACTAGGTTTGAAGAAACATTTATAGATCATAGTGGTCAGGACATGAGTACGGAAGGTGGGCAAAGATTATTTGTGGACAAATTTGTCTTTAATTTGCTCCCTGAACTTTCTAATAAGTTGAAAGATTCTGAAAGTTCTTGGGCTCTTTCATCGTCAACCCAGATATTGGCGACTCCACAATACTATGAGAATAGGGATAAGGACGAGAAAGAAAAAGCAGAGAAAAAGACAAAAGACTTAAAGACAAAGGTTCTTTTGCAGCAGGCGTATCCGCCTCGCTCGAATCAGCAAGAGTCACAGCAACGCCCACAGTTTCAGCAACCTCCACAGTTTCAGAGACCGCAACAGAACGCTGGGTATTTTCCTCCAAGACCCCCCTTGGGTTTGAATCAGTGTGCGTACTGTAGGGAGGAAGGTCATTATAAAAATGAGTGCCCTGTTTTACGACAACGCGCGAGTGGTATGCCGGCCCCAAGAGGCCGTGAGGGTTTTCAGCAAGTGTCTAGGGGTAGAGGACGTGGTGCGTTTCCTCAGAACGAATGTTCCTTTCCCCCGCAAAATTCTATGAATTGCTTTGATCAACAGAAAATTGCATCTGGTCAGTCGACTCAGTACTATGCTGATGACTATTATGTTGAGAGTGAGTATGCTGATTATAATGATTGCTAGGACAGCCATAGACAAAGAGAGGGAGTAGTGTCGGTTCCAGGAGATCAGAGTGGGCCTTATGTTGCAGTAGCCACATCGGGTGTGGTAGAGCCTTTTCTTTTGGGTACTGGTGCAGAGAAGAGTTCTATCATGCACTCTAAACTCCCTGGCGCACCTTTGTCTGGCTTAATGAATGTTTCGGTAGGATTCTCTGGCGCCCCAGTTCGTAATCCAGTTTCTAGTCCTTTGTCTCTTTCTATAGGGCCTTGTGAATTGGAAGCACCTCTCATTCTAACAACAGGTTGTGATGAGAATTTGTTAGGCTTGGATTTGTTGAAAAGGTTGAATGCGACATTGCATTGTTCTCCTTCGGGAGTACAGCTTACATTGGGTAAGAAAGTGATCTCTCCGATGTATTTGTCTACAGATCGGCTTCCACCGGAATTGCGTTCTCTCCCTGATACTCTTTGGGCTACTGGTCCTAATGATGTGGGTCTTTTGGAAATTCCACCTTACGTTGTACCAAGAAGTGACCTACTTAGGTCATCTCTTGTCGAAGGAGGGAAGAAAGTTGACCCCAGAACGAATTCAAGCGATTGCTCGAATGACTGTGCCAAATACGCAGAGAGAGGTACGTGCTTTTCTGGGTATCACATCGTATTGTAGACAGTGGATTCCGAATTTTTCTCTGCTGGCCAAACCTCTGTTGGCATTGACTTGTAAGGATATACCGAATCCTCTTCCTTGGTCTGACGATTGTCGGAAGAGTTTTTCTGAATTGCGTGATGCATTGTGCTCTGCTCCAGTGTTGGGTACTCCCGACTACAGTAAGCCTTTTACACTGTACGTCCACGAGAGAGAGGGTTGTGCATTGTCAGTTTTGGCTCAACAATTTGGTGATAAGCAGCGTCCATGTGCATATTTCTCGTCAACTTTAGATCCGGTAGCTAGAGCGTTGCCAAGTTGCTTGAGAGCTACAGCGGCAGCGGCTGTTTCTATCCGACAGTCTGCTGGATTGGTGATGGACAATACGTTGGTTGTGATGGTTCCACATGCAGTGGACACTTTGTTAAATCGTACCAAGACTCAACACCTTACTAGTACGAGGTTGTCGGGTTATGAATTGACGCTTTTGGCTAGTCATGTGCATATCAAGCGGTGCAATGTATTGAATCCAGCGACATTGTTGCCGTTTTCTGTGGATACAGATGGTCAGGAACAGCATGATTGTTTTCTTAGGACGGAAGAGGAAACGAAGGGGAGAGTCGACTTGAAAGACACTCCTCTTTTGGATCCTGATGGTACGCTATGGGTTGATGGGTCATGCTACAAGCTCCCGAATGGTGATACGACTGCAGCATATGCCGTAACGACATTATGCACAATTGTTGAAACTGCACGAGTGAGCCATAATTCGGCGCAAGCAGCAGAGTTAATTGCATTAACGAGAGCGTGTATTTTATCTGAGGGAAAGAGAGTGAATGTGTACACCGATAGTCAGTATGCGTTTGGTATTGCCCAGAGCTTTGGACGCCTGTGAAGAGAAAGAGGATTTCTGACGTTGCATGGGACTAAGATTCAACATGGACAGTTGGTGAATGAGCTTCTGGAGTCACTTACTTTGCCGAAGCAAGTTGCGATTGTGAAGTGTAGTGCTCACCGGAAGGTTACGGATGATGTTGGTCGTGGTAATGCGTTTGCGGATGAAGTTGCGAAAGAAACAGCGAGAAATGTGATGAGTCGAATGTATGTTTCAGGCCCTGCGAGATGGATTGGTGCAGTGGGAATGTGTGAAGATACGATTGAGTGTGAAATCAATCCAAGCTGAAGCTACTGAAAGTGAAAAGAGGGTATGGAGAGAAACTACGGGTAGATTGGATTCGACTGGTTGTTGGGTTGAGTTATCAAAACATCAAAGATGGATGTTGCCGGATGCATATGTGCTTGCGGTGGTTACGATGGCACATGGTTTGTCTCACATTAGTGTGAAAGGAATTTGTAAGTTGTTGGCTCCAGTGTGGCAGAATGCTGGAATACCCAAATGTGCTGAGAATGTGGTCAAGAATTGTATGGTGTGTCTGATGTATAATCCTGGCAAGGGTACTCCAACTCCAGCTGGTCACTTTGCACCTCCGACGTATCCGTTCGAGGTTCTGCAATTGGATTTTATCCACATGGAAAGTTGTAACAACTTTAAATACGTCCTTGTAGTTGTTTGTGCCTTTTCTAGATGGGTAGAGGCATGCCCCCTAAAAGATAATACGGCCTTGTCCACAGCTAGAGTCTTGCTCAAAGAATATTTCCCTAGATTTGGATTGCCAAGGAGGGTGTGGAGTGATAATGGAAGTGAGTTCGTGGGGAAGATTATGAAAAAAGTATGCGAGGGTTTGGGAATACGACAGAAGTTTCATGCCGCAAACCACCCCCAATCAGCTGGACTAGTGGAATGTTACAATGGCACTTTGAAATTAAAGTTAGCCAAAATTCAGGCGAGTTCTGGTCTCCAATGGCCAGATGCTTTGCCGTTGGCACTTTTGTCAACTAGAACTACAGTGCATTCCCGAATTGGCCTTAGTCCCTATGAAATCGTTTTTGGCCGTCCGGCGAATGTGTGGGGAGTGCCGAGGCCAGTGAAGTTTAGTGACATCGAATACCCTGTGTTGGTGGACTATTTGTATGATCTGACGGCTAAATTGCGTGTCTTGCATCAACAGGTTTGTGATAACTTGCCACCAGCATCTGTGGATCCAGGTCACACCATCAAGCCCGGTGACTGAAGAGGGCGCCTTTACCTCTGCCGTGATGGTATTGGTGACTCAGAGACAGAACGAGTGCCGAAGTTCATTCCGTTTAGCGATGCACATCTAGTATGGACAAATTCTGAACAAGAGGACGACGATATTTTGCAAGCAGCTGTACCTCCGCATTTGAGATTGGACACCACTGAGCCTGAACTCTTGTTTAAAGATCACACAGTGCCTGGTAAAGGCCGTTATAATTTACGACTGAGAAACAATTGACAAATAAAATATCATTTTTCGTTTTGTTTTTGGAGAACTGCACTCTCTCATCCAAGAAACTGTTTTGGCCTATTTTTCTTTTTCGAGCTGCCATGCGAGCTCAGCTGTAGGGTTGCGGTATAAAGACTTGGGATTGCAGCCGTGTAGACACAAGGTCGACGGTTCTGGTTGGTCGCAGGGCGTTCCCTGAACTGATAGACGCATTCCTTAGCGGAAGAAAACCAACTGCCGCGAACAGCACGGTTAGAGGATGGAGTTTTCTGGGACAGAGAGAGCTGCTGAGAAAATGAACTTTAAAATGAAAGTGTGTAAATTAATGCATAGCAAATGTTTTCTGATAACATGTGTTTTGATGTTTTTAAGCATGACGTTAGCTGGTGGGTTGGATGGTTTTCACTAACCAATTGACTTCTGCACCCACCTCCCAACCTATGTCTTTTCCTACTACTGTTTCTTTGCATTCTTTTCATATCTTACCGGAACACGAGCAGATTAGAAGGTCAGAATTTGTACATAACACATTCGTACAGTTACTACATCAACATCAGCTGGTGGTGAACACTACTAATTTTTGGGTGGGTGGTCTTATGTCACATACTACAGATAGAGTTGTCCCCTATTTGATCTTACCGTTTAGTCAGAATGGGTCATTATGGGCTTTTCAGATGATGTTCATTTATGCCCTGGAAGTCTATCCTCTGCATTCCATGAAAGATAACTTGAGTAATCAAGCCTTGGTGAAGGGAGTTATGAATATGAGCAGAGATGTAGATACATACAGGACTATTCCCTAGGAAGAGTTATCGGCTTATGTTGGATGGAACACGACCGGATACAGTGTTAGTCTGAGTGAAAAGCAGAAACGAAAGAGGTCACCTCCGATTTGGGTCGTACCCCACCGAGGTCATTTTTGTCTGCAAGGTAATGGCAAAAATCCGAAAGCTCAGCTGGGGAAGGGTGTTTGTACCCAGACGTATGTTTTTACATCACAATCTTCCCCGCCGTTTTTGGCAGCTAAGGGCACGTATTTTGTTTGTTACAACCGAGCATATACATGGTTGCCCCCTGATTTTTTGGGAACGTGTTATGTTGGATACTTGTTGCCTCCTACGTACACTGCTGCCGCAGATTACCACAAGACAAGAGTTGTTAGAGGTGTCTTCAGTCGGGAAGATACCGCTGGACAAGAAGTGGGAGACTTCTTTAAGGGTTTCTTACCGTTTTGGGGACCTATGGCTAACAGTAGAGGCTTACGACAATTAACAAGAGTGGTTGAATCCACCATAAACTAAACTGCCGGTGCCCTTAGTAATTTGACAGCTGAGCTTCAAGCGAATCGCCTTATGACGTTACAAAATCGTATGGTTTTAGACGTCATACTCGCAGATCGAGGTGGAGTATGTAAAGTGATCCAATCGAGTTGCTGCATTTTTATCCCAAATAATGCTCTGACGGTATACGAGGCCATTTCCAGGTTACATAAGATCTCCGAGTCTATACATGTGGACGAAGGAGATTGGTCGTTGACTGGATGGTTTTGGGGACTGTTATCAGTTTCGGGATGGAAGATTCTGATGATCATTGGTGCGGCTCTAGTGGTTCTTTTCTCATGTTGTCTATGTGTACAGTGCGGTCCTGCCATATGTGGCCTTTGTGCTACTACGTGTGTTAGGAGACCGCTTGTCTCGAGAGATGCACAGAGAAACAAGATAATGCTTCAACAGCACCTTGGTGATCTAATGAGAATTGACATCGACTCGGATATAGATTGAGTGATTGCCTATGTAAGGGTAAAAGGAGGGTCTGAGGTTCCGTGAATTCTGAACCTGTGTTTTAAATGTCATGGTTCCGTTACGATTTTGGTAACGATGAACCGTAACTAATGAGTTCGGCAAGTACGAGTGTTTTCGCCATGTTACACACAAGGATTCACTATGTATTTGAAGATTCCATTCTGAACCTTGGTTTCCATTTTGTGCAAGGCAGCCATTTTGTGGTTGCCCTCACATAGGCCGATGACTCTGGCTGCATGAGTCTTTAAGACCCGTGCCCTTTTGCTGGGGTTTGTGCTAACTGCTGTTTGACCTGAGTGAACTGACCCTGTTGCCTGAAGCTGACCTTGTTAAACAAGTTCTTGCCCGCTAGCTGATCAAGACTAGGATCAAAGCACAGGACATCATAAAGTTTTACTACACACAAATATGCCTTATCCTACTCTCACCTATTTCTGTTTCTTTCTTTATTGGCTATTTATGATTGGGTTGTGGCCTTTTTTATTATGGGTTCGTTCGACCTGTCTAAAGAAGAATGTTGGGTTTGACCGATGATTGATCATGGGCTGGACAACTGAAAAGTGGGTTTTACCGTCATGCGATACCTTTGGTGTGGCCACATGTGATTGGACAGTTTGTAAATGTTAGGTATTTGTCTGGAATGTGATTTTTGGCATAAAAAGGGATGACTTGCTTTGTAAAATAGAGCAGTCTCCTGAGAACTCATACCGTGATGATTTCTAGGACTTCTGTTACTGGCTGCAGTCAATAAATTCGATCTTTGACGTCACCACGAAGAGTCCCGTGTCTCTGTACTCTAAGACAGGTGAACCTGAAGACTTTGGGCATGCCCCTAGCGCCGCTGGGTCTTAAATAACCCGGTTTTTCACAGGTGAAATTCAGTGAGATGTCTTGAAGAAATTGAGGACACCGAAAGGTAAGGTAAACTTCTTTTACTCTGAGTAGTAGGTAAACACCTCAAATTGCCAGTACCGCAGATCGCAGTCTTACAGGACTCCCAACATTCTAAATGGCCTCTCTCTGAAGATTCAAAGGAAGAGGCTAAGAGGAGAGAAGGGAGAGGTGTGGGAGCGGAAGGGTTGAGACCATGTAGAATACAACCTGTCTGTTTTCACCAAATCAAAAATACTCTTCCTTGGAAATAAGAAACATCCACATTTAAAACTACAGTATCATTATTTTACAGCACAGACTTTGATATGGTAGGACGTCTGTAGACAATGCCATGCTCAAGCACAACACAGTCATGTGGTGCTAGATAAGAATGATAGTCGAGCAACTCCTAGTACATAGATAGGCTCAGGTGTCAGCAACTGAAACTGCACTGTGCCTGATCTCAGCATTGACCCTGAGTCTGATAACATTAAAATTAATCAATGGCTAGAGAAATCGCTTGATAGCCATATTCCTAAAAAGTGGTCTTATAGTAGAAAATCGGATCATGGTGCTGCCTGGTACTCCCCGAAACTCAGGGAGATAAAACAGCTCTGTAAGCACCATGAAAGAACCTGGAGAAAGGAGTTTTCAACTCAGGAGAAAATTAAATGTAGAGAAGTTGTCAAGGCCTACAAAGCTGAGATCAGATCTGCCCAATCCGATTTCTTTACTAATAAAATACTGTCAGCGGCGAATTCCTCCCGTGAAATCTTTAAAATGACAAAATCCCTTACTTGTTCTCCTGAGCCTTCCATACCCCCGGAAGATGCAGATGTCCATTGCAATAATCTGACGTCTTTTTCCATGAGAAAATGCAGGATATCTACCTAGCCTTACCTCCCCTCCTAGTCCCAGGAGACGTGATTAACCCTCCTTCTATTAGAGATCTCCCCCCTCCCCCACACCCTATTATTGACTCTATCCCATGTATGGATATGGAAACTCTAAAATCACTACTGGAGCGTTTAAAATCTGGCTCCACTAGTGATGCAGCACCCCCCCTGCATGCTCTTTCTCAGGAATTTGACTCAGTCGCCCCAGTCTTTTTAGATCTTGTTAACAGCGCTTTCTCCTCTGGGATTGTCCCCTCCCAGTGGAAACAGGCTAGGGTTAAAGCCCTATTGAAGAAGCCTTCTCTGGACCCCAGAGTCCTTTCTAATTAACGACCAATATCGCTTCTTCCCATGGTCGCCCACATTTTCGAAAAGCACGTCAATTCTGTGCTCTCGAATTTTCTGGAGAAAAATCACTGTCTTCACCCATTTCAAACGGGCTTTAGGCCCCAACAGGAGGAGGCCAAAAAAATCCTTGACTCCGTAGGCTCCGCTGCGATCATTTTGCTTGATCTCAGCGCAGCCACCGACATGGTCAACCACCAGCTTCTACTGGTAAGACTTAGAGAGATTGGAGTGACGGGCCTCTTACATAAATGGCTGGAGTATTTTCTTGCTGAGTGTTCTTTTCTTGTGTTTGAGAACAACGCCACCTCCGACTGGATGCCATTACAGTGTGGGGTTCCTCAGCGCTCCTAACTGAGGCCCACACTTTTTCATGTCTATATGCGTCCCTTAGCTGAGAACGTTGAGCTGTTTGAGGTTAAGATTGTCACATACGCTGATGACACTCAGCTTATTGTGTCTCTCAATTTGATGAACAACAATAAGTCCATCCTGGTGAACTGTTTGGAGAAAGTCTCGGCTTGGATGGACTCTTCTTTCCTTAAACTGAATTCTGCTAAAACTGAGTTGATGTTTCTGGGAAAGACTACTGGTTTGGTGAATGACTCCCTGTGGCGTAAATGCATGGGAGATATGCCTGCCCCCAAAGACCAAGTAAAAAGCTTGGGAGTATGGCTTGACCATAATTTGAGCTTTAAGACGCAGGCATCCAGGGTTCTTAAGAAGATTAGGAGGATCCTGCCCCTCTTGCCTTTTAATGCCAGGAAACTCCTAGTTCAAGCCTTGATTTAATCAAGGCTTGATTATGCCAATGTGCTGTACCTGGGCTCCTCATGTCTTACCATAAAAAACTCCAAACGGTCCAAAACTGTGCGGCACGACTTTTGATGCATACTCATAGCAGAGAATCTGCTAAGCCACACATTAGAGCACTGCATTGGCTGCCAGTGGACAAAAGAGTTCAATTTAAAGCCTTATGCATTGTCCACAAATCTCTAGTGTCTAACCTGCCACCGATTCTCCAATCCATTGTCCCTCTAAATGTCCCTAGAAGATCCCTCCACTCCAAGTCGAAAACATCTTGCCATTGTCACAAGATTTAATCGAGCCCGGACTGGGGGTCGTCTTTTCTCGGTCATTTCTTCTCAAAGGTGGAATCAACTGCCAGACTTTATTCGTCTAGAGACCAACCATCTTCGCTTCCGAAAACTCCTTAAAACTTTTCTGTTTGCTTGATCTTTTATTACTATCTCTGGTTTAGGTGTGTCTTATAGTGCTGGGAGGCCTTTGGTGGCCATGCGCTTTATAAAAGCTCTTTCATTCATTCTTTCATTCATACCACAAGCATTCAGTAAAATGGTTAAGTGGGAAGAAGGGATGGCATACAGGCTCATGGAGGAGCACAATGTTGAGTTAGGCTGGCCTGTTAGGGAAGAGCACGCTGAGCAGAGGTATACTGTACAAAACGTGTTTATCACTCTACCAGTGCGATGAAATCTTCAGGACTTGTGGACAGGGGGTCTGAGACTCAAGTCACAGCATAGGTTGTAGCAGAACCCAGAATTTAGAGTATTACAATGGCGTAGCCTTGCAAGTCCCACCATGGCAGGGAACAGATCATATCCTGCGGGAGGGTTTCATGTTATGAACATCTACTGTATAGATACTAGCTGGAGGCGTCATACGCAAAATGACCATAACGACCCCATAGCAGCACTCGCGCTTTAGCTGTAAACATCTTAAGCTAAAGCGGGAGTGCCGCAATGGCTTAAAAAGTAAAAAAAAAGAAAAACATATTTTTCTATTTAAATACTTTTCAGGCAACTGCGGCACTTGCACTTTAGCTTAAAATGTTTACAGCTAAAGCGCGAGTGCGGTTATGGAATCAGTCAATGTACAACAAGCGCGTCATTGTGGACATAAACTATATGCGCATGACCCATGAACTAGGCGCCAGGTAAAACCAGTGGTGTGTGTGGAGGAAGCCCGCTCTCATCTGTCTCTGGCACCACTGCGAATGCGGCATTGAGGAGCCGAGCAACGCGAATGGGTGGGAACGAGCTGCCCGCAAAAAAGCGTTTGTGTGTGATATATTGAATCAATATAAGACTACAATGACACAAAAAGCGGAAGAGGAAACACACGAGAATAGACAGGTCTACACCTAACGTAGGCAAAGCATGTGCTGCCCACAGTAAGGGAAACTCAATGAAGAACAAGTTATTACCTCAACGGTGTGTGCTCCTGGCTTCTGCCTATCCCCAGGCGTCAAGATGCCCAAACTCGAAGTCTGAAAGTCTCTGGCAAACGCCTCAGCATACGGGTTTCACAATAACAAAGGCACGCAGGAGTGGACGGCCTGCTTGTGCCCCGGGGGACCGTATAAGGCGTATTGATACTGAATCACTCTAGTCGATCCCTGCTTGTACCCCAGAGGTACTATAAGGAGCACACTACATGAGAGCAATGCCAAAGGCACGGCCTGCTGAAAAGGAAAGGCAGCTGTGCGCAAGGACTGCGTGTGCGTGGCTGCTCATATCCGCGGCAGCAATACTCCAGGGGAGTCAACTTTGCCTTCCCAATGCTGCAAGGAACCCTCTGAATACGATGGAACGTAGCACATGGAGGAGTGGGAGAGGCTGCAATGGCTCATGCCTTTTCACAAACAAGTCTTTAACAAGCCCGATCCCCCATATAAAGAAGCCCAAAACAAACCAAATATCCTACAAAAATGAGACCAAGTGGCGTACACATCGAAGTGGAAATAGGCTGAGCGGGAGGAACAGAGAGGATGTCAGTACTGACACAATTGTGGCATTAAGAGGAGATGGGAGGGAGGAATTATATATTTACATGTAAGCAGCTTTGCCTCCAAAGCTGAGCACAGGCAAACAGTAACAGACCAGGAAACAAAGTAAAAAAATAGTTCCCCCAAGAACACATAAAGAGCCATAGTGCAATGAGATAGTACTTAGTCCCTGCTGCATGGGAGGAACAGAAGGGAAAAAGGAGGAACAAAGAGGCAGGCTGACCACTAGCAAGCAAGGAGTTCTAAAGGACACTGAAACAAGCGAATCAAAAGCAGGGAGGTGGCTTTAAGCCAACGTGAGAAATTACAACACGTCTTGCATGCTCGACCTAAAAAGGTCATAACTATTTTCTTAGTACAGGCTTCTGCAAGGCCCATAATCCCCCATATGATTGGTGGCCCTGGAATGGAGCGCCTGCAGCACGTGCTGCAGATGTTGAACGCAGGGTCCATCAGAGTGGTGTTGCAGACCCTCTTTTTAAATCACACCAATCTCCAGGCCGTGGATGGACTTAAAAAGAGAGGACCAACACCATGATTTTTCTTCAGACAAATCCAGCAGCAAAAAACTGCTTTTTTATCATTCCGGTTTGTTTTCCAAAGGCAATCTTTGAAATCTCACAGATCGGACACTGTATTACCTATAGGAAAGACAGTAGCAAAAAAAGATTGTTATTTCACACATCTGCCAAGCGGGACTAAGACACATAATACCTTCAGCTATTCCTGGCTTTTCAGTCAACATTTTACATTGTTGTGCTTATAGTTTGCTTTTAACACTGTCCTTAAAGGCACAAAAACCTAAAGTGCAAAGTGCTATTGGCTAAAAGCGAAACAGCCATTACAATGCAGCTATTTCCACTCATGCCATTGCAACTCATGAGTTACAATGCATGTTCCATTACAACGCGTAATCCTCAATATGTATTTTTTTACTACGCATATTCTTTTATCATACATGCCTTTACAACTAATTTTGTTGTAAATGTATGTATGGTAAAGGCGTATGTGTAGTAGTAAGGGCAAATGCATAGAAACATCAGCTTTGTTAGGTAATCCACATCATTAGAGGAAACAGAGAAACTCTTCCGCTTCCACACAACAATGTGCACCGCCCCTCAGACAAGCTGCCTGCTCGAGGAGAAAGTTAAGGGCGATTGGGCCTGGGGCAGGGGGATACTATTTTAGGGGTTTGGGTTAAAGAAGGGCTGGGGGATGGCGGGCGTAGAGGTAGTGTTTAAGGGTTTAGGGTGGAGGAAGGGCTAGGGGCCAGGGGGGGAAGGGCTGGTGGCTAGAGGCCGGGTGCATAGTTGTAGGGTTTTAGGGCTTAGGGCGGGGAAGGACTGAGGACCGGGGGTGGCACAGGGGTATGCGTTTAGGGTTTAGGACAGGGGAGGGATATTTTTTGAGGAGGGTGGGGTCTGGGGGTGGTGTACACCAGGGACTGCGATTAATATTTAGGGTAGGGTTCAGGGAAACCTTTGCAATGCATATGCCTTAAACATATATGCTTTTATGACAAAATTTGTTGTAAAGGCATGCGTGGTAAAGGCAAAGGCATATTTGTTGAAATAACATGCATGGTAAAGGACAGAGTTGTAATGGCATTTGTGTTGCCACACATGCGTGGTAAAGGCATCCATTACAACAGAATGCAATGTAACATCATACATCCAGCTAAAATGCTAGAATTATCCTAAAGTGTTAGGAACAACATGGAGCCACTTGTCAGTGATTTTTTAAAAGTAGGCTAATCAATTTAAAAAACGTCTTGTCATCAATTAGTTTGTATTTTGTTTATTGACAAGTTTTACATCGAGCTTCACAGTCTAGCGAAGGTACAACATAGAAGCTGAGCATTTTCCTGTTAAACAAAGAATAAGTTAAGGACAGGTGCCAATAGCAGAATGGACATGGTTCCGACTGAACAGAAACAGAGGGAACTAGCACGCTCAGAGGGGGAAAGGGGAGTTAACAGACATAAACAAACAATAAGGTCAAAACTACAAGAAGAAATAGTGAACTTCTATACATTCATATCATTCAAGTACTTTCATAGGATAATAACCCTCACCTTCTTGGTGTAAACTTCAACAGCAGGTTCAGCAACTAGCATTGAGAAGCATCCATAAATATACTACTGTTAACTAGGTACACAGTCTTCTAGTTATGAGAATACGTTAATGAATGAATGAATGAATATATACATGAATGAATTCAGTATTTGTAGAGTGACTAATTTCCCTGACTTGGGAGTCTTAGCACTATGGGACTGGTAGCCCCAAAAGAAGGGAAAGATCTACGGAGAATTGAACAATTACATCTTAAGTTGTTTTCCATGAAGCTCTAATATTCGGGTGTAGAATTCGTAACCTCCGAATAGTTTGAAGCAACTTCCAAAATATTCGGAAGTTACGAACTCTACACTCGAATAAAAGAGGTTCATAGACCTACTGCCACATTTTGTGAAGGATACAAGTAGCGGTTTCTAAATAAAGACGTTCAATACAAATCACCATTGAAGACAAGATTTTCGACAAACTCTAGCATTGCCTCGCACCTAGAGAAAGATCTGGAACAATTGTGAATCCATTTTCATCTTTCGGAATTTCCACTGACAGACTGCTATAAATAACGTTAACCCTGCACCTTATACAGGAGTCAACCTGTATATTTTCACTATATCCTGAAGATGGTCTTGGCAATCAAATTCTAACCGAAAAATCGACCAACGCTTTTTCTTTCATTATCACGTATTCAGTACAACAAAGAAGAAAAGCGTATACAATTGTTACAGTGGAGCTGTTTTGTTTCTGTATTATTTACTTCTTGCAACATTGTAAATATATTTTCAGTACCCTATTTTTGATTAAATAACATATAAAGAATATTTTCTGTATACACCCGTTTTTTCTGCTCCTTTTTTGATTATTTAAAGTGACTATCAGCACTTGCAAAATTGAATGAATATCAGAATTTTACATGTTTGAACATAGACCATTATTCACTGAGGTCGCAAATTGAATTTTCTTTAAAGCATAAAACATTTTTAACAAAATCCCTTGAAGGTACCTTTACCATATTATTTCTGCTGGCTGAAGAGCCGCTGCTATGTCTTCCTCTCAGACAGTACAAACCAATGGAAAGAGGTGTTCATATTCAAACCTCATTCATCAGAAATGTACAGTATGGCTCAAACACAAGACTGCTTATACATACATTCTCTTAATTGGTGTACAGTGACTTCAGTACAACACCTCATTAGGTAATAAATGCAGACATATTACCCTCTGAAGAGGCGCAAGAACCACACAAAGACAACACATCACAGCACGACCCCTCGATAATATAATAGTGTAATTAACCAGAACATCAGCTTGTTACATATAGCAGTAATAAGGCCATACCTCGTCTGTCTAAATACTAATGGATAGTACATTTACCTTTATGAAACTACCAAGTAACATAAGTGTTATCCAGCAAAAATATGCATCAATAAGATACTCCGAAACACTGTGAACCAAAGTTCTGTCCTGTAAGGCCACACTGGTCAAGAGCCATTACAGTCTGAAACCAATGAAGGTCTCCCTAGTCTGCCATCAGACAGACAGCATTCAAAGGGGCATAATTCTGAAAAACAAGCAAATGTCTCACAACCCAAGGGTAGCTTAAGAGAAGCTCAAAGGGAGACAGTATGCTGAATACGCCACAAAGGGCACAAGAAGCCCTACAAGAAATGCATTTTCCCGCTAGGCCTGGCGGCATATTCTGCTCCACTTGCGGAATTTGTGGAATTTGGGTAATTCCGCGATCCGTGGCGTAGCAGATTTTTTCCTTGTTCGTGCTTTCAAAATGCCTGTTCGCGCACGTGGTAGCGACTTACTGGGATCCCTGCGTTCGCTGATGAGTTTTCCTATCCGTGCGCGTGTGCCACGTGATTTTGGTAGCTGTCCGCGCGCTCCCGCGAGAGTATGCGATCGCGAACACGTCATTCGGTCACACCATCGGACATCCACGGTCGTGAACTGGAAACACGCATCGTGAGCAGGCGGGACAAGTGAAACAAGATGGCCGCTCCAATTGGCAACCGCTTGGGCAAGTTCGCAAGATATTTGCTCCCGAGGACGCAAACAGCGTCCCCAAACAGGAAAAACACATCGCAAACAGGCGAAACAAGTAATTCAGTGTGCTTGCGGAATTCTACGTAGCTCGTGGAGATTTTTTACCATTTTGTGGAACTTTCCATAACACGACTAAGCAAAATTTGCCCACCCTACTTCCCGCAGCATAGTGAAGGAGTTAGTGACATCAGTGAATATTATATACAACACCTTTGGAACATTGGAGAATATTGATCAAGAACTCACCGAAGCCACAGGCTAAGCTCCATATGAGGAGCTAGTGAGATTAATACAAAACTGAAAATGAAAGACCCCAGGGAGAGCTACACACAATGGGTACAACCAAGTGTACATCTTGAGGAGCAATCTCTACAAGGTTACACTCAACTCAGACAGTCCTGATCCAATCCTCTAGAAATAAAACCAAACTAAAAACCTATTGAAGCTTAATCGACTACTTCATGCCCAGATGACATGGTAAATGAAGCAGGCCGTAAACTGCAGATATTTAGTTTGACATTAGAATCAAATGTGGACACATTCTTCAGACCTCCATGCCCTGTAGCAGCCCTGGATGGAAGACTTTGGGGCAGATTACGGGCCCCATGCGCCACATGTGCGTGCCATTGCGTCACTTCTCTGACGCAGCGGCAGCGTAAACCATACACCATCTTGCACCCTATTTACAACGTGACGCATCTAGGGAGATGCGTAACGTTGTAAAGCCCTGCGCCACATGACATCTGTGTCAGGGCGTTCCCACGCTGGGGGGGCGGGTGTTCTGTCGCAGAAACGCCTTTGAAATTTACAAGATTTCACTCAGTCACTTTTCCGAAGCCGCTTCGTCAAAACCTTGCACCTGCTTGAAGCAGGCATAAGGCGTGACGTACCATGTTCAGGATAGGCTAGGTTAGAACAGAGCTGGAGTTGCGTCGCGCCCAGAAACAACTCCAGCACTGCGCCAACCTTACACCGGTAGATGCGACACGCATCTGGTAATCCTTGCGCCATGATGCGCCACATTATAAATGCGGCACATCTGTGGTGGCGCAAGAGTAAACTTGCGTCACGCATCTTTCCTGGCGCATCCCTGCTGATTTGCAGGGATGCACCAGGAAACATAAATCTGCCCCTCTGATTTCATTTAGCGTGGTGTCCAGTGTATATTACCCAAGCCCAGCACCAACAGCAGGGAAGCGCTTGGAAGCCCTTTCCCATCCCACTCATTCAACTGACAATAAAATCCCTACCTGGTCTTTTCGTATTAACAATTTCTCTCCTGGGTTTTATTACAAACCAAGATAAACCTATGCTTTACTGCTCACAGCCCCTTAGTCCAATAATAGTGATAATATTAAACAATTTCACATTCCATCGTCCATGAAAGCATGCGAAAGCAATTACTCTTTTCTCTTTCCAATGCCATATGGCATGTTTATAACTTTACACCAAACCTCATTTTGCGTATTTACTTTTGTCAATATAACTTTATGTTTTGATTTTAATAGTTCTTGGTATTCTGTGCTTCTCTTGAAATGCAATGCATTACACACTGTTGTTTATTAGTTTATTACTGTAATGACCTGAAGCATCAAAGTCTGTTTTTGTGGAGCGTGCTAAGCAAAGTTGAAACGTGATCATAGTAATAACAATAATAAAACGAATAAAATAATAAAAATGATACGAACTGAACGAAAAGAAAGACATCTCAATGACTAACATTTCAGTACTTCAGTATTATTTCTGCATCCTCAATAGACTGTGCAAAGACTTTAATACGGCTGTGTATCCATCAAGGAAACTAGTTCTTGGTTTTCAAGTTTCCTTCAAACGTTTTTCTTACATGGAAGAAAATTCCAGGTACTCATGGACAGAACACACCATATAACAGCAATGCTGCTAAAGAAGGCCTTTACCTTAAGGCATACAAAATAAGGTGGTAGATGGAATGGTTGGTCTGCTTAAGGGGCAAGTTCCATAGAACCACCAGCAGTTTGGTTTTAACTGCCCTGGTGTGTCCGAGTGCAGAGGTACTGGTCGCGGTCAAGTCAATAGGGATACTTGCAACAAGAAAAAGGTTGCAAGTGGGGACTTGGGGACAAATCGAGCAGAACCTAAATGGGGGCTTGGCTATTAAGGGTCTCTGAAACAAGGTGAAACCATCAGAGCTCAGACTTCAGAGCTCAGACTTAGGCTGTTGGGCTCGGGTGCAGAGCTGTTTTGCCCGTCGGGTTGTTTGCATTGGATGCTCCCACTTCTTGGGTCGACCTGGAGATGGGGAGAACGCCAGACAGCAGGGTCACTCTCTGTGCTGGGCCTCATTGGTGCTAATGTCCCTCACCAGTAGGTTGGTCTTGGCATTGGTGCTGTCCAAGCTGGACACCCAAAAAACCTTGGTTTCTTCAAATGTTCTAGTACCCAGGGAAATGGTGCTGGAAGGTTACTGGAGGTTCTAGCATCTCAAAACTCACTGGGGAGACAAGGATGATTTCTTGGAGTCATGAAAACCTTCTCCTGGGGTGCTGCTCCCTCGGTTGACCTGGTGGTCGGCAGAACAGTTTACCAGTCAGATGCGGTCAGTGCCTGCAGCTTGAAAGGAAGTGACTCCTCTGCTTCAAGAGAGATGCTCTTGTTGTTGAAGTGCTGGCATCCCTCCAAGGCTTTAGGAGGAAGATCAACTGCTGGACAGGTTGAGTCTTTGTGATTGTAGGGACAGCAGCAGGCAGGCAGGGGTTTGCATCAATTCTGGAGCTGGTTCACAGTTCTTGCAAGGTCAGCTCTCCTTTGTCCTTCTTCTGTTCCCAGTAGATGAATTTGAGTTACTGATATCAGGGACCACATAAATACTGGATTTAGAGGTGTTAAGGGAGTGTAAGGTAGTAGTCAGTGAGTTACTTACCCCTGGGGTGACTACACCACACATGTGACCTCTTCCTGCTAGGATTGGGCATAAACCTGACCCAGAGTTTCACCAAAAACAAGATGGTGAAACCCTTCTTTCATTGTTCACGTCAGGTAACCCAGCTTATGTTTCTGACTAGCCTGAGAGTGAACACGGCTTCTGACTAGCTAATTTTCCTTTCAGTCCTGGAGTCAAATGAGCCTCAGGGCACGGGGTGGTATTCCCAGGTTTGGGGGGAAGCCGGGGTCGCATATCAAAGGCGGCAGAGGCTTTGAAGCCTCTGGTCTTCATATTCTAAAACACTAGTCATCCTGCTGGAGGAGGTGGGAACACTGTTCTATGGAGCATGCATTGTTTCTGACCTCACAGCGTGCAGACTCTCACCTGCAGGGTGTCAGAAACTGTTCTGTGGTGGCAGGCTGAACCATACCAGTCAGCCAGCACACTAAAGGACTAGTAGATTTTTATGGGACACCACTAAGGTGCACTCTGAGTGCATGTCATAATAAAGCTATGACTGGAAACAGTTCAGGTTTATTAAAACAAGGTGTTTGATTCCAAACACCACTGTTTTCAGTAAAGCCATCCTGGAGCTGGGTAACTCGTAATGACCAGTGCCCAGTACATGTCCTTAAGCTGTCTTCCCTTATCACGTGCAATATCTAATTTTTGAACTATACAATGCATGGGCATATCTGCTCATGCAGTTATATCCTCACATGTAATCAAATGCACCCTGCTTTATGGCTCACAGGGAGTATGCAATGTCGTTTTTTCACAGTGGTTAGCATCATTTCACTCAGCCTGCAATGGCAGTCTGCATGTTGTTTTTGTGTGGGTCCCTCGTGGTGGCATAATACATACTGAAGCTCTAAAGGACCCTCCTCTGGTACCATGCCATAGTTAACAGAGATCCCATTCACTAGGCACTTACAGGGGGCTAAAGTCCTTGCAATTGTGCTACAATTAAACATGCAGTTTGTTTTAGGGAAAAAGAACTGGCACTGGGGCCTAATTAGCAGGGACGCAGTGCACATCAGTCGAAATGGTACCAGAGGCAAAAAGTGGGGGTGACCCTGACAAATAGGGGCACTTTCCTATAGTCAGGAAAATACAGTGGAAAAGAGTAGAGCACCCAGTAGTGTAAGGTTCATGATATTCACAAACATGTTCAATGCCTTTCCAACATGTATATGGGCTTTTTACATTTACACTATATTTAAAGGTTGCAGTGTGTGTGGGAATGTGAATGGTACACACACCATTTTTCCAGAGTGTTTGAATGACTGATATTCACTTTTTTTTCCATGTAAAAATGATTCCCTGAGAAAAAAGAAGATAAAAAGTTATGACATTTCTCAAACATCCTAACCATTTTCATGTGGGATTTCCACATTGCAGAGAATCCACACATGAGTGAATAGAGGCATTTGCCAAGAACATCATGCAGACCCAGTGTTACTGTATTCGCAGATGTGGAGACAGAAGGCGACAAAAAAGATTCCTATTGCCACAGAAAATAGGATTAGTTGATGTTCTTGATTCAATCATTCCTACTCGTACTCACTCTCACATTCACTTCTACATTTTCCTTCTTATTCTCACACACTCTCACTCACTTATTGTTACTCCTTCATTCACCGTCACTAACATTAACTCTGACTCTCACTCATGCATACTTTCCTAGTCAGATGCACTCACTCCTATTCTCACTCATTCTGATTCACCAATGCTCATTTACTGTCATTTACTCTCACTCACAATCCCTTACACTCATTCCTTTTCATTCTCAGTCACTTGCACTCATTCTTACTCTCACGCATTCCCATTCCCTCAGACGGACTCATATTCACTGACACTCAGCCTCACTCATTCTCACTCACTACCTCTCAAACACAGACACTCTCACCCATAGTAATGCATAGAAACTAAGGGCCCCATTAGGATGGCGGGCGGACTTTGCCCGCCCGCCATCCTCACGGTACTAGGGACCGGCCGCCATGAGGGCGGGGGTCCCGTTGGCAGCATTAGGATGCGCCCGCCACAGTGGCGGGCGCATCCTGTATTCCCATCATTGTGGCGGGCGGTGCACTCTGCACCGCCCGCCACAATCTGAAAAATGCTTTTTTGCATTTGCATATGCAAAGCGGCAGGCACCGCGCGGTGCCTGACGCTTTGCATATGCAAATGTGGCGGGGTACCATAGGTACCCCCCATGTGCCCCCGACACTGGTGGCAACCTGGGGGCCCTGCAGGGGGCCCCCGCACCAATCTCCGCCTGCCTTTCCGTGGCGGCATTGCCGCCGCGGAAAGGCCTCTACATATTGCCATTGTAATATGGCTGGCGGTGTCCATTGGACACCGCCACCATATTAATCTATGACCGCCGCGGTCGCAGGGCGACCGCGGCGGTAAAGCGGCGGACGGTCTTTCCGTCCGCCATTGTCCCCTCCGCCATCCTAATCAGGCGGAGGGGAAAACGAGAGTGGTTGTCGGGCGGATTGCCTCCGCCAGGGTGGCGGTGGCCACCGCCACCCTGGCGGAGGCAATCCGCCCGATATCGTAATGGAGCCCATACATTTGAAAACATTTCATAAGCCACTAGATGTCTCATTCCAGATGCTGGTGCTCTGCTTATTTATTACACTACTAGTGAATACTAGACTATAATTCACTACTAGTGTAACAAAATGTCCAGAAAACGAGGGTAGAGCAAAGACACTCATAGTGGGGGAAAGCAAGGAAGAGAAAGGAGGTGAGCAAAGTGGAAAATTAGAGGGGAGTGAAGTGGAAAAAGAGAGGAAGATGGTAATGTGAACAAGGGAGGAAGGTGAGGTAGAGATAGAGGAGGATATTGAGGCAGATGAAGGGAAGGATGAGGGAGAGAAGGATGAGGAGGGTGAGGAAGAGGGAGGGAGAGAAAGGTGAAGTGCTCTAACCCTGCACCATAAGAGCAATCGCAAAGTTAGGGGCTTGTTTGGGTGACCCGCCTGCCCTCTGCCTTGGACCAATGGGAGCTCTTGCGGTGGAGGAAAAGGCACTCCAATTGGGCATGTTCAACACTCTCACCTAGGGAATTCCTTCCTCCAGTGAGTGAGGCAGGGAAACAATGCCAGAGTCATCCAAGGTACTCTGGCCTTCCTCTATGGTGGTTGCTAGATGAGGCAAACTTTCACACTGCTGGTTTACATTGGCTTATCTTGTGGATGTATGGAGGCAGAGAGATCCTGAGGCACACTCCCAGAGCAACCTGGATAGCTCCTCCCTCCAGACTCGGTAGCTTGGCTTTTCCTCACAAAAACTGCTCTTGTGGCACACGTCTCCCTTATCCCTTCTCACAGGCAGACAGGTTCCAAGTCACAGGCAGACTCACATCTCTCCAGTGCAATGTGTATGCTTGAGGTAAAGTCTCATCACCTTCAGGAGTACTCTGGGGAGCATCCTTGTGCTTGTACAGTGGAGAAGATAAAAAGAGGAACCCAATAAAATTGTTTACGTTACACGTTTATACACAATGTCCAGACAGGGGATGCAGAGTCACTGTTTAACGCCCTTAAAGACCAGGAACCAATTTTGTTTTTGTTTAATTTTACATTTTATTTTCTGGCAGGAGCACAGATGCAGTCTTTTCGAAGGTAATGTCTCTTCCAGCAGCAGAGGGGTATGAGGCTGGTTCCAAGTAGTAGTACTCATAAGATAAGCACAATAAATGTAAAGCTACATATCTGGCTGTCAAATGACCCCTGGATGGGAATCTCAAAGAGAAGACAAATGGAGTCCAGAAAATTCCCCCTATTTAATATCCAGATATTCTGACTCACCCTAAGTTTTCCAACAGCAATCAAATGGCAGTGCTCAGGAAGGACTAATCAGCAATCTTTGGTAATAATGATTACTACCACATAATTATTGAAGGCAGCTTTGTCACAGTCCCTCCACACTTCAATGTCTCATCTGCAATATCTAGCTCAGAAAGGAAAGCAATGCACTTCCACTTTCTAGGAGGGCTGTACCACAACCTTCATCTTGTGCCATGTCACACCAGTCCAAAATGGATCGCATTGGGCTCAGCATTCATACACTCACAAACAACATGAAGTCCTGCTGGCATGCACCATACATGCACATGGACTCAACATTCATGCAGGATTGGCATCAAAGCATATATGCATGACATGTACGTGAAACTTTACAGGGGCAGGCCTCTAGGCATCACATTCTCACAGAGAAACTGAGCGCAAGGAATGACTGAGGGATGAGCATAACATGTGGCAGGGGTGAATGTGGATAAAGGGAGTGATTGAGGGATGCATCAGGGTTAATGTGATATAAAAGGAGTTTATGAGGCATACAACAGGGCGAATGTGATACAAGGAGAATGTGTGTGGAATATAGCAATGCTGCATGAGGCCTGGTGCTATCCTTCTGTCCTAGCTGCCCTCAGTGCATCTAACACTTCATTGTCCAGGTCTGAAGGCCTCAGATATTAGTGCTGTAGAGAACTCCCTTGGTATAGGTGGGTTAAAGCACACCTTCTTGTCATACCTAGAGAGTGAAAAGTCTGGGAGACTTGACTGAGGCCACCAAGCCCATACATCCACAGTCTTCCCTTCTATCCTCTTAATACGGTAGGGTTAGTGGGGCCCACAGTGGGCTTAGTGGGTGTGCAGGTGGGTGGGGCATGTAGTTTATTGAGAGGGGACATGAAGTCATGGTCAGTTGGATGAGTGGGGGATGAGGCAGGGTTGAGTGGGGTAAGACACAGTGCTGATTGGGACATGCAATGGGATTGAGTGGGTCTTGCAGTGAAGTGAGTTCTGATTGCAGTAATGGTGAGGAGCAAGAAGTGAGGTGAATGGGGAATACAGCAGGGGTGAACAGGACGTGTATAGCTGCCAAGAGTTCCAGGTGCATGAGTGATGTGCTCCTCCAGTCCAGGTTTTTTTTATTCGAATTCCAGGACTTGCAGTTTCATTTTATAATGGAGCAAACAAGACTAGAAGTTACAGAATTCAAAGAGAAACCTGGAGTGGGCAACACATCACTCATAGAATTGGGAAACTTGGCTGGGCTTGAAGTGTAGAAGAAGATGTCAATCTTAAAGAGTGTGGGGAACGGAACAAAGAGTGTATGGGGCAGGATGAACATGAAGCAGGTGAAGCAGAGCGGGAGGAGGGTGTGGTGAGAGAGAGGATGAAGATTCAGAGGGGGTTGGATCAATGCCTATGGAACAGAATTTGGATGACAGCAAGACTTTATCCACATAAATTGCACTAGATACTGATCTCACGGCAATAAGGCACACGAGCACCCTGAGAGTCTCATTAAAGCGCTTTGATTTTCAGGTTGGGTACAGATACAGGCCAACAATCAAGACTGAATTTGACTTAAACTTTGGGTCCTTGGTGCACCCGCTACCATCTGGGTTTGCAGCCTGCAATAGAGGAGTGCAGGGGCATCGGTTGGAGTTGAAAATGTCTTCTCTGAAGCAGCCATTGCAGTGATACTTACATTTTTCAAGAATGCAGACTGCCTATTTCTTTCCTTGCCAGCTAGCCTTGTATGGGTACAATTGGCCATCACCATTATTTAATACTTCGTTCTTCATCCTCGTTCAGAAAGTTGAGATGGCGAACAGTTTGACTTTCAACCAAGAATAGAGCGGTTTGTTTGAGTGTGTGCAAGGGTCCTGAACTGCATCTCTGTGAGACTACTTTTAGTTGACTTTCTGGTCTGGATGGGCCCTGGGTGTTTTCTGATCTTGATGTTTCCATGTGTACACATGTCGTTTGCCAATCCCACGACATGGATATTGTCTCTGGGACTTTGGTACTGTTCTGGGCAGAATGCAGGTCCATTGATCTGAGGGCTGAGATGTATTTACATTCCTATACTCCTTGTACTAGATGTGGTACATCTTGCACTCTGTTCTGGCTCCATTTTGACTTTTATTTACATTGTCTCCATTGCTTCTCTGTAGGGGCTGCTTCTGGCCACCACTTTCCAGATTTCTGGCTCCCAACCAGGCTTTCTAGCCTCCTGACTGGTATGCATTGCATTGCTTACTGTGCCCATATCTCCGGGATGCCATTCTCTTCTTGGTTGTGCCATCTCCCTGGATCTTCTGGCTTCTCTTGGACTTGGTAAGGACCGTTTCGGCTCCTGGACTACCTGCTTAGTATCATGGTCCATCCACACATTCTCCTCTTCCATGGAATGCAGGGTGTATTGCTTCAGCTGGTTCTGTGTGCTATCTTTGGTCTTTCTGTGATTCCATGACTCTTTGTCATGTGGTTGCCTCTTGGGGTTTCCTCAGTGGTACCCCGCTTGGATTTTCAGCAGACCTCTTGGCCCTGTCTTGCCGTTGTGTTTTTTCTACAAGTCTATGTTCTGACCTCTTGCATTGGGGTTCACCCTGGGTCCTGTATACCTCATGTCTGTTAGTTTGACATTCTGGCCTTATTTGGCATGGGTTGGACACCCCACCTGCTGTTTAGTAGGCCCTCATATTAAGACAAGGAAGATAATTAAGGAAGTAATGTACTAACTGCTCCCAAATAAAATGAATTACTCTGAGTCTTAGTCTTCCTTCTCCCAGACTTCACTCGCATGTTGTTTTCATTTTGGAGGCCTCTTCCAGGTTTTTTTTTTATCCTGAAGGTCCTGTTATGGTTAGTGCTTGGTATCTGACAGATGGAGCGTCTGGGGGCTGGGGGGTGAGCAACCTTTACAACGCAACTTTTACAACGCACTACCATTACAACAAAACTTTTACAACGCAAGTGGATTTACAACGCAAGATTTTACAACGCAAGTACCTTGACAAAGCAAGTACTTTTACAACGCTATTATTATGTGTTATATGTAATTTGTTTTATATTTTATTTTATAATACATTTTTTAAATTATTTACATTTACATTTACTGAAGTTGTTTAATAAATTTATATAAATAATAAATGTTAAAATTACTCTATTTTATAAATATAATACTTTAGTATTAATTATTTAAAAAAGAAAAATAATATTGTCAAGATTTTTGAAAGTTTTATTTTTTGTAATATATAGTGTAAAGAGTGAGTAAATAATATTTAAAATATTAAAATGTATTAAATATAATTAATAATATACTCAGGTATTAAATGGTAGAAATACTCTAGTATATTGAAAAAATACTTTAGTATTATTGAATAAAAATAGAGTATTATATTTGATAAGTTTAAAATAATTTTTTTTTTAACTCAGGTATTATATTTAATTTATTGTTAGTAATACTCAAGTTCTTTGAATTAATACTTTAGTATTATTATTAGAAAATGGAGTATAAATGTTAGAAAAATTACTTAAGTATTATTTTAAAAAAAAGAGTATTATTATTTAAAAATTTATTGAAAGTGAAAATAATATTGTTTTGAAACTCAGGTAATAAATTTAATTAAATGTTAATAATACTCTAGTACATTGAATTAATACTTTATTAAAAAAAGAGAATTAATGGCTATTTTTATAAAAGTGTTTTTTTTGTTTATTATTGTTTTAAGAGTGTTTATTAAAAAAATTAAATTTTAAAAAAACAGGATTTTAATTTTAAAAGATTTTAAAAATTAAAAATCTTGCACAAAGTAATAAATTAGAAAAATAATTGTTTAGTATTTAAATTAAAAAAATTGTTGGGAAAAAATTAAACTTATTATTAATGTGGGAATAATTATTATTGGTTTAAAGGTATTATTTAAATACATAATAATAACAATTTTTTTAATTACATTTAAAAAAAAAAAAAATGTATTTTAATTTTTCAAAAAAATTATTAAAGTGAAAGAATAAAAATAAAAATGATTTACAATTATTAATAGTTGTTACATTTATTACAACTAATTAAAAAAAAAAGTTCCCACGATTTTGCATTGATTTCAATGGAAGTAATTGTCCTTTATTTATTTCCATAGATGAAGCTGGTTGTCCCGCGGAACTGAAAAGGAAGGTTAAAAAGAAGAAGAAAGGGAATCTTCTGAAAGGAAATGGGATAAGCATACAGGTAAGGATAATATTACATTATTTTTGAAGTAATACCTTGTTTAAAAGATGTTTATAATAAATAAATAAATAAATAAATAATAATAAAGAAAACATTGTTTCGTTCTTTATTTATTTTATTAAAAAAATATAGCAAAATAGCATTTTTTTCAAGGAAATTTATAAATATTTTACTGTATTTTATTGTATTATATTTATTAAAATAAAAATATATAAAAAAATTAAATTCAAATAGTCCCTTTTTAATCTTTGCAGCTTTCGATGACGTAAGTACGTAAACGTGAACGTAAGCGGCCATTTTGCAGAGCATCGATGGAGGAAGCAGCTGGAAGCTGATCTGCGTCCAGGTAGGAAACATTTTAAATTATTATTTATACATGTTAAGTTAAAAAAGTATACATATATTGTAAAGAAAGGATAAGGAGAGATTGCAGTTCACGTATGTAATGTAAATATTGTAAAATAGCATGTTGCCGATCATGTAATTAGAGTATGCCTATGTCGGGTCATAGAAAGTTAAAAGTTAAAGAGAAAAGTTATTTTTGATATGAATTTATTGATTAACAACAATAAAGGAATGTAATGTAAATGTATAATAGAAAAAATTTGTTTACGAAACAAAGAATTTATAAATACATTTTTCGATAATTTCTTGCAGTTTTTTGTCTAAAAAAATGGGAATTGTGGTTATTCAATTTTTGAAAAATGCTTCTTCAATTTATTACTGTAATTTTGTTAATTTGCAATTGTCTGATAAATAATTTACTTTGTTTGCGTTGTTTTTTGAAAGTATTATGATTCACAGTGATAGTATGATTTAGAAGGAGGGAATAATTGTTTACTTTGGATTGGTTGCTTAGATACTATACAATTATCTTTATAATTTATTATTGTAACTAGTAGAGGTGGAGATAGGGAGAATATGTTTTTATTTGGTGGTAAATTGGTTTCTTTTTAAAAAAATTGAATAGGATTTTTGCATTAAATTAGTTAATAGCTAGGGTGATATAGTGAGAAAATGTTTTGTTAGGAGGTAGTATTTTATTTAGGATGACATTATAATGCTCACATATTTTTGAACTATGTAATAGAATTAATAATACGATCGATCAACATATTATAACAACAAGGAGTGCGAAAGAGTACAATTTTTGTATATCGTGGTCGTTATCTGGATGTTTATTGAGATACTTTATTTTTGGGTTTAACAAAATAGAAGAATAATTGAGTATATTTTAATTATTTCCTCTTATTACTATGGTATTTAAAATACAATTTCAAAAATATTTTGTGTTTGTAACCACAATTTATATGACAATTACATGGTCATTTAAAGAAGCTTTTTCCAAGTTCTTTTTTTAATGAAAAAATAGAAGAAATTATTTTTATTTCAAAATGCATTTTTAGTTGGAAAAAAAATATGTTGTTAGATGGTTGTCAAATTGGAAAGCATTTTACAAATTTTCAAAAAATTATAAAAATATTGGCTCCTTTATATTTTGGATTATTGGGGTATTTTGATGTTTCAAACATTGGTTTAATAAAGTTTTAAAACATAGAATAAAAAAAGAAATAAAGTAAAAAAAGAAATGCAGACCCGACGTAAATTTGAAAAAAATGTTTAGGAAAAATGTTATAGCCAATTGTAATTAGTGTTTGTTTAAATTTAGGGCAAAGCAGGAAAGTAAGGTGAAAAAGTTATTTAGAAGCTTAGAATGTTAGCAACATTTTCCAGGTAGTCTAGAGCCACAGACAAGAAAAATTGTTGTATAATACCCAATAGTCTCTCAGACATTTCCTTTGTTTTTTGTGTAACTCGTGGGTTTAGACTACCAGCTAATGTTTGTGAAAGTCTCATTTCTTGAGAACTTTGCTCCTTCTTCAAAGTTTCCAAAAAAGAGTAGAAATTGGGGTGTGGTTTTCCATTTGTATGGTTGAAGGAGTTATGCCATCCCTCAATGGCATTATTTGTTTTTCTTTTTGCTCTAGTTTTTGTTCAGGTTTCTCGTTTTTTTCTGGTCTTTTTGGTTGTCTGGTCTTCTAGGATTCGCTTTTTGATTTTGTTTTAAGAAGATTTATGTGAGTATCTGAAAAAATGAGAAACAAACATGAAATGTAATATTTGATTTCAATGTTTGAGATACAGTCAAATATGTTAATACTTTTCTGCATACGTTATATTACATTTACATTACCTTGTAACTTTACTACACATTCCCTACTGTTGCACCTTACTGGAGTTAGAATAGTAATTCTTACCCCAGCTCTATCCCACACTTTCTCTACTGCTGCACCTTTCTGGAGTTAGAATAGTAATTCTTACCCCTACACTATCCCACACTTTCCCTACTGCTGCATCTTCCTGGAGTTAGAATAGTAATTGTTACCCCTACACTATCCCACACTTTCTCTACTGCTGCACGTTCGTGGAGTTAGAATAGAAATTCTTACACCGGCTCTATTCCACACTTTCCCTACTGCTGCACCTTCCTGGAGTTAGAATAGTAATTCTTACCTCTACACTATCCCACACTTTCCCTACTGCTGCATCTTCCTGGAGTTAGAATAGTAATTCTTACCCCTACACTATCCCACACTTTCCTTACTGCTGTACATTCCTGGAGTTAGAATAGTAATTCTTACCCCTACTCTATCCCACACTTTCCCTACTGCTGCACCTTTCTTGAGTTACAATAGTAATTCTTACTCCTATACTATCCCACTGCTGTATCTTCCTGGAGTTACAATAGTAATTCTTACCCTTACTCTATCCCACACTTTCCCTACGGCTGCACCTTTCTGGAGTTAGAATAGTAATTCGTACCCCTACACTATCCCACACTTTCCCTACTGCTGCATCTTCCTTGAGTTAGAATAGTAATGTGTTTTGTAATGTGCTTTTTAAATACCTTTTGATGTAGATGTTTTCTTTTTGCTCTAGTTTTTGTTCTGGTTTCTCGTACTTTTCTGGTCTTTTTGGTTGTCTGGTCTTCTGGGATTCGCGTTTTGATTTTGTTTTAAGAAGATTTATTTGAGTATCTGAAAAAATGAGAAAAAAAGAAATGTAATATTTTATTTAAATGTTTGAGATTCAGTCAAATATGTTAATACTTTCCTGGAGTTAGAATAGTAATTCTTACCCCTACTCTATCCCACACTTTTCCTTCTGCTGCACCTTCCTGGAGTTAGAATAGTAATTCGTACCCCTACACTATCCCACACTATCCCTACTGCTGCACCTTCCTGGAGTTAGAATAGTAATTCTTACCCCTACTCTATTCCACACTTTCCCTACTGCTGCACCTTCCTGGAGATAGAATAGTAATTCTTACCCCTACAGTATTCCGCACTTTCCCTACTGCTGCATTTTCCTGGAGTTAGAATAGAAATTCTGACCCTTGCTCTATTCCACACTTTCACCATTGCTGTACTTTCCTGGAGTTAGAATAGTAACTCTTACCCCTACACTATCCTACACTTTCCCTACTGCTGCACCTTCCTGGAGTTGGAATAGTAATTATTACCCCTACTCGATCCCACACTTTCCTTACTGCTGCACCTTACTGGGGTTAGAATAGTCATTCTTACTCCTATACTATCCCTCACTTTCCCTATTGCTGCACCTTCCTGGAGTTGGAATAGTAATTATTACCCCTACTCTATCCAACACTTTCCCTACTGCTGCACCATCCTGGAGTTAGAATAGTAATTGTTACTCCTACACTATCCCGTACTTTCACTATTGTTGCACCTTCCTGGAGTTAGAATAGTAATGTGCTTTGTAATCTGTTTTTTAAATACCTTTTGATGTAGATATTTTCTTGGTCTAGTTTTTGGGCTTGTTTCTCGTTGTCTGGTTTTCTGGGATTCGCTTTTTGATTTGGTTTTGACAAGATTTATGTAATTATCTGAAAAAAATGAGAAAGAAACTGAAATGTAATATTTGATTTCAATGTTTCAGATACAGTCAAATATGTCAATACTTATGTGCATATGTTACATTAAATTTACTTTACCTTGTAATTTTACTACACTTTCCCTGCCACTACATCTTCCTGGAGTTAGAATAGTAATTCTTACCCCTACACTATCCTACACTTTCCCTACTGCTGCATCTTCCTGGAGTTAGAATAGTAATTGTTTCCTCTACACTATCCCACACTTTCCCTACTGCTGCACCTTCCTGGAGTTAGAATAGTAATTCTTACCCTTACTCTACCCCACACTTTTCCTACTGCTGCACCTTCCTGGAGTTAGATAAGTAATTCTTACCCCCTACTCTATCCCACACTTTTCTTACTGCTGCACCTTCCTGGAGTTAGAATAGTAATTCTTACCCCTACACTATCCCACACTTTCCCTACTGCGGCACCTTCGTGGATTTAGAATAGAAATTCTTACCCCTGCTCTATCCCACACTTTCACTATTGCTGTACTTTCCTGAAGTTAGAATAGTAATTCTTACCCCTACACTATCCCATACTTTCCCTACTGCTGCACCTTCCTGGTGTTAGAATAGTAATTATTACCCCTACTCTTTCCCACATTTTACCTACTGCTGCACCTTCCTGGAGTTAGAATAGTACATTTTAACTCCACCTCTATCCCACACTTTATTTATTGCTGCACCTTTCTGGAGTTAGAATAGTAATGTGTTTTGTAATGTGCTTTCTAAATACCTTTTGATGTAGATGCTTTCTTTCTGCTCTAGTTTTATTCTGATTTCTCGTTTTTTGCTGGTCTTTTTTGTTGTCTGGTCTTGTTGGATTTGCTTTCTGATTTGGTTTTGAGAAGATTTATATGAGTATCTGTAAAGATGAGAAAAAATATGAAATTTAATATTTGATTTCGATGTTTGAGATGTAGTCACATATGTTAATACTTTTGTGCATACGTTACATTACTTTTACATTATTTTGTAATTTTACTACACTTTCCCTGTCACTGCACCTTCCTGGAGTTTGAATAATGTTTGTTACCTCTACAGTATCCCACAGTTTCCCTACTGCTGCACCTACCAGGAGTTACAATAGTTATTTTTACCCCTACACTATTCCACACTTTCTCTACTGCTGTACTTTCCGGGAGTTAGAATAGTAATTCTTACCTCTATACTATCCCACTCTTTCTTTACTGCTGCATGTTCCTGGAGTTAGAATATTTATTGTTACCCCTACACTATTCCACAGTTAACCTACTGCTGCACCTTCCTGGAGTTAGAATACTTATTGTTACCCTTACACTATTCCACAGTTTATATACTGCTGTACCTTTCTGGAGTTTGAATAGTAATTGTTATCTCTACAGTATACCACACTTTCCCTACTGCTGCACATTATTGGATTTAGATTAGTAATTTGTATTCCTACTGCATCCAACACTTTTGCAAAATTTTACTACTGCTACACTTGAACACAGTATAAAAATGCTGTTATTTAAATGATAAAATAATTACCTTCTTTAAAACTCGACGTTTGAATTTCCAAAGATAAAAGTATTTATTTTATTTTCGTTATTGAATTTCTGTGTAAAAATTAGATTGCATATGTGTGGATTAGAAAAAGTTTTTCCATTTTATTAAATTTGAATTATGATTTATTTAAATTAGAAAAGTACCTTGAAATTATGGTTGAAGAGGAGTATGGTTCCTTTAGTAAAATCCAATTTTTTTAAACTTGGCTTTTTCGTCACACTTTATTGAAGTTCTTCTATATTTAATATTTTAACTTTTCGTGCTGTTAGAAAAATAATATATTTTTAGATATTTGAAAATAATTGTATTTAATAAACCATGTAATTTAAATAATAATCATCTTTAAATATGTTGTGATTCATTTTATATTAATATATGTCTCATTAATTATAGTACTGTCTGGGTGGTAATAATGTTAACTTATTAGGGATCGCATTTTAAATATTTTACGAAAATATTTCTGTTATTACTTTTGTAAACTTACTTGTATTGCGAAAAGTAATGCTTCTTAAACGGAATCGGGTGTTATGTCAATGAAGAGGTCAGAGGGTCAGCTTTTGGCGTCTGGTCACTCTGCTAGTTGATAATCAACTGAATTAAAAATGGTGTCTTACTCGTATTTATAAGTTTGAGTCAGTGTCACTGTTATTTTTAAGAAACATAGCGTTGGTATTCATTTTTTAATTCCGTTTCATTACTGTGGAAAGTTATAATTTTAAAAATTATATAAAGATGTGTAGTTTTCACTTTTTCGGTCCGATTTGGCATCCATTTTGAAAGTAGTGTTGTGCTATTATTTGGGTGGGAAGGGAAACAGTTTTTCACAGCTGTGATACAGAGGTGTATATGTCTCATGTGAGAACTCATCTAGTGGTAAGGACAAGGACGAAGTAAAAATCGATTAATAATGAAGATCTCAGTTTCAATGTGTGTTTGTGTGTCGATGGGCTAGTTGGTCAATGCATGAATGAATTGATGGGTTTGTGGATCAATGAAGGAGATTTGATGGGCAGATCAGTTGGTGGATGGGTTATTTCATGGATAGGTACATATATGCATAGATACATTAATGAATAGTTGTCAGAGTGCAGAAATGGATGGGTGTGTGATTAAATTCGTAGTGGGTAAAATGTAATTGGCATAAGTGAAGAAATATGTAAACATACCAAATGAATTTACATTTTCCACTGTCAGTATTTCAAAAGGACAAATCTCAACAAAGCTTTAAGATGTAAGACTGCAACTGTCCCACAATAAAGGCTCCCAGCTACTCTTATTTTAATGCCTTACAGGTTTGTGGTGGCTGGCTGGAAGTGAAGCTGAAGAGGGTGCCCTATAAGCGATTACATTGGTGCCTCATCTGTGGTGGATTTTAAGTGGGACGCTGGGAATAGCACCCACCAACTGGAGGCTGGTAAGCACGCCGGGCAGTCTTGAACGTCACACTCATGGTGCACCACTGGATTGCGATAGAACCCGACAGCCTGAGTCCTAACACCCGCACAAAAAGAACATGTACATCGGGAACAACATGGTCCATAATATTTCACAAATGCGGCAAACCCAAAGTGCTAAATGCAGTGGCATTGCTAGACCTTTGGCTGCCCGTGGTGGTCCCTGTATTTTCCGCCCTGCACCCGGAGAATGTGAGAGGGGGGATGCGGGCAATTCCTGCATTTGCCGCCCCTCGACGGCCGCAGGAAAGAGGGGGGAGGCCGTTGCCCCCAAGACTCATGCCGCCAGGGGCGGCCTGCCCACCCCCCGCCTCACTGCTACACCACTGGAAAAATGTCACAAATTGGTCTCTGCAATACAAGTATTTTTGTGTACAGCCCAACGCTATACCATCCTCTCACAGTTCGTAGAGTGTGGTTGGGCAGCCATTCCAGCCCAACGATCAGTGGAGGTGCGGAGGATCGAGCAGGGGCAGTCTTGCGCATAACACCTGGCACCTTGTTGGATGCCCTGCGAGGGACACAAGATCAGGAAAGAACCAACCTGGCAGTGCCGTATACACACAGGCAGCTTTCACGGGTGGCACTGGGTGTCGTAGCAAGGGTTCACATGAGTACAAGAGATCTGATGTACTGAGTAGCCTCAGTAAGTGACATCTGTGACAAATCTTAATGCACATATGGAAATTGCACAACCCAGGAATGTAAGCATAAGTACGTAGCTGGTTATGTGGGGACAGCTCCCATATGTTTCTTTCTGTGTCACTCTTAGGGCCATATGTACCAAGAAGTGGTGGAGTGAGGCTTTAGCTGTCATGG
Organism: Lissotriton helveticus; assembly: GCF_964261635.1. Taxonomy (NCBI): domain Eukaryota; kingdom Metazoa; phylum Chordata; class Amphibia; order Caudata; family Salamandridae; genus Lissotriton; species Lissotriton helveticus. Next base: position 1,142,666,195 of record NC_136061.1, on the reverse strand, counting down.
CTTAACGCCTCACTCCACCACTTCATATACGCAATGCTGCACCATATTTACAAGAATATGGTGCAGCCTTGCATTTCCCCATGTGCTGGCGCTAAGTTTAGCAGCTTGGCACCAAAGCAGGCACCCTTGCACTATGGTGTCTTCGTGCAGGGGAAGACTTTAAGTGTAAGAAGGTGTCCGTTCCTGTGCATAAACAATCTTTAAATGCTGTTTTGTCACTTCTATGTGTGCTGCTTAATGCAGCACATGTGGAAGTTACAAAATCTCATTTTTTTAAAAAGACTGTTTATGTGCAGGAAGGGACACCTTTCTACACATAAACAATCCAAGGCATTTAGCTTTTTCCATGTGTGCTGCACAAGGCTGCACACATGGAAAAAGCAAAAACGAGGAGAAATAAAGCATTTCTCCTCATTTCGCCAAGTTAAGACCAGGTTTTCCCTGGGCTAAATTTTGGTGCTGCCTCCTATGTACGCTGCCCTTGTAAATAGGGTGCAGCGTCAAAGTCAATGGATGTTGCGATGGAACGCCCACCACAACACCCACTGCCCATCCCTTTCACGCTAAGCATAGCTTGAAAGGGGGCTTTATTTACAAGGCAGCGTGAATCGGGGGCAGGTTTCATAGAGACCAACGACCTTCTTCATGAATCTCAATCTGGTTTCCGCCCTGGTTTCAGCACGGAATCAGTTTTGATTGAAATGGCTGATTCAATAAGATGGGCTGTGGATGGAGGCTCTAAGGCGGTGTTAGTGCTGTTAGACTTATCTGCAGCATTTGACACTGTCTCCCACCCCATCCTCTTGAATCACCTAAAGGGCATAGGCTTCCAAGGAACTGTCCTGAATTGGTTGTCATCTTTCTTATCTGACCGTAAACAACAGGTCTGGACCTACCCTTTCGCCTCTTCCGTCAAACCTCTCAACTGGGGTGTTCCCCAGGGCTCAGCTCTAAGCCTGCTTCTTTTTAATGTTTATTTAACCCCCCTGGCAGAGCTTTTTTCCAATACTGGGATTAAAATAACATCCTACATGGATGATACCCAGCTATTGGTCACCTTTAGTAATGTGTCAGCCTCCTCCTTTGACCAGCTAAAAGAGTACCTTAAGAACACTGCCGCCTTTATGGAACACAATTTTTTTTAACTTAATACGGATAAGACCGAGGTCTTATTTTTTAATCAACCCTCTCCCCCACTTCGAATTTATGGTGGCCTTATGAATTAGGCATTGCTCCGTCACCTAAGGACTCGGTCAAGAATTTGGACGTAAGATGGGACAAACATTTGTCCCTTTTCACGCAGGTTCGAACAGTTTCGGGTGCTTGCTTTGGTAAAATCAAAATTATTAGGAAATTCATCAACTACCTGCCTAGTGCAACTCACAAAACCGTGGTCCATGCTTTGATAACCTCTTACCTTGATTATGAGAATGGTCTATACTTGGGTCTCCCGCTGGGCTTGCTCCTCAGACTCAAGATTATTCAAAATGCCGCAGCCCGCTTAATCTGCTGGGTCCCGCTCCGACACCGCATCCCTCCTTATCTCCGTCAACTTCATTGGCTGCCAATTGCCAAACGTATCGAATTTAAGGCCCTGACATTCGCATTCGGAACAGAGAAAGGAAGAGGGCCGGCCTATCTAAGGAGGAGACTCCGACCCCATCAACAATCCAGATCTTTAAGATCTAACAACAAACACCTCCTTGCTACCCCTCGGTTTTCAAAAGCTAGAATGGGAGGTAGATCATTTGAGGTGTTGGAATAATTTACCCCCCATTTACGTATGATTCAGTCTGAACAGGTATTCCGCAGGTCTCTGAATACCTGGCTCTTTAGTCGGAATGACTAGCCTCTGCACATTTCCTCGCCCTCCTCTCTATCTGCTATAGCGCTGGGACATCCCGTTTGGGGTGGCTGTGCGCTTAATGAATGCCTTTTCTTCTTCTTCTTCTTCTTCTTCTTCTTCTTCTTCTTCTTTTTATTATTATTATTATTATTATGCCACGTTAAGTGGCTTAACGTTACCTTGTAAATAAGGGAAAGCCCATATTGCCACAGGTGACATTCCCATGGCGATTGGGTCTTGTACATGTGCCCCTTTCTTTCTCTGTTTCCACACATGTCTCTCACCATCTCTGACACTCCTTGTCTTCCCCTCTCTCTCTTTCTCCCTAACCTTTGGTCTTTCTCTGTCTCCTCATAGTTTCCTATTACTGCCTCTATCTCCTTGAATGAATCTGTATCTCCATGTTTTCCTATCTTCCAATCTCTCCCTGTCTCTCCGTTTCCTCCCATCTCTACCTGTCCTCCATTTTACTCCTACTCTTTCTGTCTTTTCTGTTTTTCTTCCCTTTGTTTCCTCTCCCTCTTTCTCTGCCCCGTTTCTCCCTTTCTTTGCCTCTCCCTATCTTTCATCTTCTCCCCCTTCTCCAGCTACCTCTCTCTTTTCCTCATCTAGGGCCATATGTATCAAGATACCCATTTGCGATTCTCAAATAGTGGTTTTTAAGAAATCGCTATTTGAGAATCGCAAATGGGTATGTATGTACACAATCGCATTTTTTTTGCGATTCCTTAGAATTCCTTAATCGCGATTAGCAAATTGCGAATCGCAATTAAGGAATACTTTCCCATTCATTTCTATGGGCCAGGAGGCCCATAGGAATGAATGGGAAGTTATTCTCAATTTGCGATTCGCAATTTGCTAATCGCAATTGAGAATAATTTCAAGGGTGCAGGGGTGTCCAAAGGATACCCTGTTGCACCCCTGAAATATGCATGGGTGCACATGTGGCGCACATACATGCACTAAGGGCATGTATGTGCGTCACATGGCACTTTGAAAATGCAAAAATTTGCATTTTTCAAGGAATTCGCAACTTACCACCAACTAGAAGTTGGTGGTAATTTGCGATTCCTTAAGGGCATTTTGCTATTTTTTTTGCTACATACATTGCATTTAAGGAATCGCAAATTTTGCGATTCCTTATTTTGCACCAGTTTTGCTTCATACATTCTATTTAGCAAATTCCCATTCGCAAAGGCCGAATGCGAATTTCGGCCTTTGCGATTACGAATTTGCATAATACATATGGCCCCTAATTTCTCTCTCTCTCCCTTCATTTCCATCTTTCTTTGATTCTTCCTCTCATTCTCTTTCTCTCTCCTCTCTCCGTTTCTCCCTTCCTATCCACCTCTCTTTCTCCCTGTCTTTCTCTGTCTCCCATATATGTTTCTTACTCTTTGTCTCATCCTTTCGTACCCAGTCTCTTCTTGTCTTCCAGTCTTTTCCTATCTTTCTGCGTGTCTCTCTGGCACTCTCTGGCTGCCTATCCACTCTTCTCTCTTCCTCTCTCTCTGTGCGTATACCTCTACTGATGTGTCTTCCCGTCAGACTCTGTCCTTGTCGCTTTATGTTATGTTTTTCACAGGCTATTTCAGCATTTCTGGGGCAAGAAGTGATTTTGAGCCGCAGTAGATTCCCACATCTGTGGAGATTGAAGTGCATTGCGGTCCTATTCTGTCCCACCAAAAGTGGGACCGAATAGTTTTTTTGTGTCTTGACCCGAGAAAATCTACTATGTGTATATATATATATGTATATAAAGATAACTCTAATCACTAGTATATGCAGTATACCTTTGTACTCACTACCATTCCTATGTGACACTTAAGAGTATATCCATTTGTATCTCTTCCTGGAGTGACTTTACTACTTGTACATTTGCAATTTTTCTTTCTGTTTGTATCTCCTCCTTGTGTGACTTTACATCTTGTACATTTGCATTTTTTTTCTGTTTGTATCTTTTATGTAACGCATGTAATCCTAAATCCTTATGTTTTGCAAATGGTTCTTATGTAAAGGGCTCTGACACCTTCGGGTAAAGATCGCGCTATAGAAAATCGCATTAAATCAAAATGTTGGGGCCATTCTGTCCCAGCGTCAGTGGGGCATAATTGCGTTGAGGGCCCATTCTGACCCACCATTTGCAGCGACAATAGTCAGGCGACTGATTCTGTCTCAAAATCTGCAGGGACAGTAGTCTCAGCAACACCAAATTAAACTTGTCCGATGCACATCCTTGATAATCGTGTAAATGGTATAGAAAGTGGAAGTTGTTTTTTCCTACTTCTTCGGCCTTCGATAGCGATTTTGCTGAAACTTCATAGTTTGCGCGTGCACTTTAAAACATAGCCTTGAATGTGTCTACAAAAGATTAATTTGAATGAGTATACATTTCTAGTTATTATTAATCTGGATTTTAAAAAAAGGTTACGCACGCATTTTGTGCAAAATTAGTAAACATCTCCTAAATTTGCCAGATGTTTTGTACACTTTCTGCAGACTCCATGAGGCCTAACGTGTTACAAGAACGGATTGGTTTGCTTTAGAAAATATCCACTCTGGGGACCACCCTCTCTCGCCTCCTGTTGAAATATGGCCCAGAGAAATAGGCAACATCTGTATTTTATAATAATGTCAAACACAGGCTCCAGCTGGGAGATTTCACTCCCCTCTGCCAAGAGTATGAACATGCCGACTTCCTGTAGAAAAAAAAACTGCTGAGGCCAAATTCCCCAGCATTAAACTAAAACACATCTGAATAGTTACTGAAACCTCAAAGTTGACCATGTTTTGCTTCGCTGTGTAAACGGTTGAAGCTTCGTTTGGGTTTTATTATGTGAAGGGTATATCTTTACAGCCATGCTTTTCATCTAGAATATTTTTAAAAATCCCACAAACACCATATAAAAGAGTGAAGTCAGTATGTGATGTCCTTCCAGTGCGTGTTGAACTGTTGTGTGGATATCAAATTGCTGTAGTTAAAAAGGATATTGCTCAATACGTTACGCACTTTAGAGTGACCCTGTCTCTTGTTGTTATTATATTTTGAAAGAAATGTTAAAAACAAGCATTGGCAAATCCAATAGGTCTCGTCTATAGGAGGTAATGGGGTTTTCAATGTTTTAGCCATGTTGTACGGCAGAGGAGCTGCTGTAAGCATGGCTGGAATTTAAAACTAAAGCTATGACATGGTTGCATCACAGTGCTTTTTTTTCTTTCAGCCATGCTGTTCAGCTATGGCCTGTTTGCGTGTGCATGGGTTCTGCTTTTAATTTGACTGACGTGGACTCTTTTGAGCAAGACTTCAATTAACCCAAAAAAGTCCAAGCTGGTGACTTTTCTCGTTCCTTGGACTTGCAATCCTTTGGCTAGTATTATATTATGGATCATGGACTGTGGCTACCCCAACCACTCTTTCGCTGGTAGGACAGTGAAAGAAGTAAACTTGGAGTGCAGTAGGCCCATCACAAGCTGAGGCTCACTACTGACAAGTGTGCTCCTGGATTCGACATATTGAGTGGCAGTTGACAGCCCTGTGGGATCCTGCATAACAGAGCATATGTGAGCAAGAGAAGAGACTCTGAATACGAAGGCGTTCAGTCACCTGGGTACGGTCTTCTCCCTGTTTTACCTCAGGCAAGTCGAACGGTCTCTATTTACTGCACAGGTCCTGGACAGCCTCAAGTGTTGTGGGGGATAACAATGTGCAAAAGATGTTAATAGCACTGTTGGACTTGGCTTCCCCGCAGGGTCACCCCCAAACGTTTTGCCTTGTTCCCTCCACTTTTTGTTGAACTTGTTTTTGTTGACCTTAGGACTCTGCACTTTAGCACTGCCAGCCAGCCAGTGTGCTCTCTCCCCTGTTAGGCCGAAACCGGTCCCAGGATGCTTCTTTCTGGTGCAGGGAAGACATGGCTTGGCAGTTCGGGCTGGACTGTTCGCATGAGGACTGGGGGTGAGTGTTTGAAAGGTTTCAGCACTCCGTCCATCATCTCCTTGTGTTTGCTCTCTCCCCTAAACGTGGATAAATCTGTTGATACCCAATTTGCATGTTTAATTTACTTGCAAGTACGCTGTAGAGTGGTATACACCCAGGGTCTGCAAATTACATGATACCAGCGGGCCTGCTGCACTTATTGTGCCACCCACTTAAGTAGCAGTTTAAAACATGTCCCATGCCTGCATTGCATCCTGAATGCAATTTAAAACTGCCATGTCGACTCGGCATTTAAATGCCTACACCAAGCCTTAAACTTCCCTTTTATTATATACTAGCAGCCCGTCCCGACGTTGTCCGGGAGCAATCAGGCTTCTGGGCCCCCGCCCGCCCCGACGTTGTCTCAGGCTTCAGGGCCCCCGCCCGCCCCGACGTTGTCCGCGGGTCCCCCGGAGTGCACCCGCCACTTTCAAGGCCCCCAATGAGCCGCACACGGGCCGCTTCACCTACCTCAGCCGCCGCTCCTCCCCGCCTGTCCACCGCTCCTCACCGCCTGTCCGCCGCTCCTCACCGTTCCTCCCCGCCTGTCCGCCGCTCCTCCCCGCTTTCATGTCCGCCGCTCCTCCTCACGCTCCTGTACGCCGCTCCTCCCCGCGCTCCTGATGTCAGCATGCACGTTGCGGCCGGCGCTACTTCCAAGGGACTACTTTTTTTTTAATCGTAAATATTTTAAAGAACGTATATTTTATTTTTTTATATAGCCTATGTCCATCTGCAGACCCTGACAATTACAACGATGTATCGGGTGTTTGGATTGGTGCTGTGGTTCCTGAGTTTACCCGCCTCAAAGGTTCAAAGTTCTCTCTTTATAATAGTAGTATAGAGATATATATATATATATATATATATATTACCTACTGGCGGTCGCCAGTAGGTATATATAGTTAGGATTTTTTCTCTATGGGATTTTTGAAAATTCTATGTCTAATAACTTTGGCGTTTGTGGACGGAATTGGCTGAAATTTTCAGGAAAATGGCACATTTTGTTTCTGAGCAGCCCTTGAAAATTTGGGGGGGGTTCGTCAAGGGGGGGCCGAGAAAAAAGGGGGGTCCCAAAACGTGTTTTTAACATTGAGTTTTCCATAGGGCGGTTGGCCTCACTTTTAGCCCGAACGGCTGAATGGATTTGCACGAAACTTGGCAAAATTGTAGGGACTGGTAGCCCGATGTGCCTTTTGTAGGTCTCAATATATGTGCTACAGTGGATTTTGAGAAATTAACGTTTAAAAAAAGATATATATCTGTAACAGCGGACCGGGCAGCGCTCCGGTTCGCGGACTTTTCGCACAACGGAGCTTTGTGAAGCGAAGCTGATTGGTTCTCCGGCGTCTGTGAACATTCCAAACAGTCCGTAGCGGCCGCCATCTTGTCTCTCGGTAGGATCGAGAGACAAGAGGAGGCCAAAGCGAAGGGGCAAATGACCGTAAGGGGGCATAGTAGATCCTCGCTGACCCCCTAGGTTTGATGTGGAGGTTTTAAAAGGGCCCCGCGGGGCAAAAAAAAAAAATAATAATAATAATCGAACGGCTGAATGGATTTGCACGAAACTTGGCAAAATATTAGGGACTGGTAGCCCGATGTGCCTTTGCTAGGTCTCAATATATGTGCTCCAGTGGATTTTGAGAAATTAACGTTCAAAAAAAGATATATATCTGTAACGGCGCTCCGCTTCGCGTACTTTTCGCGTTACGGAGCTTTGCGAAGCTGATTGGTTCTCCGGCGTCTGTCAACATTCCAAACAGTCCGTAGCGGCCGCCATCTTGTCTCTCGGTAGGATTGAGAGACAAGAGGAGGCCAAAGCGAAGGGGGAAATGACCATAAGGGGGCATAGTAGATCCTTCCTGACCTCTTAGGTTTGATGTACCATTTTGCCAAGTTTGGTGTAATTCCGTTCAGCCATTCAGGCTGTAGACGTATGTAAATGTCCTATGGAAAATTGCATGGGGAAAACACATTTGAAAGTGTTGAAATTTAGAACCAATTAAAATGTTACTTTGGTTTTGTATTTGTGTGTGATGAAAGTTAATTGGTTATGTATATATGTCAAATGAGAGGAAACCACAGCCATTTTGTGATACTACTGTCTGAGGTACATTTGTGAGGAATTTTTGGTGGTGAATTTCTGGTGTTTGATTTACACAGTACTAACACTTCTCCTACTTTTAAAAAGGTGAGTTGTTAATTTGTAAGGGGAACTATGTTGTACACTTGAAGATAATTTGAAAAATGTTTTCTGTTATTTATTTGCAGTCCTTCTGTTATACTAAATACTTGATAAAGTTAGTTTTATATTATGTATTACTAAAAACGATAAATGAAAGTGATTATTTTTTTCTGCAATTTACAGCAAGCAATTTCAAAATAAATGGCTCACAATGAAGAGACCGTGGCAATTTCTTTGTAAGGGGAACTATGTTGTACACTTGAAGATAATTTGAAAAATGTTTTCTGTTATTTATTTGCAGTCCTTCTGTTATACTAAATACTTGATAAAGTTAGTTTTATATTATGTATTACTAAAAACGATAAATGAAAGTGATTATTTTTTTCTGCAATTTACAGCAAGCAATTTCAAAATAAAATGGCTCACAATGAAGAGACCGTGGCAATTTCTTTTGAATTGTCCACTACATTGATTGAAATTGAGAGCACCAATAATGAAATATTGTCACAAGGAGGAGATGACTTGTATGATTCCATTAGATTGATTGAAATGGACAGCACCAATAATGAAATATTGTCACAAGGAGATGACTTGAATGATTCCACTACATTGATTGAAATTGAGAGCACCAATAATGAAATATTGTCACAAGGAGGAGATGACTTGTATGATTCCATTAGATTGATTGAAATGGACAGCACCAATAATGAAATATTGTCACAAGGAGGAGATGACTTGAATGATTCCACTACATTGATTGAAATTGAGAGCACCAATAATGAAATATTGTCACGAGGAGATGACTTGAATGATTCCACTACATTGATTGAAATTGACAGCACCAATAATGAAATATTGTCACAAGGAGGAGATGACTTGAATGATTTTTTTGATCAATCTGTTGATGGCGAATTTATCGAATGTTTGGAGACCATAGAGTTACAAGAATCATCATTGCAGACTTTTCATGAGGAAATTGCTGATGAGGACATGTTACTAGTTCTTTCAAATTTAGAAAATTCTGAAGAATAAATTTATATTTAGAAATCAAAAATTGTTTGAGACATTATTCATTTTTATTTTTAATTTATGAGGTTGTAGCGAAGTGATTGTAGTATAAAATGAGACTTATAGTATAGAGTGCAACATTTTTATGTTACATGGTAAGTTTACTCATATTTACTTCCCTTCTGCCACTATATTATCTCCAATGTGTATTTGACATCTCTTCTTCATCTCCGGCCTCCTTTCTCTCACTGTGTGTCTCCGATGCATCTTATCGCTGCTATTTTGTGTAATTACAGAAGAGAGTAAAATAAAATAGTTCGGAACGTGAAAAGGGGACAAAGTAGAGTACCCCTTACCCCCTAGGCCTTTTCAGGCGGTCCCAAAAGGATCAGTTTCTGCTTTCCTGAGAGATTATGGTATGAGTTCCATATACCACAATAATTTGCATTACAACATGCAAGATATCTATCTCCTATTACCAACTTTTGGAGATATTCGCGCTAAGCGCGAATATCTCCAAAAAGTAACACCTGCCCTGAGCAGTTCTTAGCCATGTTATCCAATGGGAGGTGGATAACATGGCTAAGAGCATTAGCTCGGTAATGCATGAATATCGCTGACTTTTTAGCGATATTCATGCATTGCGGCCGTTTATTATCGCATTTGCGATAAACCTTGATAATAGCAAGGTTTATCTTCGATAATTTCTGACGATGCTTAGCGGTAAAAAATTCGTTGGTAAGCATCGTTAGCGCTAAATATCGCTTAACTTTGGTAATATGCACCAACGTCTGTTAACGTTCGATTCGAAGGAAATGAGGAAGTGTTGAAAAACATTGTCTGCGCCATCTTGCCTTTTTTGAAATGCCACACTTTTGTCGTGCACGGCAGCCATTTTAGATGCCTTGACCAGACCCACTCTCTGCACGCTGTCGATTCGTAGCATGGCTCCCCACCCTCGCAAGCATCTTCCCCAGGCACTGGTCACCCCCGCTCTCTGTCTTATGCATCGGCAATAAACCTCACCCCATCTGCGCTGCTCTTCCCTGAAAATCACACTCTGTGCCCGCCCGACCCCTCCCTTTCGCCCTATTCACTACCGCACCCTCTGACACTCCTCTTCCTCTGTGTCCGATTGTCCAGGCTATCACCTAGCCCTGCAGATGTAGTTTATGGCCCCAGCTGTAAAGAATCACCCCTCTTCAAAGGAGTTATAGTAGATCAAGGCTCACACCCGATGAGATCCGTCACACCACACGTGTTCCTACTATCTGAAAACCATCCTGTATTGTGATTGGGGAGGGGACCGAGCCTGAAGCGGAAGATTCCAGGAATGACTCTTTGTACATCAAAGTTTTTACAATTATGTGTCACATTAAAAATATATAGCACTCCAACAAAGTAGTAGGAATATAAAACTTTAATAACATATAAATATATACAACAAAACAAAAACAGTAAAAACATTTAAACAACGAAGAGACCGTGGCAATTTCTTTTGAATTCCTGATGAGGACATGTTACTAGTTCTTTCAAATTATGAAAATTCAGAAGATGTTGCCTGGGGGTGGGTCGTCAGTAGCAGTCTGTTGTGCGAATAGTTCCAAGGCAGCAGAACGCGCTGAAATCTAGATGGCACGAAAGTGATGTCTAGTAAGTTGCCGCCCAGCAAATAACGGCGTGGGGCGCCGCGGGGGTGAGTGAGTCCAGTAGGCACCACAGCTATTCTTACCGGCATTGCAGAATTACTGCTGGGGACAATGCCTGTGCTGTAGCAGGGTCACAGCAGAAACAAAAAGGATTCTGTTGAAGATGTTGTTGGTTTTCAATTTGAAAACAGTTCTGGTGTCAACTGCTATGCTAATGTAGTGGTTAATGTTTTGTTTTCTCTAGAAAATGTAAAAGAGGGGGAGGCAGTCCAAAGTTCCGTTAAAAGGGCAAAGGAAAGGATCGGTGGTTTGAACTATCAGTCAAAAAGGGGAGGGGGTGCAACAATTTTTCCTACCGGGTCACACTGTGCTTTCACCGGAACTGAGGTCTGCAGGATTCTAGTAATTCAAAGTGAGGCTGGCGCCAGCATGGGAGCGCCGACGTCCCGCGGATATAGTTTCGTCACTCCACGGGCGATCATGGCAGTCATTCCCCATCGGGGGTCGGAGACTCCCGCGGCTCCTCTAGAATCTTCAAGGTCGTGGAGGACTACGGTGGTGGAGTCAACCAGTGACCGGGCCATTTCTTTATGCTGGGCCCGCTCTTGCCAGGTCGACCGCCATTTTGAGAGTTCGGTAGCTACTGGCGATCGCGGGGTCAAATGAGCGGACGGGCTCCACCCTGCCGGGCGAGACGTTGCAGCATGGCCACAGTGGAAGAACCCTTTTCCGGGCGCCTGGAGCGCTGAGGGTGCAGCTGGGAAGCCTCCACCTGGGGAGGCGGGAGAGGCCTGTTCGCACCATCTCTCCCTCCCAGTGCACCCCACGGCGTCTCGCTTGAGATTTGTTATGGCCGGACCAGGCGATGAGGACGAGGGGGGGGGGTCGGAGGCATGTGCAAGACATCCCCCCCCAGTGTTGTCGCAGCCATTATTCAAGAAAGAAGAAGTGTCCCGTCCGTCTTCGGGCCGGGCTTCCGGTAGATGTCGGCCGGACGCCCCTGGCTCTGGCCCCATGAACGGGTTTCTTGGTTTATCGGCTGCAGCCGGATCCCGTCGGCCTCGGCCCCCCGACCGTTGGTGGCCGGACCGGAAGAGCATGTGGCGGGACTACCTGCAACTCTCAAGGGCCACCGCGGCCGGACTGGGAGAGAGAGGGGAGGGTCGGGGAGACATTCCCCCCCCCTGCAACTGTTCAGCGTTGTAAAGGCAATCCCCCTGGCGGGTCCCGCCGGCCTCGGCCTCTCCTCCGGCTACACCCTACGTTAGGATCTCCTGGCCGAGGCGTGGCAGCAGGACCCGCCTTATATGGGCTGCTCCCGGCTGGGCGTAGCCGCAACCCTGCCCCACCTTGGAAGTTTCCAGAGTGGGGGCGGATGTTCCACTGACTTGCATTTTCCCTAGTCTATCGATTTTTTTGGCGTGGCAGGCGGTGGGACAGCGAGGGGTGATTTGGTTTCTCTTACTGTTTTTCTGGTCTCTCACCACTGGCATATTTTAACGTTTTCTTGTTTCTAGGACATTAATAGGTTTTATCATTACGTTATGTTATCGTTTCTTTTTTCGTTGTTTAATAAAAGTTCATGTTCATCAGTGGCCTACTGATTTTCGTTTTCCTATTCTTTTCTTTCCAGGTTGTTTCATGCTAAAGTTTCTGTTAACAGGATACAGTGATCACTTCGTTATTATTGCATATGTCCTTTTCACTAGGGGTGCTCTCTGGTCGGGCCAGATGACGTATCTCTAGTAAATGGTCCGGGTGAAACAGGTGCATCAATCAGTGGGGAGTAGATAGGCATGACAGATTACAACGGGGGAGAAAGGTCCGCATTACGTACCCTTTCACTATTTGCAAAGATTTTCCTACGTATATTTGCAAACAGGGAATACCTCCAAAAAGAACCAATTCCCAAACAGTCAATGTTTGGGGAAACAATCAATCAATGAGGAACGAAATAGGCACGACGTGTTAAAGGTTTGCGTTACCTACCCTTCACTATCTGCAAAGGGAGAGAGAATATTCCTATTCTTCCTCGTTTGCAGGCAGAGAAGATTCTTAAGAGAATCAACTTCGAACAATTCAATGCTCGATTCAAACAATCAACAAGGGGTACTGTGAACACAAATGAACGCCGCTTATGTACATACACATTGGTATTATCAACAGGTTGTTCCTAATGTTTCTATTTTAGGGAGGTCAAAAGAGATCCCATTAGTGGCCTACTGATTTTGCTCGATTCCTTTTGTTTTTTTACACGATTTTTCGCTATCTGCAAAGACTAAACAGAGTATTGCGACTCTGTGCTTGTTTGTAAATACAGAATGAACCAAAGAGAACAATCAATCAAATGGAGAGAGAAGCAGGCACGACGGATTACAACGGGGGCAACGGGGGCAAAGGCCTGCGTTAACTACCCTTCACTATCTGCAAAGAGAGAGTACTCCTAATAGAAATGAGGGGTGGGGGGCAGCAATCAAAGCAGATCAGTGTGCATAAACACGAAAATGTTTTTACTTACCACGTACTTGACATTCGACAGCTTATGATATTTGCTATTAAAAAACCATTGAAATTCACTGAAAAAACCATAGGTTATAGACCATATATAGTTAGGAATTAGCATTTAAAAAACCTTATTTTACTCACACAAAACCATTGAAATTCCATATATAGTTAGTTGCACTAACTATATATCGCGCACCCGCAATCCACTGCTGATCATGTCACATATTACATCATTCATGACATGGTCAGTGACATCACTGATGACATCACTGATGACATCTCAAATGACATCACTGATGACATCACTGATGACATCTCATTTGACATCATTCTTGTGCTAATACGATAAACCTCTTCAGACTCTAATATAACCTTAGATACACTCAGTGTATACAGACACTCACACACTGCCACTCATCCATGGAGTTACTCACACACCCAGTCAGTCATGCAAAGAAACAATCTCACCTCCATTTCTTCAACTATACAGTTAAACACACCTTACTTATTGAAACATATACTAACACATATTTACTCTCTTATACAATCCCTGATACAAGTTCACAATGATCGATACAACCACTCACTCATTCAGTGGCTCTCATGCACAGTTATTTATATATGCCAACTCTCACATGTACTGTGTTTAACATATGTACTTACTATGACATGTAGCATTGAGATATCCATTCACTCATCAATACACTCATGCACACAGTCAACTGCCCATGTAGCTGTTTCCACATGCAGTCTTGAACTCATACACCTAGTGAATAAACTGCTCACACATCTATGCATAGAGTCACACACCTTCCAGCCACCCCCACACAAACTCAATCTCCCATAGAAATACTTGGGCAACCAATTAATAACACATATAGCCTCTCGTATAGCTAATGATCAACACATGCAGCAGTTTACATCACAACAGACATAATGATGCACAAATTAAGACAGTTTAGTCACTAACCCATGCATTCAGTGAGACACATTTAATCACTCACTCATACAGTCAGTCACGCACCTACTAAATCCTTCATCCAGACACTTATACATCCACTCATTCTTCAATATGTAAGACATATTTTAACTTTACAGAAACATACAGTCACTGGATGTTGTCATCAGTGATGTCATCAGTGATGTCATTTGAGATGTCATCAGTGATGTCATCAGTGATGTCACTGACCATGTCATGAATGATGTAATATGTGACATGATCAGCAGTGGATTGCGGGTGCGCGATATATAGTTAGTGCAACTAACTATATATGGAATTTCAATGGTTTTGTGTGAGTAAAATAAGGTTTTTTAAATGCTAATTCCTAACTATATATGGTCTATAACCTATGGTTTTTTCAGTGAATATATATATATATATATATATATATATATAAATATATATATATATATATATAAAGTCTAAACAGGACGCCCCAAATTAAAGCAAAGACACACGAAGTTCAGATCAGCACGTTTATTTGCATCCATTTCACTGCTTGCTCCTTGACAGCTTTCAGAGCAATCTTTGAACATGTAAAGCCTGATGCGTTTCAGGAAATAATCCTTTCTTCAGAGGCATTGTTCACGAAGGGCTGGAAGAGCAGTTTTTGGCCGCGTCTGCTCATATAATCACTGGCACCTGCCACAGTGGGCATGGCTAAATCGCAAAGCCTTCTGTGCCTTGTAGTATGCTGGCCCTCTTCCCACAGTGGGGCCACTCAACAGTCCTTGCAATTTGAACCAAGTATTCACCAAGTGGAGTAAAGTAAAGAGCTGTAAGCCCTCAGATTGCGCTTTGCAGCAGTGAATTCGTGCTCAAGGCAGCACCACCTGCATTGGAGCTGCTCTTGTCTTCGTTCCGTCTTTGCAAGCCCCTTCTCAGAGCCTGCACGAACCCTTCGTAAGGTGGGCCTCGCTTCTCGACTGGGCAAACAGCCGATATCCATAAAGTCTAAACAGGAAGCCCCAAATTAAAGCAAAGCCACACGAAGTTCAGATCAGCACGTTTATTTGCAAGCATTTCACTGCTCGCTCCTTGACAGCTTTCAGAGCAATCTTTGAACATGTAAAGCCTGACGCGTTTCAGGAAATAATCCTTTCTTCAGAGGCATTGTTCACGAAGGGCTGGAAGAGCAGTTTTTGGCCGTGTCTGCTCATATAATCACTGGCACCTGCCACAGTGGGCGTGGCTAAATCGCAAAGCATTCTGTGCTTTGTAGTACGCTGGCCCTCTTCCCACAGTGGGGCCACTCAACAGTCCTTGCAATTTGAACCAAGTATTCACCAAGTGGAGTAAAGTAAAGCGCTGTAAGCCCTCAGATTGCGCCTTGCAGCAGTGAATTCGTGCTCAAGGCAGCACCACCTGCATTCGAGCTGCTCTTGTCTTTGTTCCGTCTTTGCAAGAGCCTGCACGAACCCTTCGTAAGGTGGGCCTCGCTTCTCGACTGGGCAAACAGCCGATATCCATATAGTCTAAACAGGAAGCGCCAAATTAAAGCAAAGCCACACGAAGTTCAGATCAGCACGTTTATTTGTATCCATTTCACTGCTCGCTCCTTGACAGCTTTCAGAGCAATCTACGGCCGGCGCTACTTCCAAGGGACTACTTTTTTTTAAATCGTAAATATTTTAAAGAACGTATATTTTATTTTTTTATATAGCCTATGTCCATCTGCAGACCCTGACAATTACAGCGATGTATCGGGTGTTTGGATTGGTGCTGTGGTTCCTGAGTTTACCCGCCTCAAAGGTTCAAAGTTCTCTCTTTATAATAGTAGTATAGATCAGTCACCCCTAAGGTAGGCCCATGGTGGCCAAAGGATAGGGTGCTGTAAAATTAAATGGTTGGACGTGTACTTTTGAGTTTTACATGTCCTGGTAGTGAACAACTCCTAAGTTTGTCTTTCACTACTGTGAGGCCTACCCCTTCCATAGGATAACATTGAGGATTCCTTATTGCAATTAATAATCTGTAATTCCAAATTGGGAGCAGGTGGATACATCATGTTTGGTACCTATGACACTGTAATGACAAACCCTCTTTAGTGGTAAAGTCAGATTTATCTATGACAGTTTTGAAAATGTCACTTTTAGAAAGTTGGAATTTTCCTGCCCTTAGGCCTTTTGGGCCACATGATGGGTGTAGCTGACAGTTAAACATTGTGAATTCCTCACAGAGAGTGACAAAGTAGAGGGATTAGGTAAGCCTGAATGGGCCATCTGCTGACAAGATGGGGGGCAGAGCCAACAGTGGTTACCGGGGCAAAGTCACATGTTCAAGCCAACCACGACGGAGCTTGGGCCGGCTAAAGGGATCCACCTGGACCCTCTGAATACAGTACCTTAAATCCTGGTGTGTGGTCTGCCCGGTGTTGCTTTGTGAGGCTTCTCATTGTCTGGCTTTGGTTCTGAGAATCTGTGCTTCGAGGCTTTGCCAGGCTTTGCCAGGCTTTGCATCAGCACAGAGCAGCTGTGCTGCAAGGCTTTGTTAGGCTTGGTGTCGCTTTGCGCCGATCCTGCAAAGCTGTGCGGTATGGCTTTACAGGGCTTGGTAGTTCAAAGAAAGGGGAATGATTCTGTTAAGGACCAAGAGGCTGGAATCGGTTAAGCACAACAATAAACGGATGCCTCTTGGACCATCAATGCTCTATTCTTTTTTGTACCAAAGGTCATTTAATTTCACCTGCAGGTAAGTTTGGATTAGTCAACTAAATTTGGTACATTTAAATTTTATATGATAAGATTGGAGCCATCATACAGTCATTAGTTTAAAAAACCAAAACTCAAAGTTCAACTTCCCAAAAGTGGTGTATTTGGTTGTTTTTTCTTTTTTCTTTTTTCTTCAGTTTTATTTTACAAGACAGAAAAACTATTATACAAACAAGACAAAAACTTTTTCAACAGGCAAATTACATGAAACTCTATATACAGTGACAGCAAAACATAATATGCATTACATAAATTTTATGGATCTTCATCTGATTGATTTTGATAGTCCTACTATTTTTATAAAGTATTGGGTCTTGTTAGTTTATACGCCCTCAATACTGTGGTCATTCCTAGGTCCAATGTGATGAGTACAGGGAGATATTGTCAAAGTCCAAAAACGAAGCTGTCTAAATCCAGCTTGGGTAGAAATCTTTTAAGATCTGTATAGTTCCAAACAGGGAGAACCTTGGCCGCAATGAGGGGGGTGCCAACGCATTTTGACCTTCATGTGGGGACCGTGAGGCTTTCAAAAGGTCTTCCTCAGGGCTGGGAGATTCTGTGTAGGACTTTCATAAGTTCCATCGTGTATCTTGCACTGGTATAATGATCCATGGAGTGTGGCACTTCTTGTGTTTCTTATTTCTTCTTTACTGTAGGTGGTAAACCCTCTTCATCTCAATTTTCGAAGGATTTTTGATTTTCCGGTCATCCACCTCCGTTTTACTGGTGCTTCCGGTTGGCCGACAGAGATTTTGGACTTTGACAAGATCTCCCTGACCTCATCACATTAGACCTAGGAATGACCACAGTATTGAAGAGAGGCCTATGTCTTTCCTGCCCTGACTCCAGACTCACTACGGAGGGGGGTTATGCAGCCCTTTGTGTGGGGACTGACCACAGCCTATTCAGTTGTAAGGGTCAGGTCCTCCCTCCCATCAGTCACACCTAAGCTCCCTTTGTGTTTGTCTATCTGGAGGGAATGCACTAAGCCCAGTTGTCGTCCACCCCAGATGTATATTCAGAGACAGGCTGAGGGCACAAAATGGGTAAAGTAAGAAAATGCCAAATTTCTAAAAGTGGCATTTTCAGAATTACAATTTAAAATCTGACTTCACAATAAGTTAGGATTTTAAATTGTGATTCCAAAGACACCAAACTTGGAGGTCTTGTCTCTTCCCAATTGGATATTACACTGATAAGATGTAATACAGTAACCCCGATGTTAACCTATGGGAGCGCTAGGCCATGCAGTAGTGAAATATAAAATGTTCGCAACCAGAGCATGTAAACCTTAAAAGTACATGTCCTACTTTTTAAATACACTACAGCCTACCATTGGGCCTAGGCAGGGCCAACCTTAGAGGTGACTCATATTCATTAAAAAGGAAGGTTTGGGCATGCTTAAAGGGCTACTTAAGTGGGAGGCACAATCAGTGCTGAAGGCCTACTAGTGGCATGTAATTTACAGGCCCTGGTCACTTTACAAGAGACTTAAGAGTAAATTAAATATGGGAAATGAAGTTAAACCAATGTCACTATGTTAAAAGAACAAATCACATGCACTTTAGCACTGGTTAGCAGTGGTAAAGTGTCTAGAGTCCTAAAGCCAATAGAAACTAATTTAGCAAAAAGTGGAGGAGGAACGCAAAACGTTTGGGGCTGAACCTGCAGAACTGGCCATTTCCAACAGTGTTGTGCATAATATGTTTTCAACCGCACACAGCGGAAGCCAGTGCTTAATTTATGCTGAAGGTTGGAAGTGAGTCCCACCGCCACTCAATTTTGGGGAACGGCACTTATTTTTCCTCAACAGACTTTGTTCCAGAGCAAGAGAGAGAAAATACAAAAGGGGGAAAGAAGGGGGGAAGGGAAAGATGGAAAGCAGTGAAAGGAAGACACCAGAGATGGCAAAAGCTTACAAGAGTGAGACTAAGAGGCAAGGAGTGTCAGGGGGTCGATTAAAGAGGCATGATGTAGAATCAAGACTGTGCAGCCTTGATGGCTGGTACCCTGACCTTCAATAGCACTAGCCTCTGGCTTCTGAGTAAAACATTGGGCCCAACACTTATTCATTTACAAATTAATAACTTGGTAAAGCTGTCTTTAGGCAAAACCTAAAAAGGATGGTAAACTGTAGATATGTTATAAAAAGAAATGTATTGAGGGAGATGGTTACAGCAGGGAGCAGATGTGAATAATTGTAACGAACCTTGGCAATTTGCATCACAAGTGGGCATTCACTCTCAAAAACAAATGTCGCATTTAAGGTATAATGTCTGTGGGAACACTTCAAAATTGCTATGATTCAGGCTATATTGGTAACACAAAGTAAATGTATGTTGTTGCACAACTACCTTTTGAAAATATCTAAATACAGACTTCCTGCCAGTGGTTAACATTACAGAGAATATCAAATAGCTCAAAATGTTCATGCAAAATACTTCAGCAGTCACTTCAATCAAATTTTTCTCTAAATGGAAATCTTTGCTTTTTTCTATTTGCTTTCACCTACAGAAGGGCATATCTTTGTGTATTATACATTTACAAAGGTGTTCAGTGACACATACAAAATACATTTGGATTTTGCACTTCTAAGGAGACAGTGTGCCTGGATGTCCTTCATGTTACAACATTCTTCCTGCGGTGTATGGTGCCCTTGTTATCAGAACAGTATTTGTCTTGTGTTGGATCTGGAGATGTGATGGCTTTCTTTGTCTGTACTACAATCCCAATGCTACATTAAGGGATTTAGCACCAGCTGCACCCAGCATGTAATGATTGCTCTAGCTATCCTGACAGGACAAACCAGTTTCTCCCACTCTTCCTGTGCCCACAGCGTGGCATTCCACCGCAGCAGTAAGCAAATGACCCCCTGCTCATCGACACTCAGCTTTTACACAGCATGCAATTGTCCCTATAATTAATACCTTCTTTTATTTTTGTGCAATTTCTTTTCATGTAGAAAGCACACTTTAATAAAAAAAATGCTCAAACCAGAATTCTGAAAAAATGGTTGCAGGTGTGAAGCTGCCTATGTATGTCACCAGTCGGTCCACTGGGTCATATTAATGGAACAGGTACCTCAGGCGGTTGCACATGCACACATCATGTGCGTGTTTGTATCTTCACCAGATCTGCCAACTGGCATGTCACACTATACAAGCTCCATTCACATGGTCACCTGTTGCAGTGATGTTATCATTTGGAAGACAAAAGTGAGCTAAAACCCACACTGAGCATAGATATCCAACTCCTATAACGAGGCTCCAAACATATGATGTCCACTGGGGTCCTGCAACCTCCCTAGGACATCAGAAATATTCTGCCTTTGATACTCTTGGCCCACAATATTCTAGGGGTCGATATTTAGTAGTATCACCAATCTTTTTGGAAAGAATGCATCTATAGCGCCCAGTATTAATGTTTGATCATGAACCAAATAACTGTATTATCCCCGAATAAGTCCTGCTGCACTAATTTTTTATGTAATGTTTTTACCATCTGTACTTTTATGGCTGCAATCGGCCAAATAAAGTTTTTGTGCATGACTGACTGATCATGCCCCCTAATAATATACTGGCAACCGGCCTGTTGGGGGGACACCTCCAGAACCTGATCCTACTTCAGAGTGGACAAAAGGTATACATATTGGGCCCTTGGACTCAACACTTAGGTACACCTTTGGACATGTGGCAGACTCAGAAGGACGGCTCTGCTGCTCTTCAAGAAGGGCTGCTATTCTGTTGCCCTGCTGCCCTTTTGCATGAGGGAGAAGGCCTGGACCTGCCGCTTAAACCACCGAAGACCACCAGAGTGACTGCAAGGGCTAGTTGCTGGCCTACTCTGGGACAGAAAAGGCTGAAACCACCTTGAATGCAGCACCTGGGCTCTGTTTGCTGTGAGCTATATACCACCCAAGTGGTGCCACCCCAGTCCTGGACCCTTGAAAGTGGGCCTGAAGGTGCTTTTCCAGCCATCGTCGTGTATGCAAAATCGACACTGCACAACACATCTCCTCGTAGCTGCATCAGAATCGCTGCTGCGCGACGCACCCCCTGTGAAGGACCTTGCATTGCAGCCCACAGATTATTTGGAACCACTACTGAGTGACACATCCTCAATGCAGCCTCACAAATTCCTCTCACCACCGCTGTGCAATGCATCCTCGACACAGGCCTTAGCATGGCAAACCTCTTGTCAATGGCATCCTCCATGACAATGCCAGACTCCACATCGCAGCACCGCAGCTTCATCGGAACCGCCACTGCATGATGGATCCTTGATGAGGAATCTCACAATTCTCCACAAACTAGGCATTAAGGTACTTTGTTCAGAAGGACAACAAAGCACTAAGGGTAGAGGGTCCTAGGGGAAATTTACCGACCAAACCTGCTATAGCCCCTAATTACATAACTACACCAACAAAAAATAGCAGTGGGTCAAAAAGCTAACTAGATTATGTATCTGTATGCGAACCTTGAAGTATGCAAAAGCAGAAAGTGAAATCTTGCCAGTGGAACTTCATCCAGAAGAGAGAGTTCCCATCAGTCATCTAACGAGACCACCCTTCATCATCTGGGGACCCTCAAACTTAGAAGGTAAAGTACCCACAAAAGATTGGCAGATGTTGTAAGCCTAATCTATAACAAACATATCATTGGTGGATGAAAAGGGATGGTAAAAGTGTCTGTAGATGACTGAATAGCAGTGCCAAAGAAAAGTGTGAGAGTGAATCAGTGAACAATAAAGAAAATTATGTTAAGATTGGGTAGTGACAGGGGAAAAACACATTTATTCTGTACCCCTTCAATCCCAAGTCAATAAAAACAGTGCAAGTAGTAGTGTAGCAAATAACTACTGGAAAGTATCTTAGGTCGACATGTTTCTGCAGACAAACGGAGCCTGGTGGTCTCCTGCTGCTTCTTCAGGACCATTAATGCTACTGCTAAAGATAAAATGAAATAATATCACCTTAAGACGTGATCCGTTACCATCTTCCTGACTTCATAGTACAAGAGTCAATATGGGAAAACCAGATACATAAAAAAGAAAGACAAACAAGGCACAATCAGTACTTAGTTACCATGTGCGTGAATCTTATGATCAGTTCATCAAATTCATTCGCCAGCTGATGCATTGCCAGCCACAACAGGCCATTTAGTTCTGCCCTCTTATTACCCTGCTCACTCACCTTTGTAGCAGGAAGGAATAGCCCCACCTCACCTGGCTTCAGCTCAGGTACTTGGAGCACCGCTCTAGTGAAGGGAATAAAAAAAGTGCTATTTACACTATGGGATTGCGAATTCATAGAAACAACAGTAATAAGCCAGTCTTTGTCGGCCCGCCAGGCTCTACACAGTCTCTCCAACAGTATCCTTACATGGCGAATTTTGAATATGGGGGCCATGCCATTATTCATAAAAGAAGTATTCGCCAATAAGTACTGTCTCTGGTGTAATACAAGTTCAGGGTGTACAGCTTAATCATACTA
The DNA here is from genome assembly GCF_964261635.1 of Lissotriton helveticus. Lineage (NCBI taxonomy): Eukaryota > Metazoa > Chordata > Amphibia > Caudata > Salamandridae > Lissotriton > Lissotriton helveticus. The sequence continues at coordinate 1,142,643,824 of NC_136061.1, read as the reverse complement.
TAGAGTATTACTCGTTGCATCTTTACTGAATGCCATTAAAGAGAGCGCGCCAGCAATATTCGCCAATAAGTTCTGCCTCTGGTGTAATACAAGTCAAGGGTGTACAGCTTAGTCGTATTATAGAGTATTATTCGTTGCATCTTTACTGAGTGCCATTAATGAGAGCGCGTCAGCAATCACATTCGTGGTTTCAACCCACTCGCAGCCCTCGCGCTTTCACATCAGAAAACCTAGATCATATCCATAATCAGCCAATCTTTATCAACCCGCCATGTTCTATGGGGTCTCTCCAACACTATACTTTTATGGCGAATATTGAATCTTGAAAGTATGCGCCACTACGTACTGTCTATACAGAATGTGCTCTCTCAGCCGCGTAATTCGTGTGCAGCTTCGTCATGCTTTAAAGAAGTGCTCATTGCATCTATATTAAGCGCCATTGATATAAGCGTGCCAAAAAACACACATTATTGGTAGTCACAGACTCGCAACTCTTGCGTTATCACATCAGAATACCTAAATCGTGTCCTCCGCTACTCCCTGTATACAAGAGAGTAATACTAGACGCCAAACTCTCACCTCTCTGTCGGTACCCCGGACGTCCCTCTGGGCTGTCTCTTGGGGAGGTACCGACACGGCGAGGAAAAGACCAATTAGTTTGTTCCAATGGAGGCGTCATCAGAGTGTTCCGCGCTCGAGTACAGAGGAATTGTTCCACGAAGTCTGCTTTTGAGGTCCACTCTAAGATCTTGGCGGCAAATTTGGCAGAGAAAAACTATCCTAAACGCCTAATTCGAACTTCAAAGAAGAGGGCTTCTAACAACAACAGATGCGTCACTTTGTAAACCCCTGCGCTACATCATACCTGCGTCAGGTATAATGTATGCAGAGGGGGCGTTCACTCGCAAAAAGCCTCGTAATAGTGGCGCAGTGAAATCTATGAGATTTCACTGCGTCACTTATAGGACGCTGTTGCGTCAAAATCTTGCGCCTGCCTCACAGCAGGCGTAAGACTGATGCAAGCCCTTTCACATGGGGCTTTCCCCATGTGAAAGGAAGCATTGCTGGAGTTGCGTCACTTTTGTGACACACTCCAGCAATGCGTCACTTTTGTGCCTACAGATACGTCAGAAGGGGGATTTAACAATGGCCCAAAAGGCAGCGCTATTTTTTTGGGTACTGCTTTTATAAAGTTGGTCCCATAGTTCCCGTTTGAGTTCTGCTTTTCTATCTTTTATGGCCAAGTTATATTCCTTTCTAAGGGTTGTAATTTCTTGGGCATCCCTTTCTGGTTTTTGTAGTGCATTTTTCAAATTTAAATAACTCGTTCTGCATCTTTTATTGAACCAGCCTTTCTTATTGGACCTGCACTTATTCGATTCAATGAAGAGTGCTTCTTTTATTGATTTTATGACCACCATAAAGTTATTCAGAACCTCCTCATCGGATGTAGCCAAATCTAAGCACTTTTCAATAGCAAAATAAGATGTTTTTACTACTGTTGTAGTTATAGCTAAAGGGTCGGCTTTCTCCCATTTAAGTGCATACTCGTTTGTTCTGTTTAGTGTCAGCCTGTGTTGATCTAGAGTGCTCGCAATACTTTAGGTACAATGTTTCTGGGGTAGAGTCAAAGTAATGCTAATTGGATAGTGGTCGCTTATTGCAATGTCATGCGTCGCTGAGTCAATAATACGTTTTTCAGCCCTACAAGAAATAAAGATAAAATCTATGGTACTTGAACTTCCTCTGCCATTAAAAGTGGGGGCAATGGCAGTTAGGGGATTATTCATATTGTTTGCCAGGCCCAGATCTAGGTCAAACAGAGTGTTGTTTAGGGCATTCCCTATTACTGAATGGGCAAAATGTCTTATCGGTGAATCATTTTTATCTAGTATGCCACAGATACTTTGATCGCTATGTTTGCATAAGCGCTGATTGAAATCGCCACCCCATTTTGTTATGCCCTCTATTGTTGAATGCTGTATTAAGAGATGGATCTGCCGTATTGTAGCCAATAATTCTCCCTCAGGAATGTTATTGTGGAAATTTACTATAAGGAATGGATCAGTCTTTTTCAGGCGGAGGCTTAGTACTTGGTAATTGGCTTCAAGTATTATCATACTAACATCTTCTATTTCAAGCAAGTTGGATATATATATATATATAGATAGCCCGCCCTTAGCTCTACTAGAAGGTGAAGGTTGTGCAGGGGAAAAATAAGTTTTGTACCCTGCTATATGAATTTCTGTAGTGGTCCAGGTCTCCTGGAAGCATAGGATGTTAAACTTTTTGGTAAAACCAAGCCAGATGTCATTGTTTACCTTTGAGCGGTGTCCGGCAATATTCCAGGAAAGTATAGTAATTGCTGGTTTATCTTTGGCTACTTGTAAGGGGATTAATTGGGTAGTGGTGTCTATTTGATCATTAAGTTTAAGAGTACCCAGAGCGTCATATGTCTCTCCTTGATTTGTCCCTATTTCCTCTGACGAGTTTTCTTGGGGAGCAAGAGGAGGCTGTGTGTCAAGTCCGTTTGTGTTTGGGAGTGGCATTTGTTCAGGAGAAATATTAGGGAATTCGTCCAAAATAGGGGGAGTCAGTCAATCGTGTTCGTCCAGATCCGAGAAAATCTCGAATCTATTACGTGTTGGGATGTTATATAGATGATGTTGAATTATGGAATTTCTGTCCTTCCCCGATACTTCCAGGACCCCCTTTACCGGGGGATAGAAAAAGCCTAGTGGGAGAATATTTATTTTGTCTCTTGCTATAACCCTAGCCCCACTCTGCTGCAACACTCTGGGGGGAGCGGAAGGTTAAGAGAATTAGGTCACCTGAAAATATGTCGCCACAAAAGCCTATACTTTTTACCCTTCTGGCCATTTTAAATTCTCTAAACAGATGGTCCATTAAGCCTGTTTTCTTACACAGCCAATCAGGAGATTTATTTCTCAATGTTTTCCAACCTTCCCTTGTCGAGGGTTCTTTCTTAGGGACATTAGGCAATACTATAATGTACGGAGTAGCGGCAGGAGGGAGGTCGAGATGTTCATTTGGGGCCAGGATTTTCCTATCCAAATTGATATTTCTGTCAAGATCTTTTACAGGATTGGGGGGTGGATTACGGGAAGTCAGGCCTACTGGGTCAATTACACTCTTTATAGGGACAAAGTCTCCCCTTTTGAGTGTACATTTTTCCAGGAGGGGTGTAGGTGGGTTAGCAGAATATCTATTTCTCTCATTTGGTACATGATTGTAGATCTGGTGAGGATTGGGAGGACTACATCAGGTGTGTGGGATATTGAAGTTATGGTTGGTTGATTTTTGGCATTGGCTAGATGTTCCTCAATAGATGTCAGTCTTTGGTCCATCTGGTCTAACCTGACTCTAAGGTATAGATCGAGCCTCTCTATTAATGGCACTAAGTTCTTTGATTCTGTGCACTGTACATCAGGTGGTTTCCTAGCCCTTGCCCTATCTTTTGTAAGAATTTTTGTTGGCCCTCTTTTTTTTGGCATTATGAATAGTATTAGGTTTCGGGGGGGTGGTTTCAAGACAAATTATAGCGTCGGTTTGTGAGACATTGTTGTAGACTGCAGAAATTTGTGAGGATGAAGGGGGCCCTTGTTTCTTTCGGGGAGGCTGAGATGGATAGTCTGGGTCGTTCAGCTCGATGTTATCAGTAATGTGTTGGATACACCCATTGGCAGGCTTTTTTAGTATTTTTGTCTGCCCTTGGGGAGATGGAGCCTCCGAGGAGTGAGCCGCATCGTCATTCGATCGAGACGAGCTTGCCTCGAGAGATTCCTCTACTGAGCTAATTTGTTTGTCTAGCGCTACCATTGCTCCAGTTAGATAGCTCAGCAATTAACAACACTATAGCAACAGGGGTATAGGGCAAAGAATGACTGCACTTTATCCAATATTTTATGGTCTAATTATTTTCAAAGAATTCTGGGTGCCAAGAACCTGAAGTCACATACCCCTAGACTCCCAAGGGCAATGCCCAAAAAAGCTTTGCAATGAAACACAATGGTTCAGCACTCCCACACAGTACACAGTAACAATGATGATCAAAAAATAATGAATTAAAAATCAGTTCAGTAGGACTTAAAGTTTTCTTTTTCTTTTATTCAAAATCTTCATACAAAGCGTAGCCAACGCGTTTCGTCCAGAGGACTTCTTCAGGGCTACAACAAACACATATACAAAAATACATATATTATACAAAGCTATTTACAATAACTATTAAACTGACCACTGGCTGTACGAATATTTTTAACCCACTTATGACCCCTACATCACTGATCACTACTGTACTAACCAGGGGTATACCTCCAGGTGGAGGAAGCACAACCACTAACCCCATGATGATGCTGTCACGTGATTAATAGGCGGGGAACCAAGATATACCGCCACACTCCATCCGTTACACGTGAATGAGGGTTTTTTATTGGGACACAGAACACGATGAATTGCTAACCCAGGTTATGCAGGACAAGTGATCAATTCCCCTCTTGATTTTTTTCATGCACAGGCTAGTCACACCCTTATGTGAGCTACCTGAAGTAAACAGCCAGAGAAAGGTTTCACCATCGTGCTTTTAGTGAAAATAGAGCATTCTGGGTCAGGGTTATGTCCATTCCCCACAGTAAGTGATCATTTAGATGGTGTAGTCACCCAATGGTAGGTAGCCCATTGGCTACTAACATATACTCCCCTAAACAGCCCTAAATTGAATATTTAGGGGTCCCCCAACACCAGACCAACAGATTCGAATTCCTAGGAACTGAAGAGGACAGAAGAAGAGCCGACTGAAAGAACTAAGGATCTGCACCAAAATTGGCACAAAATATTGCCTGGCAGCTTGATCCTTGACAATTGCAACAGACCGACTTACTCTGCAGCTGTGCATCATCCCCAATACTTGGAAGACTGCCCACCACTTTGACAACCAGTGATCTTCTCTCGTAGGGTGGAGGAACTATATCCATGCATCTGCAGTCACCGACCGTATTTGTCCATTTCACTGTGTTGTTGGCCATCGGGCCCACTAAGGGAGCAACACTTCAAAAGCTATGTCCTCCAGGAGCCCGCCTGCACCAATACCATGAGTACTAGGAGCACCTGCACCAGACAAGGTTTGTTTGTGTCCAGTCCATACACCACCACTATGTAAAACCTTCCTACATAATGAGGGACTTCAAGAATGACAAGATCCATGACCAGATTGGCCCTGCTGTCTTGTTTTTCCCTCCCCTGCAGAACTGACCGGCAACCGGGACAGCCTCAACCTCCAGTGACCAGCCATCCAAGACCATCTGCACCCAAGCTCCACAGCCCAGGCTGTGACTCCTAACTGTGACCCTTTGGCCTATTGGTCCTCACAACCTGAGCCTCCTTTGGGTTCACTCAGACTTGTCCCCAAGTCCCTCCTTGCAGCCTTTGTTTTCAGCAGCCCCACTGACTTCTACAGTGTAGTGATCGAAACTACAATCGGCCAGCTCCTTTGCACCTGGACACACCAGGGAAGGTAATCAAAAACTGCTGGCTGTTGTTTGAATCTTAAGTCCAACAGGGCATCTCCGAACTTCAACTGTAAGTATTTGTCTGCTGTGCTGTGTCCGAGGCTCATACCTCAAAAACTGCTATACGAATATTTGTTTTATTTATTTGTAAAATCAATTTCTACAAAAATATGAATGTTATTCTAAAGATCTTGGCGTCTAAATTCATATAAAAATCTATATTCTTTTTAAAAAGTGATCTTGGATTTCTTATTCGGTGTGTGTATCATGTATTGACTGTGTGTGCAACACATGCTTAACACTCCTTTTTGATGAGCCTAAGCTGCTCAACCACACTGCCACAAATAGAGCACGTAGGATTATTAAAGTAAGCCCTGTAAACCACATGTGGGTCAGCTGGACTTTCTGTATGGTGTTCCCTTACATTGGCAACACTACATAAAAAGCCAACTACCTACAGTTCACAAGATGACTGCATCATGGGTGAAATCAAGGAATCATTTTGGGTATGAGATGCAACCTGGCTATCCATCATATGTCAACTTGATGTGGCAGCTGATGAAAACGTTTTGGTTGTAGTACACAAAGAGGCATCTAAATTTGTCTTTGATGGTCTCTTGTCTGAAATAAATGGCCCCATAGCAAGGGGTAAGCTACATGTATTGCAGAAGTTCCTCACATCTAGTTATATCTGCAGATGCACCACAGAAGGATGGCATGGTGTGTCTGGCCTCCGCATTCATGGCGAAGGCCCCAAAGTCATGGCAGGGGCCCGCAATAGGTAACTGTAGAACAGAGGCCCCACCACAGCTGCAAGGCCTCTGCCACAGTGCAGAGTCCCTTTGTGAATTCGACCCAGATTCTTGTAGATGTATAGTTGTTATGAAAGGTTTTGGTCACTAAAAACAAGAAGGCTTTGTTGCCTCTCCTTTGTAGAAATGTAGTGACACCAAACATTTCCAGTTGAATAACATGGTTCAATGGTTGACGCCTATTCTAACTTCAGTTGTGATCGATGTGTGAAATGGTGATTCCACGGAATGACTTTGTCAATGTCATAGGCATATTCAAATGTTATACATTCAGAAAAATACTGATAAAATATTTTTTTGTACTATTGACATGAGAGTTGTGGTTAAGGCTGAGTTATCAAAGAGAACACATGAGCAAGAATCGCTCAAGACCTGAGACTTGCATGATGAAAGAAACCAAACTGGGACCCAGATGACTTAGCAAATTAGAGACGCCTTTCACACCTACTTTTCTTATGCAAGAACATCAAAAAGGCCTTTGCTACCAAACCTTGTGATATGATGAAGAGCAGCATCCTCATTCAAGACTATTCATCTCTGTTTAGACCTTGATGCAGAGCATAGAGGGTTATGATTCATGCCGTGAGTTGAAAATGGTGAATCCTGTATCTTCAACATGCTAGACCTATCTGCAGCTTTCAATAATATTGACCAATCTACCCCACGTAAGACCCTCTTCACAAGAAAGAGCTTCAACAACACCGCCATGCAGTTATTTATTTTCTACCTGAAATTGCACATCCCTGCTCATCAAGATAGACGCCTTCATGGCCAGACTTAATCCCACATCCTCTGGTATTAGCCAGGTCTCCATCTTATTGTCAATATTATAATTATATATATATATATATTATATATTATAATATTATCAGCAACTGCGCGGACGAACTCGCCCCACTGAGGACCCCGCCTAGCAGACCCAGCAGCAAGAAGGCCCCATGGTTCACCGACGAACTCAAGAGCTCCAAGAAGAACTGCCGAGCCCTCGAGAAAGTCTGGAGAAGGGAACCGACACCGGACAACAGGACCTCCCTCAAACTTGCCACCCGGAAACACCACCAGCTGATCCGCGCCGCCAAGAGAACAGCATTCAAGGACCGGTTGGACAACAACGCACACAACTGCAAGGAACTCTTCAACATCGTGAAAGAGCTTTCCAACCCCAGCGCAGGAAACAACGACATCACCCCATCGCAAGACCTATGCAACTCCCTCGCGTCATACTTCCACAACAAGATCGCGGACATACACAACAGCTTCAACAACCAACCAACGCACACCATGACCGAACAACCACCCCCCACCACCACTCTCCACGCCTGGACCCCGATCAGCACCGAAGACACCATCCGCACGATGAACTCCATCCACTCCGGATCACCGACCGACCCCTGCCCTCACCACGTCTTCAACAAGGCCGACGCTGTCATCGCACCCCACCTGCGAGACATCATCAACACATCCTTCGACACCACCATCTTCCCGGAGAGCTGGAAACACGCCGAACTCAGCGCTCTACTCAAGAAACCAACAGCGGACCCCACCGACCTCAAGAATTACCGCCCCATCTCGCTCCTCCCGTTTCCAGCCAAAGTCATCGAGAAGACCGTCAACAAGCAGATGGCCGCCTTCCTCGAGACAAACGGAGCCCTCGACCCCTCACAGTCCGGCTTCCGAGCCAACCACAGCACCGAGACCGCCCTCATCGCCGCCACCGATGACATCCGAGCCCTGATGGACAATGGAGAAACAGCGGCCCTCATCCTCCTAGACCTCTCCGCGGCATTCGACACGGTCTGCCACCGCACCCTAGTACGGCGCCGCAGCAACATCGGAATCCAGGACAAGGCGCTGGAATGGATCATCTCCTTCCTCGACGGAAGAACACAGAGAGTCCGCCTACCACCGTACAAGTCAGAGGCCTCCGAAGTCATCTGCGGCGTCCCCCAAGGATCATCTCTGAGCCCCACCCTCTTCAACGTCTACATGAGCCCCCTCGCGGCCATCGTACGCAAACACAACCTCAGCATAATCTCCTACGCCGACGACACCCAGCTGATCCTCTCCCTGACCAACGACCCCGCCGCCGCCAGAGCCAACCTGCACGAAGGGATGAAAGAGGTAGCCGAGTGGATGACGACCAGCCGCCTGAAACTGAACTCGGACAAGACAGAGGTCCTCATCCTGGGCTCCTCACCCTCCGCCTGCGACGACTCCTGGTGGCCTCCCGCCCTGGGCACCGCACCCAAACCGACAGACCATGCACGAAACCTGGGCTTCATCCTGGACTCCTCCCTCTCCATGACCAGGCAAGTCAACAACGTCTCCTCGGCGTGCTTCAACATCCTACGCATGCTACGGAAGATCTTCTGGTGGATCCCCACCGAGACCAGGAAGACCATCACCCAGGCCCTCGTCACCAGCCGACTGGACTACGGCAACGCCCTCTACGCCGGTACCACCGCCAAGCTCCAGAAGAGACTCCAGCGGATCCAGAACGCCTCAGCCAGACTCATCCTCGACATCCCACGAACCAGCCACATCTCCGGACCTCTGAGAGACCTTCACTGGCTCCCCGTCAACAAAAGAATCACCTTCCGCCTCCTCACCCACGCACACAAAGCCCTACACGACCAAGGCCCGAGCTACCTCAACAGCCGAGTCAACTTCTACGCTCCGAAACGCCACCTCCGATCAGCCAACCACGCCCTCGCCGCCGTCCCCCGCATCCGAAGAGCGACTACAGGAGGAAGGTCCTTCTCCTACCTGGCCGCCAAGACCTGGAACTCCCTCCCGACCGACCTGCGCCTGACCCAAGACCTCCTCTCCTTCAGGAAGAAGCTGAAGACCTGGCTGTTCGAGCAGTAGCGGCCCCCCCCCCCCCAGCGCCTTGAGACCCCACGGGTATGTAGCGCGCTCTATAAGTGCCACTGATTGATTGATTGATCCAGTCACAACAATGACCCCCCTAGGAGACCGCATGATCTAGAATGCTATAAACAATCATCATGTTAGAGAGGATAACCAGTGTTACTTAAAGGTCTTGTTGGTAAACTACATCACCTATCTGAAAGGTTTCCTTTCCAAACTCCAGCCTCAAAGGTCTCATCACCAGTAACAGGCAAGAATATGAAGTGCACGGCTGTCTCTCAGCATAAAAGCTCAACAGCTTCACCCGATCATTGCTTGTTAGCTCTAAACCCTGGGATTCTACATCAATGCTCGACTCAGATTCAGAACAAACATGGTAAATATAAAAAACCCTAGCATCAGCTCTTTGCTACACAAAGTAAAGTTCTTTTTCCCATCCAGTCTTCAAAACACCTGTGAAAGATCCTGTCCTTTCAACACCGAACATGTAGGCAATGCTCTTCTCACTTTCATATCCATTGTCCAAAGATGTTTGACAGGATCGCCCATACCCTCATGGAACTCCTGTGCCTTACTGTAAGTACCTGCATCTTCTTCAGTGTGTGCTGCTCAATCTTATACACTGCAGACAACCCCAATTCAAAAAGACCTTCAACGGTCAATGTAACACAATGTTCAGCAACATTGCCAGCTTTGAATCAAGATCAGAAATGGAAGGAAAAAATACATCATGCTCTTTTCCTATATGCACCAACGGCTTGGTACCTCATCCCCATACATCTGGCACAAGTTCCCTTGCATTTCACTTCCAGAAGGAACAGAATACTCATCTCTACAAGCAGGACTCTATCCTTGGAAGCCTTCATGAACTGTCCATGAAGAGCCGCACCTTCCTAAATTCACTTCTACATGCCTCTCGCTTTTAGTCATTTTGCCCTGACATACCTAAGCAACTTCTCTTCCTATGGACCTCCACATCACTTCTCTTGTGTTTTGTAGCTAGGCCTGTCTTCTACAAATGCCCCTTCATCCAAAGTACTGCCTCCTAATATGTGCACAGATAAGCAGTCCTATGCAAAAGTAACTATGAAGGATTTAGGAATACCCTTAGAAAACCCACATTTTGGTATCAACTACAAGTCAGGCTAAGTAGTCTCCAGGAGGGTGGGCGGTTCTGCCTGTTACATGCAGTCTGGTTTTCCCACACTTTGAATAACTTTGTGTAGACGAAGAGACACAGACCAGGTCTGATGTTACCAGGAGAAATACACCCTGTAAAATTGAGTCTGAGTTTTGTTGGAGCCTTATCCCAAGCTAACTTTTTTTCAGGTTTGTCTGGGCAAGAATTGTTATGTCTCAGGTAGCCTGGAAAAAATTCTAATTTCGCAATGGTTTTTGGATTTGTTGATAGTGAGTTTATTTGTACTCTATTCATAAGAGTCGGCGAAAGAGAAACAGCCAACACCTGTTTCGCCCCCTTACATGGCCATCCGGCCTGGGGCTTCCTTAGGGCGGGCAATTTTTTATTTTAATTCTATCAGCGTTGTCGGTTATTTGAAAAGAATAATTTTCTGAGGTTCTCAAATTCTAAGCATAATGCCAAGGCGGAAGCGGCGGTCTGGTCATGTCGGTGTGGAGTTATCCCAAGCTAACACCTGCTTACAGCTTAGGGTTACCAGGACATGTACTCCTTGCCTGCCAGCAACTTCTCTTGGAACCCGCCCTCCCCCACATCCCTGTACTCCAGGCAATACCTTGCCTCCTGTTCACCAAAGCAGGTGGTAAATGGGAGAAGAAAAAGGCTTGGGGTTTATTTACAAGCCCATTGCACTGCTGTGAGTCACTTCAGTTTGCCTGACCATATTTACAAGGCCACGTAAAGTGTCTTTTCACGTCCTTGTAAATATGGGCCCCTTTCATGCACCTCTGTGTGAAAGGGGAGTTTCTTGGGTGGTGCTGCGCATGTTTCCATGCAAGATTTATGGAACTTGATACATTCGCTGATTTATGAAGTGTCAAAAAACCTGGGAATGCCTCAGAATCCTACGCCTCCCCAAGGGATGTGTAGGAGTGGCACAACAAGGAGAAATAGTTTTATTCCTCCTTGTTTTTTGCTCTTTCTTTGTGTGCCGCATTCTCCAGCACACATAGAAAGAACAAAACACCATTAATGCTTGGTTTTGTGCAGCAAGGTGTGCCGTCCTGCACAACAACAATCATCCCTGCAACGTAGGCACCCTTTCACCATGAAGCAAAGGTGTCTGCATTGGTGCACGGCAGCCAATTGTGTGCCAGTGCAGGGGAAAGCACACAGATGCATCGTATTGTTGTTTGAAGGACGTATCCCTGTGTTTTTAAAATGACCAGCTCAGCACAGCAAAATGGCTTGTGGCGCAATGCTGAGCCATTTTGTTATAAAAATGAGGCCCCAGTTATGTTGCCCAAAATACACATCCATGTATTAAAACATCGGGGGCTTATTTAGGAGCCCTTGCGACACTTTTGCGCCACCGGTGCCTCACTTTTTGGGCTGCACCAGCGGCGTAAAAAATGAGCCTTGTTGCACCATATTTACAAAGTGACGCATCTAGGTAGATGCGTCATTTTGTAAACCCCTGCCCCACATTATACCTGCGCCAGGTGTAATGTATGCATGGGGGGCGTTCCAACGCAAGAAAGGGTAGTAGAAGTGACACAGTGAAATCTATAAGATTTCAGTAAACCACTTCTAGGACACAAATGCGTCAATATCTTAAGACTGACATAGGCACAAAGCACATGGGACTTGCCCATGTGTAATGACCCATTGCTGGAGTTGCGTCACTTTTGTGACGCTCCAGCAATGCATCATTTTTGCACCTACAGATATGTCAGAAATACTGACGTATCTGTAACTCCTTGCAACATGATACGTCATATTGTAAATATTACGCATCATTGGTGTCGCAAGGAGGGTGCAGTGAAAAGTGACGCATCGCTGTTTTCACGCAGCGATGCATCACTTTTCATAAATGAGGCCCTGGTCTGCATGATATTCACTGGCACAGGACATAATACCTCATATTAGCCTGATTTAGGTCTGGCATATTGGTCAGAAATGTTACTTCCAGCCGCCTGGTATCCTTGCACCAAAATCCATCTGACCTGTATTCTGGCCCTATATTTTAAATGTGATAGGCCTAACTCTCTAAATGCAAGATCTTCATTTTCCTCCTTGTCTGCAAGTTATGCAGATCATGTAAAAGTGGCCCTTAACATTGCTTGCACAAGGGGAAGGTGAGTTGTATTCATGCAAGCCTCTAAAGATTGCAGAACCCAAATGAGGGTGGTAATTTTAATCAATGCCTTCCTTGTCCAGTGCACTCGCAGCTATGAAAAAGCAAACCTATAGTGACTGATTTGTAATGTAGATACAAACTGGGGGGCATATTACCAATAATTAGCGATATTTATCGCTAACGATGCTTAGCAACAAATTTTGTAACGCTAAGCATCGCCGGAAATTATCAAGGTTTATCTCAGAAGTGATAAAAATCCTCGCGCTAAATGCCAAATGAGAGATTATCGCTGGAAAACCAATGATAATCTCTCGATGTTTGGTGTTAGCTTGATGATAGGGGCTCACAAACTTAGCCATGATATCCACCTTCCATAGGATATCATGGCTAAGTCAGGAAAATACCACATGTAAAAAAAGCAGTGCTAACCGCGGTTAGCGCTGCTTTTTTTTATCACTAACAGGGTTAGCGAAATCCTTGATAATAGGAAAAATGTCGCTTAACAACATTTCTCCTATTATTTTTCTCTGGAACGCCCCCTTTGCATCTCATTAGAGATGCAAGGGGAAGCGTAGAGAAAAAGGGTGCTAACATGCGAATTTGCGTGTTAGCACCCTGTTGCTGATAAAATTATCTCCCTATCTCCGCTTTCTTGGCTTTTAAAGCCAAAAAAGCGGAGATAAATCCCTTGATAATATGCCCCTGGATTCATATCTTTATCGCTGCTTTCATACCACTTCTGTCGAAAATATAGCTCAGTGGGAGCCAAAAAAGCATATGTTTTCCCTGGACGGTGTCCAAACATTTCCCAGACAATTTTTATTAGACTGTGGTTTATTTATTAGTGGATTACCTTTCGGCAGCCCACTACCTTTAGAGCAGCAGTTCAAATTAAAGTCTGCCAGCTGTCTGCGAAAAATGTTATTTTCTTACCACTTTTTTTTGTTTAACAAGGAGTGTATGTCACACTGTTGCTCAACAAGGGCAATTTAGTTCTTGCAAAGCAATTTCTCAAGCTACATTGTTTCCATAAAGTGTAATGCTTGCACTGCGACTGAACCTGTTCCCCTCTATGATCCTCAAAAACTTATGACATCAAGTTATATTAGGAAACATATTTTTATAGCATGAGTCACAATCCAGGAAATTACAGTATCATTCCTGATATTGACCAACACAACCTAAAAAAGTAATGTGCTTACCCGTTGTGCAAATATTGTACTGTGTTTAGCCGAATTTATACAGCGCTTCATGCTTTTTTGAAGAAACCTTGCACGATATTCCATTGCCGTGTTTGGATGGAATTCTGAGTGTCTGCTTGTGGCCTACATGGTACTGTGTCGATGTCTGTTGCGCTGCATTATTCTCTTTCCAAAAGTATTCAAGAAGAAGCTGAGATTTTTTTTTATCTATGGGACCAATCTAGAAATTAAATGGAATTGCTTCACATGGGGTTGATGTGCTGCTGTAATCAAATCCTCAAAGACTTTGGGCTAGATGTACGAATTATTTGCGACTTCGCAAATCAGTTAGCAACCGTAAAAAAAGGTGTTTCGATATGTATGCTCGCCATTCACTAAGCAAAAATAACGAATGCCGCCGATTTGCAAATCGCTTTTTTTTTAACTGATATTTTCGAATCCCAAATCGGTATTTACGACTCACAAAACGTATGTTTGAAGCATTTGCAAATATCGACTAGTCTCAAAAATGCCTCTTTGCACATGTAATTTAGCACTGATTCCTTTCAAATGTTAACTCTGTGCAAACTATAAAAGGTGGCCCAGAATGCATCAGGGGTTTCCACAATAGCTGCACTCTATGTGATTGCTAGGAGGATGTGACTATTGGCTGCTCAGCAGAAGAGGTGGAGACAGGAGAGGATCTTTAGAACCAGGTTTATCATTTTCCGGCAGACAGAGGAGGAAATCTTTGAAAAATGCAGGCTAAGTAGTGCAGTGATATTAGACTTGGTTGAATTACTGAAATCACATCTCAAAAACAGCAGCCTGCAGAACAGGTCAACCCCCACTCATGCAGGTATTGTGCTCAATGCATCTATTGGCATTGGGCAGAGATCAGGGCATGATTATTATTGGTGTGTCATAAAGTGTGCTGTCACATTTTTTGCAGAAGTTCCTAGATGCCATGCGCCTAAACATCGATAGGTACATATACCTAACCAGGAAATTCAAATACAAAATCGGACTTTTAGAGTTAGCCAAATTTTCCCATGTCTTAGGCTGTTTAGATGGAACACATGTTCCTATTTACCCTCCAGCACCTATAGAATGCCTGTTTCGGAATAGGAAAAATACACATTCCCTCAAAATACAAGTTGTTTGTGCAGCACATAATGTAATCACAGATACAGTGGCTAAATTCCCAGGAGCACCCATGGCGCATACAACTTCAGGCACAGTTGAATACAGCAAAGCCTGGGAAGAGTGGAGTTTGAGGATGGCTATTTATTAGGTAATGTAATACTGCAACATAAGACATATGAATGTGACTGTCAAATCTCAGGTTCTACCATTCTCATATTTATGTTTTTTGTTCCAGGTGACAGTGCGTATGCGTTAAGGCGTTGGCTACTGATCCCATACCTAAACCCAGCAAACTAAAATGAAAGGCGTTGCAAAATTGCATACCAACACACCAGAGCAGTGAATGAACATACATTTGGCATGCTGAAATCAAGATATTGGTGCCTTCACAAGAGGGGAGGTCAAGGCCGGACTGACTGTACTGGGCATTGGGCATTTCCCCGGGAGGTTGGAAGAGTGGGACCACTTTTCTAGCAGTGCAAAGTTTTAAAAGCACTGCAGAGTTCCTTGCATATACAAAAGCTTTCAAGCAACAATAAAAGTGTCAAGATTGCTCTGGTGATTAAAGAACCTGCTGGAGAGAGATCAGTGTTTTGTTTAATGGAAGTTTTGACTCATCAAAGGTAGCACAGATGGTTAATATGCCTGCAGCAAAGAGTGTGTATCATGCAGATCACAGAACAGTATTTTTTGTGCATAGCTCAGTTAGTTACTGGTTTAGTCACAGAGGTCCTTTTGTTAGTTTGCAGCTCATAAGTTACAATCGCAATCTAGGTTAGACAGTTATGTTTTTTGTAAGTGTGGGCCAAAAATCCGTTCCGCTCGCGGCATTTGCAGATTTTCGGCAATTTCGCGAACCTCGCGAAATTGCCGAAAAATCCGCAAATCCGCTCGCTGGCGGATTTTTGTTTGGGCCTACAGGAAGCACAGTTAAGGCAGGTGCTCGAGTTGAAGCTAACTATGTAATCATTTTAGAATGGCGCCGGCAAGCTACCAGAGTTGAAGTTGGTTACAAAGTTAGCTTCAACTCGGGGACCTGCCTTAACTCTGTAAGTGCTTCCTGTGGGCCAAAAATTTAACCTCAACAGGAAGCACTTACAGATATAAATAAAGCAGGTGCCCGAGTTGAAGCTCAAATTCAGTAACGTTTTAATCAGCCCAAAACATTAGTGAGCACGGTCGAGGCTGGGCAAGTGTGCTTTAACCCCATATCTGCCGTCGAAAATTAGCTGTAATACTCGAGGGAGGTCTTTGAATCCCTGAGTTTCTCGAGCGCAACCCCCGTGTAGTTCCTGTGAGCAGGAGGCTGCTTTCTCCTCATCTGCTGCCCTGCTCGCTCTCTGACCTTATACAAAAGAGGCATGTGAACACTAGCGGTATCAAACGTCTTCCCGCCCTTTCCCAATCCCAACTATGATGGACAGCTCACTCAAGGGACCTCGGTGCCTTTTGGCGCGGTGGCAAGTTACAGGCACACATGGTCAGTGGATACAAATCTTCTGGCCCTTTACGCAGCTGCAGTGTAGGAAAAGCACTATCATTTACCCAACAAGGTAGCACTTACTGATTAGCCAGTAGAAAGTACTCCAATTGAGTAGAGTGCAAATCGCAAAAAAATCCGCGAGTTCGAGGGGAAATCCGCAAATTCGCAGATTTATTAGCGATTTCGAGTGAATTCGCGGACCGCAGATCCGCAAAATTCGCCCATAGTTAGTTTTTTGTCCCAGTGTTTCATTATCCTAAGTTTGATAAAAAAGGGTTTGCTTAGGTAGAAATAAATTCTTATTAGTAAAGTCAACCCTAAGAACTGTGTTAAGTTGAAAATCCTTAGTTTGTGCTTGCTAAGACCAAGCTCTCTTAAAAAATGCCTATCAGAATGGATTACATGTGAATCCTACACCGTGTAGTCCCTTTTGTCTTATGGAACATTTTCTATACACTGATTTACACATGTATGCTTCATTGTCTCAGTTTGTGTTTGTGATGTAAAATGCTCTGGCATCCTACAATTGTATGAGGGGCGCTATAAAACAGATGAAATACATGTGAGATAGGGGCTATAGAGAGATGAGAGGCGTTGTTGGAGGGTGATAGTGAGTGGTTCATTGAAAGCCCCAATGAAGATTGCAACATCCTTGTGCACTGAAAGTTCATCATTTACTATGCTTTTAAAACAAATACAATGGAATATATAATAAAAAATGTGTTGTAGAATGCACCATTTTTGCAATTTTTTCTCAAATTTTCTTTTGGGGAGAGCCCCCCAAAGCCCCTTGTAGTAGTCAGGTTCGCTCACTGCACTCTATCGCTATGTAGCATATGTGTGCTGGCCTGACAACATTTGCCATTGCTGCTTTGGGTTCCCAGACTGGCCCTGGTGGAGGTACACAATATTATGCTCCTGTGACAGCCTGCTAAATTGTGGCAAAATGTGCCATGTTGCATAACATAGTGACCATCACTTCAGAGGACACAGATTCTGAAGATGATGATCCAGAACCACCTCTTCAGCAGCCTAGATAACAGAGTACAGCAGTGGAAGGGAGACATTGACGGCATCTCATTGCAACAAATAACTTTACAAGGTAAGTCCTATGTGACACTATACTCACTGAAATGAAGAAAACAGAGTTGATGCAGCAAAATAAAACAACCTTTATTGTCAGGCTACCATATCCATAGTTTTAGTTGTAAACTGCACGATTACCAAGTGGTCAGTTAAGTGCAAAAAAATGTTGGCTATGTCACCAAAATAACTACATTCATGCCAATATGACATAACAATATGATGTGTCCATCACGGCTTTTTGTGGCTGCATCCAACATGACCTGCCCCTGCTTGTTCTTCAGCAGGAGTTTGTCTACTGATGCACTGCAGGACATGTGCATCACAGCAGAGATGCTGCCAACACTAGAGATTTCCCCACTATCCTGAGGGGCATTTCAAACACCTCCTGCTACCTGTGCATTTTGTAGTACTTCAACTGCAGAAGTGAAATGCTCTAGGCCGCTGGCAACATCACCACTAAAGCATTCCATTTCCACAAGCAGTGTAACTATTCTCCTTGATAGGGTGGAGGAGGCATTTGTACTGGTTAGGGCATCCATTCCAGCTGCAGTGTTATGATCAACAACACCTTTGATAGTTGTGGTCAGCTCCCATGTGCTGACATAAATCCTGTATGGTTGTGATGAGGCTGACCACATTGGGGTTCATTGTTGTCAATTGTGTCCCAATGTTATCAACCCCAGATGATATGCATTGCTAGATGTTTGCATCTTCCTGGCCATGATTTTCATCTGCCTGTGTTGCTTGTGATGCAGACATTGAACTTGGATCATGGACCTCTTAAGGCCTCCAAACAACTGTGTGTTGACTTCAGGATCTACAGCATGCTGTGCCTCACAATGCTGATGGCGCCCACGCCCTGGGACATGCTGGCGTCGTTGCCTCAAACGTGTGCTGGATGTGACTTGTGTTGTTGGATTTGACAGCAGCCATTGATACTGTCTCTCACCAGAAGCTAATCAACAGATTGAGTGAGATTGGTATACAGGGACAGGTGCTAAAGTGGCTCGCAAGCTTTCTGGACCAGCGTATTCAAACTGTCAACTTGGGTCCTTTTCGGTCTCACACCCTGAAGCTCACTAAAGAGGTACCCCAGGGCTCCTGCCTTAGCCCACCCTGTTTGATGTGTATATGGACCCCATAGCTAAGATCTTCAGAGAACATGCGGTTCACTCCCTATTCCTACGCAGACGATACCCAACTCCTCTTATCTTTTGACAACGATAAAGTTGCAACCAAATTTCTCTTCGCTAAGGACATGCGAGCAATTTCTGGTTGGATGACGGAACATTTCCTGTGGCTAAATGCAGCCAAAACCGAGATTCTGCTATTTGGCAGTGCTCAAACGAATTGATCATCCGGCTGGTCAGCTCGCCTCGGGGTAGGTCTACCGAGAACGACTACACTTGGACAGGACACCACACCTTGGGTGTCTGGAGATGCCAAGACCGTTGGAGAGAGTTTCTCCCTCTAGTTAGGTTACTACTAGGTTACTACTACTACTTCAGGACAATGTGCCTGCACCCATGAAAAGTAGTAGGTAGGACTAATTCCACCCACCACCATTGTGTAGATAGTTTTACACTTAAGTCCTGATGAAATGCTATGGACCAGTATTGTCCATAAAGCATGAAACAGGTTGACCACATCACAAAAGTTGGGCAAACCGCTCTACTGGACCATTAAGCCAGGGAGCAGCCACTCCATTTCCTTTTTAACAAGGTGGATAACCATGCCAATAAATTAGCTCTTTTGGATTATCCAACCCTTTATAACACAACTCACCTTTTTTCACATCTACACCTCCCTCTAGGGCCCACACACCCACAGCACCATACGGCAGGAACAAAAGATCTCCGCTAAAGAGCCCCTTGGGTCCCCGTCGGGTATTGCAGCACCGACCTGACGAGGAGTAAGTCCATATGAAATGAAGCATGACACCTAGCTTGCTGGGTGTGTGAGGACTTTAGTTCCCAAAAGGAGAATTCCCTCCTGCCTCTGTAACATTTTTCTTTTTTACTTGGGGAACAGTACACTCCTCTTGTTAGGCATTGCTTGGGCGCATGTGCAGGACCCCGTTAAAAAGCCCTATTAGTCCCCCCTTTTGTGAAAGACAAACAAATTGGTCCTCTGACTCGTGGCCCATTGAGTTGGACCCAGCCCCCACCCTGAATCTTATGGCTAAAAACCTGGGTGTCTGACTGGAACACTCTCTAACTATGAAAGACCAAGTAATGGCCACCTCAGGCACCTGCTAACACACGCTGAGCCTTCTCCGTAGAGTGTTCCAGATGCTTCCTCTATCAGTCTGCAGAACCTTGATTCATGCTTTGGTAATCAGCCGCCTTGATTACTGCCACGCTCTTCTTGCTTCCGTCAACGAATCCCTACTAAATAGAATGCAGATGATTCAGAATACAGCAGCTTGCCTGGCTCTTAATGTGCCCCCCAGAACCTCATCCCGGCCTTTGCTGAGGCATCTTCACTGGCTTCCCATCCGCCAGAGAATCAAGTTCAAAATTTGCTGTCTAGCCCACAAGGCATTTCATGGTGGAGGCCCTAGCTACCTGGCGGAAAAATGTAAGCTCTACGTTCCTGGCAGATCTCTTCACTACAGAAAAGTCGGAGCTGGGGGCAAAACTTTTGCCTATCTGGCTCCGAAGTATTGGAACTCATTCCCCACTGAGCTTCGTAAGTGCACCAATCTCCTCCTCTTTAGGAAAATCCTAAAGACAGAACTTTTCTGTTACTGATTGCTCTGACCTGGAATACTCTTCTGCAGCACGGAGATACCTCTTCGGGGTCGATTCCGGTGCTTTATAAATTCCAAACTAAACTAAACTAGTTTGCAGAGGGGCTTTGTCATCCTCCATTTATGCTGCCTGTAGTGACAGTGAGGCAGTGCTACATTGGGCCATTGTTGTGCTTGGGTGACTGACAATGGAGCTGGGTTCCTCACCTGTCTTCCACTTCTGCCAACCTGGTATTTTTGGTATGTACCTCGTGGAGATCTGTGGGAAGAATTAGAATCTGTTTACTCACCTATATGATTAGTTATCAATGTGTATGTTTTGGTAGCAGTACCCCAATAAATGTGTACATGTGAGTTCTGTGTTGACTTTTTGACTAGATGTCCTATAATCCACTATAACGGTGTCATACTGTTCCTATTTTCTCAGTAAGACTGTGCATTTAGGCAACATAAACTTCAAACCGAAGTGAAGCTTAGTCCACTCAGACCATCGGAATATATTGGCAATTCCTGGCTAGCTCACTGAGCACCATCTGGCCTCCTAAACTGCCACAACACTGGATGGTGTCTGCATCCTCAGAGCATGACAACCCGAGTTCCCCAAGGAAATTATAGAAACAGGTTCCACCCTTTTATTAGTAACTCAGACACGCCCAAATAGAGACACAAGAAGTAGGCAAATTGGCATTTCAAACATTTATGGAATCATTTGCACTCTTGTGTAAAATACGTGTGCTGCAATGATGAATAGAATGGAGCAAAATAATGTTACCAGCATCACAAGAGTTGTAAACGAAATGAATAATTCAACCATCATGCCTTTGCATTAGATTATGTGCATACCAATAATAATTACACTCCTATCTAGCGCTTTCTATCCTATAATTCATTGGGGCATATTCTCAATGACTTATCGCCGATGTATCAGCACTTTATCACAGCCAAAGTTGCGATAAATTTATCGCCCCATTCACAAGCTGGTGCTAGCAGCCCATATCACCAGTTTACCTGCGATAGCAGCCGCAAAAAATATTGCCACAGATTACCCCAGCAGTTAACATAATGATATGCAGAGTAAGCGTTCCCGTGCAAAAAGCTGCGATAGCACAGTGTCACAACATTCTCAATGACCAGCCAGATCTGCAATAAGATCACAAAACAGGCGATAAGGCACGTTAACAGCAGGGATTTAACACCTACTCTTACCTGGTGTAAAGTCGGACGAGAACGTGCACCAGAAAAGGGAGTCCAGCCCAGAGCCACACCTGAAGAACAACAGATGCCATGGAGCCAACGATCAAGCAGCTCAGAGCCCCAAGAGGGCTACAACATCCACTGCCCTCCCCGGGCCCGTCCCCAGGCACCCTCCACCCCCAAGACCAAGATATTGCACCTCAACTTCACGAAATCATGAAAAAAATAATTTGCCTGATGTCGCACCAGTACAACAAATAACATTCACCATTGAAAGTCGAAACAAATTATCATAATCAAATTTGACTCTAAACAACTATTTGGCAGAGTCATGGCGGGTCATCCCTGGACCATCTGTAAGTCACCGCCTGCAAGACAAAATACAAGATAAGAAGGTGTGTCATGCACTCATCAAAGGACAGAGAGAGAGAAAGAGAGAGAGGGAGAGAGAGAAAGAGAGGGAGAGAGAGAGAGTGAGAGAGAGGAAGAGAGAGAGAGAGAGGGAGAGAGAGAAAGAGAGGGAGAGAGAAAGAGTGTGAGAGAGAAAGAGAGGGAGAGAGAGGGAAAGAGATGGAGAGAGAGAAAGAGAGAGAGAGAAAGAGAGAGATTGTACAAGGAGCGCAAGGCCAATCTGGCTCTTGGCTCATACATGGCAACTTTTGTGTGTGTATCGCCATTGGTGCAACATAAGTCTAAGGCCTGGCATCAATTGCAGCGTGAAGGCCAAATCACATTTCAGAAAGGCAAGCAGTAGTCAAACTAACATGAGGTATGAAAGCTCCTTTGTCTCAATACATAAGGCGGAAGGATATCTGAACCTCCGACCTTAGTTTTGAATGCGACTGGCAACCCCTGAAAGAGATACCATACCAGATTTTGACGACTCCCACACCATGAACTGCGCTAATGAAAGACCAATGTGTCCACACCCCACACACAGTTGTCCCTGCTTGAGGTACTCCTGCATGGCATGCTCTTGACACATAAGTAAAAAACAACCCATACGTCTACATGTTGTACCCACATACGACTCATTGCTCCGAGCTGTGGCATATCATCCACATAACTGCAGCAGGTCAGAAGACTGCCGGTTTTATGAGACCAACAAAAGCAATGGCAGGTGATCCCGAGCACATGCACATCCTCTGTCACGTGGAACTGTACCGTGCACGAATGCTGCATCTGTTAGGATCACTGCCACTGGCAGTGTTGCGCATCAGTTACCATCTGAGTTTCTGTCTTGCATACGCCACCTGCGTCCAGCCCTGGTTCCACTGTTGATCATGCATATTCGAGTCGCCCATGGATGTCTGCCTATCCAACACAACGGTAGCTGAACTTGATTATGACTTGTCTATTCGCCCCCTATTAGTCCATGACCAGAAGTGAAACCGTGATACCCATGCATGGGATGCCCTGATATTTGACGTATATGCTGGCAGTTGGGGATGGGAGATTGCACAAGTCATTGTGTGCAGTGACCACATCGAGGCACTCCCCTATTGGGCTGTGTTGCGGATTGGTGAAACAGCATGGACCGAGCACAGCTGTCTGGACCAGTTAATGGATTGGCTCTCCCTCGTGTTCGTTGAACTCGACAACGACGTACTCTTGGAACTGATTGTTCATAAAGCTGCGCTCACATTCATGGGCGAGTAACTACGTTCCTGCAGCCACAACTGATTGTCACCCAGAGCACAGGTGCCAACACCTTGTTGCACATTGGAGGAATGGTCACATATCCCACCACAACAGTGGGTATGTCTGCATTCGCCTGGACTTAGAATGTATGTGCGTGCACCTACCCGTGTTGACACACACCTTTGCAAGGTGATGCAGTCCCATGGGCGGAGCTGCACAGCGTTGTTTGGCCACTTTTCTAAATCTGGCATACTGCTGGAGGGAGAGTACACACATGGCAATGTAGTACGACATGTGACCTTGTTGGACCCTTGCACCTGCTCACTGTCAGCAGAGCAGACAGTCGGCGCAGTCCGATGGTACAGCACTATGCAGATCCCATGGGCTGTGAGTCATCTACCCTGACAAGGGGCAATGAGTAGACGCCAGACATCATATGACTCATCCAGCAAGGCAAGGTGTGC
Source organism: Lissotriton helveticus (assembly GCF_964261635.1). Classification (NCBI taxonomy): domain Eukaryota; kingdom Metazoa; phylum Chordata; class Amphibia; order Caudata; family Salamandridae; genus Lissotriton; species Lissotriton helveticus. The sequence goes on along the minus strand of NC_136061.1, from coordinate 1,142,620,391 downwards.
TGAGCGCAATGCCATCTGTAATGATTTGTGTTTATTTTTGCCTCCCCATTTCTTGCACCTGAACATGTTCCTATGCTGCCTGTAAGTGTCTTAATCATTGGTCTGCATTTTGTGCCCCTTGCCTTCCCCGTACTGTCATGCACATGCTAATATAGTTTACGCAACTTCACTAGTATTCAACTGTGATGAGTGTTGATTAGAATGGCAAATCGTGTGCCTCAATGAAAATTGTCTGTACACAGGGAGTGACTGACTGACGCATTTCCATTGGGGGTGAGTCCCTATTGACAGCTCCACCTCTGTGAGCCAGAAATTGTGGTTGGGATAGTTGCTGGTAGACCTGTGTTCTTACGTGTCTTCAGCAATGTGAATATAGTGTCCAACTTCTTGCAATGTGGATCAATGGGATCCATCAAATCAGGCTGTGTCCACACAGATGTGTGGGAGTAGGCATTCGAAGAGATGTTCTGTTGACACATGTGATGGTGGTCACTACTTCAGGCCTGCTACAGAATTTGACATTTCTACACACAGCCCTATTTAACACATGGACGTGGGGCTACGTTGGGGGATGTGAGTTTGTTGTTCATGTGCACTGGTGCCACATCTAGTTCACACCTTCACAGTCATCTAATTGGCCATGTGGATCAGGGTCAAACATGCGCATTGATGTAATTTACCAGGCTATACCTTTTAGTGCAATCAATGTCCCTACTTTCATCCATACTTTTATACTTGAGTGAACATAGACATGACACATCTGTGTGATTTGGAATGTTTTATTCACATTCTGGGGAGTGTCGGAGCTGGAGCAGTACATGGCCATGTTAAAGATTGCAGGAATCTGTTAGCATGATTTGAACGCCATTTTGTACTTGGCAGCCATATTAGATAGCCATGTGCTTGCCATGTGCTTTCTCCCTCTTCCAGAGCCTTGCACATGCACAGAAAGGCCTAGCTATTAGAATGCAGCTGCTCCTAGTATAGAACTGTCAGGTTATTCTTGCTGATGTAAGGAGAAATATCTCTCCTCCCACTTTGTTGAGCAAGCAAATTTTGTTTAACCATATTAGTCTGTAAGTATTCTTGTATGTGCCAGGACCTCCCTTTGGTTTTATGCTGACTATGTAAACCTATGCATATATAAGGCCCTTGTTCTCTGTAATCCTTAGAATGCTCCCTACAGTGTCCTGAGGGTACCGTATGACGCAGTCTCCCTCATCTGAGGTTAATAAATGCATTCTTTTTATATTACAGCTTCTGTGCTAATCTCTTCTTTGTTGGTCAAAATAACCAGGTGTATCAGTGAACCCCTATAGGAGGTTTATATTTGTTCAGCCATGCCAAGCCCACATTACATGGATGCCCAGTGGAGGGCCAACCAGAGTCCTTGGGGAAATGACAAGTTAATCAGAAGAGGAAGAGTTCAGTCCGCAGCCGGATTGCTGTGTCATTGGTAACCAGAGCAGATATGTCAGTTCATGTCGGGGTCAAGGTGAATGTCGCAAAGTGTTTTGGGGGACAGTGGGAGGTGTTGTTCCAGGGCATGATGCATAGGGCTGAACCAGTCAGGGAAAGGCCATATGGCGGGGATGGATGCTACTACCTTCTTCCTCACACAGTCATTACCATCCACATCTTACTGCTCTAATATGTCTTCTGTGTCTGGTATGTCAGGTGTGTGTGGTGTTGTTATGGCTGTATCACTGTGTGCCACTGACACATCAGGGGGCAAAGGTGCTAGGGCTGCATCACTGTGTGCCAATGACACATCAGGGGGCAGAGATGTGTGTGTTGAAGTTCCTGCTGCAGTCATCTGGGACAGGCTCCGTGGCAGCAATGGCAAGATGAGGATCTGCAGGGCATGGAAGTTCCCAGCTACATCTCGCTGGTGTTCAGCCGTGGCAGCCATACTTCCAGCCTGCATTGGCTCCATGGCCTCCATTGTCCTCCGCATCTGTGCCAACTCTGTGGTATCATCTCTCGAGCCTGTATGACTAGACAGTTCTTGTATCCGAGTAATGGCCCCAGCGATGTCAGCCAAGGATTGTTGGAGATTCAGAAAAGGGGGTGGTGATGAACAGAGTGTCTGAATTAAGCAGACCACTCTTACCCAGTCCAAAGATCAGGGCTTGATCCATCACCGTTATTTAGCTCACTGCCCCATCCCAGCTCAAAACCTGGCTATATGCAAATTAGTCTGTCCCTGGCCCAGTGCATCATGGGAACAGGGCAGACCAAACTACCAAGCCAATTCTTCACCAGAAAGGAGACAAGCTACCGGGGACCGGTTTCTGGCATTTCAGCCTCGTCGGCCCGGCTTGCTTGAATCCTGATGGAGCAGTGAGCAAGGGACTCATGTCTGAGTATACCCTTCCACGCTTATGGTGGACAAAATGATTCAGAAAAGGGGGTGGTGATGAACAGAGTGTCTGAATTAAGCAGACCACTCTTACCCAGTCCAAAGATCAGGGCTTGATCCATCACCGTTATTTAGCTCACTGCCCCATCCCAGCTCAGAACCTGGCTATATGCAAATTAGTCTGTCCCTGACCCAGTGCATCATGGGAACAGGGCAGACCAAACTACCAAGCCAATTCTTCACCAGAAAGGAGACAAGCTACCGGGGACCGGTTTCTGGCATTTCAGCCTCGTCGGCCCGGCTTGCTTGAATCTTGATGGAGCAGTGAGCAAGGGACTCATGTCTGAGTATACCCTTCCACGCTTATGGTGGACAAAATGATTCAGAAAAGGGGGTGGTGATGAACAGAGTGTCTGAATTAAGCAGACCACTCTTACCCAGTCCAAAGATCAGGGCTTGATCCATCACCGTTATTTAGCTCACTGCCCCATCCCAGCTCAGAACCTGGCTATATGCAAATTAGTCTGTCCCTGGCCCAGTGCATCATGGGAACAGGGCAGACCAAACTACCAAGCCAATTCTTCACCAGAAAGGAGACAAGCTACCGGGGACCGGTTTCTGGCATTTCAGCCTCGTCGGCCCGGCTTGCTTGAATCCTGATGGAGCAGTGAGCAAGGGACTCATGTCTGAGTATACCCTTCCACGCTTATGGTGGACAAAATGATTCAGAAAAGGGGGTGGTGATGAACAGAGTGTCTGAATTAAGCAGACCACTCTTACCCAGTCCAAAGATCAGGGCTTGATCCATCACCGTTATTTAGTTCACTGCCCCATCCCAGCTCAGAACCTGGCTATATGCAAATTAATCTGTCCCTGGCCCAGTGCATCATGGGAACAGGGCAGACCAAACTACCAAGCCAATTCTTCACCAGAAAGGAGACAAGCTACCGGGGACCGGTTTCTGGCATTTAAGCCTCGTCGGCCCGGCTTGCTTGAATCCTGATGGAGCAGTGAGCAAGGGACTCATGTCTGAGTATACCCTTCCACGCTTATGGTGGACAAAATGATTCAGAAAAGGGGGTGGTGATGAACAGAGTGTCTGAATTAAGCAGACCACTCTTACCCAGTCCAAAGATCAGGGCTTGATCCATCACCGTTATTTAGCTCACTGCCCCATCCCAGCTCAGAACCTGGCTATATGCAAATTAGTCTGTCCCTGGCCCAGTGCATCATGGGAACAGGGCAGACCAAACTACCAAGCCAATTCTTCACCAGAAAGGAGACAAGCTACCGGGGACCGGTTTCTGTAATTTCAGCCTCGTCGGCCCGGCTTGCTTGAATCCTGATGGAGCAGTGAGCAAGGGACTCATGTCTGAGTATACCCTTCCACGCTTATGGTGGACAAAATGATTCAGAAAAGGGGGTGGTGATGAACAGAGTGTCTGAATTAAGCAGACCACTCTTACCCAGTCCAAAGATCATGGCTTGATCCATCACTGTTATTTAGTTCACTGCCCCATCCCAGCTCAGAACCTGGCTATATGCAAATTAGTCTGTCCCTGGCCCAGTGCATCATGGGAACAGGGCAGACCAAACTACCAAGCCAATTCTTCACCAGAAAGGAGACAAGCTACCGGGGACCGGTTTCTGGCATTTCAGCCTCGTCGGTCCGGCTTGCTTGAATCCTGATGGAGCAGTGAGCAAGGGACTCATGTCTGAGTATACCCTTCCACGCTTATGGTGGACAAAATGATTCAGAAAAGGGGGTGGTGATGAACAGAGTGTCTGAATTAAGCAGACCACTCTTACCCAGTCCAAAGATCAGGGCTTGATCCATCACCGTTATTTAGCTCACTGCCCCATCCCAGCTCAGAACCTGGCTATATGCAAATTAGTCTGTCCCTGGCCCAGTGCATCATGGGAACAGGGCAGACCAAACTACCAAGCCAATTCTTCACCAGAAAGGAGACAAGCTACCGGGGACCGGTTTCTGGCATTTCAGCCTCGTCGGCCTGGCTTGCTTAATCCTGATGGAGCAGTGAGCAAGGGACTCATGTCTGAGTATACCCTTCCACGCTAATGGTGGACAAAATGATTCAGAAAAGGGGGTGGTGATGAACAGAGTGTCTGAATTAAGCAGACCACTCTTACCCAGTCCAAAGATCAGGGCTTGATCCATCACCGTTATTTAGCTCACTGCCCCATCCCAGCTCAGAACCTGGCTATATGCAAATTAGTCTGTCCCTGGCCCAGTGCATCATGGGAACAGGGTAGACAAAACTACCAAGCCAATTCTTCGCCAGAAAGGAGACAAGCTACCGGGGACCGGTTTCTGGCATTTCAGCCTCGTCGGCCCGGCTTGCTTGAATCCTGATGGAGCAGTGAGCAAGGGACTCATGTCTGAGTATACCCTTCCACGCTTATGGTGGACAAAATGATTCAGAAAAGGGGGTGGTGATGAACAGAGTGTCTGAATTAAGCAGACCACTCTTACCCAGTCCAAAGATCAGGGCTTGATCCATCACCGTTATTTAGCTCACTGCCCCATCCCAGCTCAGAACCTGGCTATATGCAAATTAGTCTGTCCCTGGCCCAGTGCATCATGGGAACAGGGCAGACCAAACTACCAAGCCAATTCTTCACCAGAAAGGAGACAATCTACCGGGGACCGGTTTCTGGCATTTCAGCCTCGTCGGCCCGGCTTGCTTGAATCCTGATGGAGCAGTGAGCAAGGGACTCATGTCTGAGTATACCCTTCCACGCTTATGGTGGACAAAATGATTCAGAAAAGGGGGTGGTGATGAACAGAGTGTCTGAATTAAGCAGACCACTCTTACCCAGTCCAAAGATCAGGGCTTGATCCATCACCGTTATTTAGCTCACTGCCCCATCCCAGCTCAGAACCTGGCTATATGCAAATTATGTAACAAAAGAGATTGTACAAAGTTCCCCTAAATAAAAGCCTGTAGAGGAGTCTCTCTCTCAGTGAGGGTAGTGAAGGAGAAGGAAGTAAGGGAAGCCAACAGATCCCTTGTCGGAACTAAGAAACCTCATACAACTACAGGACTGGATGACATGTCTCATTCAGCCCTTTATGATGTTGTTTGCATCATCGGCTTCCTGCTCCTGCGTCAAGCCGGCGCTGCAATGCTTGACGGGTAACAACGTGTGTTACTCTCTGTCGGAGTTCTTTTGTTCCTTGCCGTGATTTTCTGGTGTGTGAGGTACAAAAAACAGGTGAAGTAGTGAGCAGAATGTGAGTTTAAAAAAAGTTGGGTAGTCCACTAAGAAAACTTTATTGATATGGCTAGCCACTTTGTTAAAAAGTGAAAAGAGGGGTATGGAGGCCCAGGGTAACCATTAGTATGGCCTCATTTCAACCCTCCAACATGGTCAACATATTTCATGCCCACACGGGGCAATTCTTCAGGACCAAAAAAGTGCTCATATACTTGATAAGTGCCCTTTAGGAGAGCTCAGGAGTATGGTTTATACAAACTTGTTGGTCAATGACCGGAGTTTAGCCAAAAGTACTGTCACACCGTCAGACCTAGGGATAAAAACGGGAAACATCAATATTGTATGTAAATAGTTGCTCAGATTCTAAGCATTTGAAGTATCCCAAAAATTCATAATAATGCAACACCCAAGCATCTGTGATTCACTCGGTCATGGGACCGTTAAGTTTGTGCAGGGCGTGTGAGAGAGAGAGAGAGAGAGACTCTCGGTTACAAAGTGGTCCCAAGAAATCTTTGGAACAAGTAGTCTTTGGAATATGTGAGAAAAGACATAACCGTTAAAAAAAAAAAAAGAAAATTACTAAAAATATATGTTGATCTTTTCAAGAGGTATGTTACATGATGGTAATAGCGCCTCTTGTGTCAAACAAAATAGGTCGTTAACATTAAACATTGAACAGCCATTGTCCGCCAGAGGGGAAAATATATATATGGGCTTAACAGGTAGCCTATCAGCACGGGTGCTTGCCGGTGGTCGGGGCTTACCAATGTCAAAGCTGTCTCGATCTGCGCGGCTGATTCATGTGGGGCGTGCGCTAGAGGAGATAACCTGTAGAGACAATCAGCAAGGGAAAAGTGGGGACAAACAGTAAGACCCAGCTCATGGGTAGGGGGAGTGTGGGAAGAGACGGGGTCACCAGTTGGTCACAAGGGGTATCGTCTCGTCAGGCTGTGCCGATCGGTATGGCTGGGTCCCAGTCCCAGTCCGCGACTCTGCTCGTCGGTGCCCGCCGGCGCCAACCAAGTGTGCCTCTGGTCGGGAAAGCGGCCGGCTGTCTGGCAGGGCCGTGTGTTAAAAAACAAGGTGGCGGGCCCGGCCGGCAGGGAAAGCAGAGCCGCTGGACCCGACGGGGGCAGTCACCATTGACCGCAGCCGGGCGGAGTAACCAGCCCCAAGCGGTCTCCTGGGGGGCCGTCAACGGGGCACAATGGTGGAGCAGGGGCGAGGGCCCTGATTGCTTACCTTAGCCACGGAGAAACGGCGCCATTAGCAACCTACCCCCACTCGCACAGGCGTGTAGTGGAACGCGAACCAGCCGGTAAAGCGCTAACACCCACACGCCGGTTAAATGTCAGGTTTGCGAGCGTCAGGGGGGGGCGTGTCTCGTGACGCATGAGCAGGGCAGCCAATCAGAGGCCTCTCAAGTTGGAGACGGAGGTTTTGCTAGCTGTCAGGGATCGTGTGTGAAGAGGTTCAGGTTAAGGAAAAGCATACATGTCTCATTAACTGAACGCTTTGATTTCACGGCAGGCCAGCCCGGTTTGGGAATTTGCAGCCAGCCCTGGGGAAGGCACTCAGGGATAGCGGAGGCGGCAATAGTGAGCGACCCCTCATCGGTATTGCCATCAACAACGCAGGGCGAGTGGTGCCCCACGAATAGCTTGGCCCCAGAGGAGGTGAGGGGGTAATGAGGTAATGAGGGGATATATTGGGTCGTTAGGTGCCGGCAAGGGGCCAGTCAAGTTGGTCCACGGGGCAGTTGCCAATGATTACCAGGTAAAGCGGACCGCGGCGTGGTTGACATAAACCCCACCCGGGGGGGGGGTTGTGGTTGATTGTTGGGAGTGGTTTTGGTTGCCGGTGATGCCATCGAGGGTTATGTGGACAAGGAGGATCTAGTCCAACTGGGGTGCATGAGTGCACCAGAATGCTAGTGTGGAATGGTTCAGTTTGTCTACATTCGGTGTCCAACAGTGACATCAACCCTGGTTGAGCAAGATAGGGGTGAGGAAGGACAGACATGAGGGTTATTTGGCTAGCTGATTCCAGGGGACGGAGTCATTCAATCCGCATGTGTCTAATTGTAGACGGTGCACCCACCTCTGTTCCAGTCTGTACAGTGATTGTTGACTGATGGATGGATGGCATTCTAAAACCACCCATTGCATGTTATCTGCTGAGTGTCCGGCTTCTTTACAGTGTTCATAAAGCCTTGTGTGGGTCTTGGCACAACGAATGTTGCTGTTGTGTTCAATTATGCGTGTTTTCACGGTGCGCATAGTCATGCCTATATATTGGAGGCCGCAGGGGCATGTGAGCATGTATATACATCTACTGCTGTTGCAGTTGGTATGTTTGGTCATATGCCACGTGAAGGATGGTGATAAAGTCAACTCTTTGCTTTGTATGGACTGTGGGCAGACAGTACAGTTACCACACCTAAAGTGGCCCACCACTGGTGGAAGGCCCCAGAGTGTGTTCAGGTGGTGAGTACTAGACTTCTTAGGTCGAGTGTGGGTCAGGGTATCCTTAAGATTGGCAGTTCTTTTGAAAGCAAAGCGTGGACGTGGGATGTCCAAGCCAGCAGAGTTTAGGGTACCCCAATGGGAATTAATGGTCTTCTTGATGAAGGTGGAATTCTTGGTGTAAGTGGTTACACATGTGATGGCATCATCTACTGGCTTAGGATGTGTCTCCAACAGGGCTTCTCTGTTGTTGTTAAGTGCTCGTTTGGCTGATTGTTTTAGAAGTCTGGGCGGGTACCCCCTCTCTTGGAGTTTGTGCTGTAAGGTAGAGGCTTCGTGTTTGTAATCAGTCACTGATGTGCAGTTTCTGCGGATCCGAAGGAATTGCCCGAAGGGCAAATTATCCCTCAGGGCCCTGGTATGGTGACTCTGGTATGGGAGGAGACTGTTCCTATCGGTCTCTTTCCTGTAAAGAGTGGTGGTGATCTCCGTCGGGTCTAGCCTGATGGTTAAGTCAAGGAAGGGGAGTGATACCTCAGAGATGGTTCCTGTGAATTTCAGAAACGGGTTTTGGAGGTTGATTCATGTGCAAAAGGCCTCACAATATATGCAAATTAGTCTGTCCCTGGCCCAGAATGCCAGAAACCGGTCCCCGGAAGCTTGTTTCCTTCCCAGTGTAAGAATTGGCTTGGTAGTTTGGTTTGTCCTGTTCCCATCATGCACTGGGACAGGAACAGACTAATTTGCATATAGCCAGGTTCTGAACTGGGATGGTGCAGTGAGCTAAAAAACGGTGTTGGATCTAGCCCTGATCTCTTGACTGGGTGAGAGTATTCTGCTTAATTCAGAAACTCTGTCCATCACCACCCCTTGTTGTAAAATATTTTGTCCACCCTAAGCGTGGAAGGGTATACTCAGATGTGAGTCCCTTGCTCATTGCACCATCAGGATTCAAGCAAGCCGGGCCGACGACGGCTGAAATGCCAGAAACTGGTCCCCGGAAGCTTGTTTCCTTCCCAGTGTAAGAATTGGCTTGGTAGTTTGGTTTGTCCTGTTCCCATCATGCACTGGGACAGGAACAGACTAATTTGCATATAGCCAGGTTCTGAACTGGGATGGTGCAGTGAGCTAAAAAACGGTGTTGGATCTAGCCCTGATCTCTTGACTGGGTGAGAGTATTCTGCTTAATTCAGAAACTCTGTCCATCACCACCCCTTGTTGTTAAATATTTTGTCCACCCTAAGCGTGGAAGGGTATACTCAGATGTGAGTCCCTTGCTCATTGCACCATCAGGATTCAAGCAAGCCGGGCCGACGACGGCTGAAATGCCAGAAACCGGTCCCCGGAAGCTTGTTTACTTCCCAGTGTAAGAATTGGCTGGGTAGTTTGGTTTGTCCTGTTCCCATCATGCACTGGGACAGGAACAGACTAATTTGCATATAGCCAGGTTCTGAACTGGGATGGTGCAGTGAGCTAAAAAACGGTGTTGGATCTAGCCCTGATCTCTTGACTGGGTGAGAGTATTCTGCTTAATTCAGAAACTCTGTCCATCACCACCCCTTGTTGTTAAATATAAGGATTGTTGGAGAGCATGGAGCGGACAGTGGGTGTCCGTTAGGAACTGTAAGTGGTCCCTGATGGGACTTAGACACCCACGTATGGCATCTAGTTTGTCTGCCATGAGGTCGAACCCCAACCGCAGCAGATCTGCCATCTTCTCCTGGCACCCTAAAACACTGCGTTGGAATGGCATGTGCTGGTCATGGGGGTCCTGTGGGCCAGCAGTGGTGGTGTGTGCTTTCTGCTGTGTAGTCTGTGCAGGAGGTGGGATCACCTCGATGCAGCTGGGCTGCCCTGCTCTTGGAGGTGGGGTGTGGAGGCTGCCTACGAACCATCGGAGGGTGTTGGAGCATATGGCCAGGAGGTCCTTGCATCATCACTGAAGAGATTTCTGGTCTGCTTTGCAGGAGGTGTTGATTGTCCTTCTTCAATATAAAGGGGAGATGCAGGTTAACAGTGTGTTCCATGTATGTTGACGCATTGTACATGTTTCCAGACAGACAGCATGACAATGTACATTGCGTCTGTTTTGGAGAAGCTGGCTAGTTGATGGGAGACCGTGGACATTTCGACAACTTCACAGATGTGAGGTTGTACTCATACATTATCATCTCACAGTTTCATGCAATGCCAAAGGTGATTGGCCAGTTTCCATGCACAAGCGGCACCAGTTGTGTCCTCTGTCCTGTGGTGTAAGTGTTGCACTTTGTACCACATTTTTGTCAATGTTGATGTGTTGTGATTGCTATGTGTGTGTGCTGCATTGTGGGAGAGTCGCCCCTGCAGCTCTGATTTAGTGCCCCCTTATCCCTTTGAGGCGGTGTGTCTGTGACTTGTGTGCTTTTTGGGTGCTGAGATGTTGACGACTTGGGTCATTTGTGCTCTTGGACGGTTTTTGTACTCTTGTGCATTGTTTGTCTGCAGATGTGTTGTTGACATCAGGGGTTGTATGTGGGGTTGTATGTGCACATGGATGTGTAAGGGTGTGACCTGCTACTTAGAGGATGTGATTTGCACTAGGCCACCTCAGTGTTGTGTTGTGCATTATGTTATGTATTTTGGCTGCAGCCATGCTATCGGCCATGCAGTATCACTTGCATGTTCAGTGTTGCTCCTAGAGCCACTGCTTTGCTGGATTCAGCACATGTGCATGGGTAGGTTGTGGGATTGTGATAAGGAGGGGTCCCCTTTGTACACATAGTGGATGGGGCCTACTTGGTGTTTCTATGTGTGCTGCGGTGTGCCAAGGGTATCAGGGACATGTTCCACATTCATTGTGCGTGTGCAGTGTGCTACACATGATTGTGAATGAGTGCCATTGTGCCTATCTCCCCCATCCCCAAGTCCCTGGTCGTTACTCACCCTGTTGCTGTTGGGTCAGGTCATATCGAGCTGTGTCTGGACTCCCAAATCCTTTCTCCGTCTCCACACTGATGACTGTGGCCAATATTTCCTCCAGCTCATCCAGCTCCTTCTGTGGTGCAGGCCTCCCACCTCCAGTTGCCTTTGCTGCCTTCCTGTTGGCAGCGAGTTTCTGTTTGGTTTTGCACATCATGCCAGCGCCTCTTGACCTCCTCCATTGACGTCCTCAACACTCTGACTGCATTCATGTTGTTCACGATGGACTGCCATATTTCCGTTTGTGTTGCCAATGACGTAGTGAAGGTGACGGACAGTTGTTGATAGTGTTCTATCACCTCATGGACGATGATCCGGTCTTCCTGCAGACTGAACCGTCTTCCTCTTCCTCTTCTCCTTGCCCTTCCCCAAACACAGGGTTTCTGGTTGTTCCTCCAAGGGGCTTGTGGGGTTCGGGTTGTCCTCTGCACTCGGTCTGGGTGCATCCATGGTGCTACTCAGTTTGATTTGGTTTTAGTGTGTTTTTTGATGCTTTTATAGTGCATTTTTCCGCATGACGCGTGGGAATTGCAGGCCTGTCACTGGTTGTCGCTAATTTCTGTATCGTGATTTGGGGCATCGCAACTTTTTTCGCGTTCGTGTTTTGCATTTTTTCAGCGTTGCGTTGATCTTTACGCGGTCATTTGGCACGTTCTCCTGCTACTATCGCATGGTGCCGCATGTTAGGGAATACAAAGTTAACACAGTGTTATTTTGTTGTGATAGACTGCGATGTGCAAAGTTGCATTAAGCTAATTTTGCGATCATTATCACGAGTTCTTGAGAATATCCCCCATATGGTGTGCAGGTCTGCCAGAATACCAAAGGGTGGTCTAACTCCCCATTTACCTGCTGACATGTGTAGAACAGGCCACCATCCTCTTTAGGATGATGTTCAAATTCAGCTGGGCTAAAATTCAGGCATGGGCTGACATTTGACAATCCATCAAGATGCTCACCTGCATAAAGAGAGGCGCAGTGTTGTTTATATATTAAACTGCACTCATGCGTTTTGTGCCTGAGTCCCTATCCTCTTGTCATTGTTGATTCTATCCACCCAGAGCTGTCACCAAATGGACAGCAATTAACAACAACATTTTGCTCAGTGTACTTAGTTCTTGTACAGAATGTTCTAAGTTGCTGAGCTGTCAATATTCCCAATCCTCTCAACGATCTCAGGCTCCAGGGTGGTCTCAACCATGGTCTCTAGTGCTGTGTGTGAGGGTACAGTGGGAGGGCCACCTCCTGTTGCCTGGGATTTCGACAGTCGTGTTGCCACCTTTTCTTCAGTATGCAACCTGAGGTCATACCACCTCTTACAGATCTCTATGGAGCTGTGGGCACTCCAATGGCATTTATTCTGGTCTGCATTTCCTGCCAGATCTTTTTCTTTTGTGACTCTGGGACTGTCTTGAATGCCCTTCCAAACAGTACCTCGTGGTTCTCACAGCACTCCCGGTCAGGGTCTCCAGCTCCTTTTTTGAAAATTTCTGTTTGCTTTTTCTTCCTTCTGTCTCCACTTTGGCTGGCCATTGGTGCAGATGGATCTTCTTTGGGGGTTTGGTAACTGTGCTGGAAATAGCAGCTGCATTCCTCCTCCACTCCACTTCACTTCACACTAGGGCTGGTCTCCCAGTAGGTACTGTGAGCCACTTCCTGGTTCACAGGTGATTTACCCATTAAAGTTTTTTCACTATTTTCGGTCACTATTTGAGATCCAGTCACAATTTAGGAAATCACTATTTATAATTTCCTAAATTGTTATGCAACTGATTAGTGACTCGCAATTTGTGGGCTCAGATTGTACGTACATCAAGAATTACGATTTCCTATTTGCGATTCGCAGGGATTCCCAATTAGAAAATTGAAAAACTGTTTGTTTGTGCATCTAGCCCTTTGTCCTTCCAAAGTCATTGTCTGAGATAATACATTGCACTGTATAGATTGTCCACATTGTATCCTCATTCATTGATAAGGGCCTAAGTAGAAGGTGGCAGAACATGCCGTCCTCTGTAAATCATGCAATATCCTCTTCCACACATCATGGTTCACGATCCTCATGCCTGAATAACTGGTAGATTTTTGGCAGCAGGCCCACAGCTGGCTCCTCTGTTTAAAACCTTAGCCAGTGCTGATCTGTCACAGTGCTGCCCAGTGGTGGCTGGCGTATTAAAACTTTGGGGCTATGGCCCTCTGAGCTGCAAGTCCTAAGAACAGTTTTTAGGTCTCGGCCTGATCCAGCGCATGCGCTAGCCTGGCCGAGACATTTAGTAGCTGCTTAGAAAGTGCTACTTTCCCGGCAACCAGCTTACTATCACGCGCACAAATGCGCGCGTGACGTGCACAGCTGCAATCATGCACAGCAAGTTTCAGGGCCAACCAATATTTACACACCAGCTGCAGGCTCACAGTGATGTCGTTTTAGGCTGCAGATCTTAATTTTGTTTAGGGAACCATTCTGCATTCGTTCCAATTTTTGAAGACTGTAGCAGCGGTTCTATCGCATTCAGATGCCGCCAGTTTAAAACCTAATGGATACAAAACGTAATCAGGAACTTTCATGAGAGCGTATTTCCATGTACACCCTGTGTGACCTCTTTTGCAGTGATGTAGTTTTAGGCTTCAGATCTTACTTTTGTTTAGGAAACCATTCTGCATTCGTTCCGATTTTTGAAGACTGTAGCAGCGGTTCTATCGCATTCAGATGCCGGCAGTTTAAATACGCTAAGGATACAAAATGTAATCAGGCACTTTCATGATAGTGTATTTCCATGTACACCCTGTGTGACCTCTTTTGCAGTTATTTATGCTCATTACTCACTCGCATTTGCAGTGCACGGGGTAGGGCCTCTAACTTCATTCCAGTTTGATTGGAGTGAAGAGCTTGTCAGCACTTCTTCCGTTTTAAGTAAACTTCCTGTCCTGTTCATGCGCCATTTGTAGTGCGATACTGAATGGAGCCTGCTGGAATGTAGTTGTACTTACTTTTCCCAGCATGTCTCTGTTTTGTTAAAGTCATTGGGTACGAGTGGCAGCCCATTCATTCCAGCGCGAGGCTTGACAGTGTGGCTCGTTAACCCCTCTGCTGCTGGGCTCGCAGGACTCGTGTCTGTGCTTGAACGGGCCAGGTAATAAGCAGACTGTCTTATTCACATTGAGAGATGTAAGTTTAAGAGGGGAGGGGGTAGGTCGTGTTATTCCTCAGTGCGCAAGATAAGTCATTAGGGGGATGTGCATAGTGTGAAGATGTTGGGGGAGATCTCACTGCACAGGCACATAGTGCTTGGGGGAGAGCGCGCATGCACAGGCGGAGAAGGGTGAAGCAAAGGTTTCAAACAAACATGCTGGTGAAATTCTTGTACAAGCAGATAATGCCTCATTAACTGTCCTGCACACACACCCTTGCCGATGTTGTCCCTAAAGTGCTTTGAAACCGTTCCTGCATGGAAAGGTCATCAATCCACTAATATTTCCTTTACTGTAAGTTGAAGCATATACACAAAATGGTTAACTGAACTCTCCTTAAATGTTGCATGATATGGAGTGTGTGTGACACTCTGTATTACTGTTTGCTTTAGCCCACACTGCATGTTATTGAGGTGTTATGTCAGGAAGTGCCTGGGGAGAGGGATGGCAGTCGGTGAGATGCAACAAGAGTTTTCACTAACTTGTGTTTTTGTGTATCCTCCAGGTACTTTTGCGTTGCACAGCCCCTCTATAATACTGATCACGCAGGTGCAAACCTTGTGCGCCAAGGAAGCATTTCCTCATTTGCACAGTGATATGGTCATTGCAAATGGGGGAACACCCATGCCCCTACGTTCTTACCTCTGACCTGTTCTGTCCAAGGACAAACAAGCTCTCTTGTGGTGCACTTATCGTGGGCCACCAGGAAGTGAAGTACAGTTAATGCATGCTTCCAGAGCGCATTTTGGATGGGGAAGCAGGAATCTAGTAAAATCCCAGGCAGACAGTGCACCCAAATGTTGCCCCCATGCCCCCACCTTCAAAATCGGAGACCCGGTATTCACTGCTGCACTACCCTAGAACAGGCATAAACTCCACCCTCACACCTGCAAATCCATGGCGATGAAATTCAATAAATATTGGCATAGCCAATAGGTCTCGCCTTTGGGACCTTATAAGTGTTTAGCCATGTAACAGTTGATGTTGTTGCACCAAGGATATTGAACTGCATAACTAAATACTTATAAGGTCCCAAAGGCGAGACCTATTGGCTTTGCCAATGCTTGTATCCTTTTGTTAAAGCACACTGTATCAGTGCCCGATTGTCTGCTTTGAGGTGTGAATGAGGGTCAGGCATCAAGAAATTGACTAGTCCTGGGCATGTGCACACGAATGGAGTATTGCCACCATTATACAGGGCATACTTTTTTTCAGCCCTTTATTTCCAACAAACGTATGTGGTGCTGTAGTGGAGCATGGTATCAGTGTAATAGGGCTGACAAGGCACTGCTGGGTGAGGCTCTGCGGACGTCACAAGTGCTGAACCCTTTTCACTTTCAGTTGATTCGATTCCTCTATTCTGCAGGCTATGTTCAATGTTTGATATAGGACAGAATGTCAAATAGTGACAACATTTGTGAGTGGGAGTACTTTTCATCAAAAGCAACTGCACTATTAGAGGATTGAAATTGTCCTTGTGAATGCAACTTTTTATTTATTTATTCTTACGCTGCAAAGTCCTTTTCACTGACTACATGTACACAACAGAACTGTACCAGGCAAGGCTTTCGGAGTTTTGGGCAGAGTCTAGTGACGGCCGGCACTAATCGGGGTGGCGGAGAGGCGGGGGAAGTGGGGTAGATTAAAAAATTAAAAATGTACTTCCTGTCAACATCGCCGCGTCCTCCACATCTCGTATCTCCACTCCTTCCTCCACCCTGAACAGGATGGATACAGGAAGCACCCAGGTTACTCTGAGCCAAAAACAATGCTGCAATGCAGCGTTGCGATTGGTCTGAGTGCTGTGGTTCTGCACTCAGACAGGGAATGGGGGCCTGGGCATGTTCTCCACTGAGGCTGTAATGCAGCCTGGGTGGAGAGCATGCTGTGTTTGCATGAATGTTTGAACGGCCAGAGACAGCGCACATAGGGAGTGAAAACCTCTCCTCCCCTGCTCCTTCAGCAGAGAAGCCCCGCCCTGGTTCCCAAAGGTGGCGTGCCCGCAATAAGAAAAAATAGAATGATAATAACATTGAGTTTTTATCATTTTATTCTTTCTTACACTTCTGAATAGCAGTGAGGCGACACTCTCCACCTTAGCGGAGGAGCCACCAATTTCAGCGTTCTAAGATCACAAAAGAATCTGTAACTTTTGATGGTCTTATTTATAAGTTAATGCTACTGTAAAAATGAATAGTGCTTGCTTTCAACTGATGTGCTCCTTGGGCTATCAGTTGGCTTCCTTGTGAGGACAAATCAACTTTTTATCCACCTGTCAATAGACATTGGGTGCAACTTAACTTATTATCAGTAATATCTGTTATTTACAGCACTTAGAATTGGCAAAACTGGTTAAAAAGTGCTATACGAATGCATCCTGAATATACCTGGGCCCATGATTGTACCTGTATTTTTCGTTTACTGCTTCCATGTTACATTTTTTATCATTCTGCATTGCCTCAGGGGTAATACTTATCATTGAAAATACAAAATGCTTAAAGAGGTAAACTCAGAAGTATTGGAATATTTAGTGAGTATCCCTTCAGATTTGCATTTCAATGTTATTGCTTTGTATGCACTTTTGTTGGAAAGGGTGTTGTTAAATTGTTAAATGCACCACCCTGCCTTCTAGTTTTAAAACATTGCTGTGGCAGAGCCAGTTGATGACCCACACATACACACTTCCCCTCACCTCCTTCAGGAGTGCTGGCAGTTGTTTCCTCCCCGCCACTTTACAATTTCACCAGTCACCACTGGTGCTGCCTGCTTTAGAACGTCAGAAGTCCCACACCATTTCTAATGTTGATTTTATTTGATGGCCCACCGCAAAGCATTATAGCCCAAGGCAGTAGAAAACAGTGATGAGACCTGTGTGTTGTGATAAACCTCCCAGGGCATCAGGGCCATTGATCTTTTGTTTCACACAAACAAACCTGCACTGTTCTGTGAAACAAAACAATGCTCTGCAGACTAGTATGATACAGCAGCCCACCCAACTTTGGCATTTTCACAGAAAGTGCTCTAGTCATCAAAGGAAGCATCCACGACTTGATTACCTCCTGTCTCTATGATCAATGCCCCCATTCATACCATAACCTTTCAAAACTGATGCTGGGATAGCACAAGGCTTTTTCATTGCACCACTCCTCTAGAGCCCCTTTCTCGCCCCACAATTTGATCTCAATAATTAATTTGATGTAAATTGCTTCAACTATATCAAGAACACCTAGATCATCTTATAGATGGACATCCCAAGGGACCTAGACATTTCAAAACTAGATCCCTGCTTCTGAGTTGACAACCTATGAAAGTTGAAACTTTACTTGTTCAAAACATGGGACCTGATTCACAAACTGCATTTTGTAGCACATAAAGTATGTAGTATTTGTTTGCATGGAGCGCACATTTGCATTGTATCAGATAATGTGGGAGGGGCTGCTAGAGAGGTGAAAAAGTGGGGAATATCTACTACTAAATGAGAGGTGGTTAGGAAAACAATTTTAAGGAGGAGATTAGTGTGGGGCATGCTAATAGAAACACCAGCCCACAAAAGGCTAAACCCTTTGCGGTGCAAGAACTACACTTCTAAAGTTTCAACAGTCCTAAAGGTGTCAAAACAGCTGGAAATGTACGGTGGCCTCTACTTAGAGTATGTCAAGCACCACATGCCCAAACACTAGTACTACAACAAACTCCCATGGAAAATAAAGAAGGCACTGACATTTTAAGATTTTAGTAAAAAAATAAAAAGTTAATGAATTTAGTACATAACTTTTAACAAACTATACTAAATTTAAAATGAAAATGTTAGTGAAGGTGAAGGTGGATAGTTTAAAAAAAAATCATTGTTTAAAAGCTAGTATGCATAAATTAAAATTATATGTTAAAATAGGTGTATTATATAATACATATTCAAGTTGATGAGTTAACATGCTGTAACATTTTATTTTATTAATTCTAGTTTAATAATACATAGTTTAAATTAATGTAATTTTATTTAAAACATTAAAATCTTTTAGTTGTGTGTTTTAAATAATAAGCTACTCTGTCCCATAGTGTTATTTCTGTTTTGGCGAGTACCAGCAGGTGAAAAGTTACTATTAGTAACTTTACACTCGTAAATTCTATTATAGGATGCTCCAAACCCTGATCTAAGGGATAAAGACATATACGTCTACATCTAGGGATAATGTTTCACTTAGAAACGGGAAATAGAAAAAAAGAGGAGAGTTACAGCTAGGTGTTATACTAAATATACATGTGGGTAAATATACACATATATTTACCTTTGTGACTCACATGCAGAGATTGTAATATGTAGAGAATAGAGGAACAAACAACTTCTGACCATTGCACTATTAGCAACATTGACGAAAGTGAGAAAAAGCTCCTTCTACAAAATTGCAAACTCTACGATGACTCTTCCTGCATCTAGGTTTCTCTCAAAAGCTTCATCACCCTCATCATTGCTCGTCTTAACCATGCCCTACTTGAGTTTTTGGCTCTAGCCACAGTAGGGGGAAAGTAGTTCATGATGACTCTGACATAAATAACAGACATCGTCTAACCTCGTGGTGGTTTAAGGAGAGCCAGAGCCCCTTCTGATGAAAGACGGGGTTGCCATTAGGGATTTAGGGATTTTGAAAGTCTTACAGCAGAGCGAACAGAAAATGGTGCAAAATGAGGTGGGCATTATAAGTAAGAAAGTAAATAGAATTGGGTAGGATCAATTGAAGTAAAATAATCCTGCTGGAAGGAAAGGACTTCCAAACTCCTGATTCCTGCTGGCACCAATGATTGGCACTTCTCTCCAAGGGTCAGGCAGCTGACCCCGTTTGCACACCCCAGGGGCATAAAAAGCAAAAACATGTCTGTTTCTATGAGGGCCCAGGTGACCACTGAGAGCTTTACTCTGCCGCAGCCCTGCAAGTAGATAGACCTGGTTAGATGACCTCAGGGCAGAGGGAGTGACCTAAAAGTATTTTCTACGTAGGAGAAAAGTGCAACCTTTTTCCACCACTGTACTAGCGCAAGGTGCTAAAACATAACCAGGGGAATGCAAGCACAAGGCAGGCAAGAAACCCAGGTTTGCCCCAGCTTTTTGCAGCACTGAAAATAGATTCAGCTGAACCTTGTGGTAGAGGTATGTGCCCTGTAGGGCCCTGCCTGGTTGTACCTGCCAGACTTGCTTCACTGAAGTAATTTGAGAACCAAAAAAGTCTGAAAGTAAAACCTTGGACCAGGGCAAGGTGTCAAATCCGTCCTAGCAGTAAAGCGAGGTTAGTGGCCAGGCAATCTACTTCTGTTCCACTTGGAGCTTTTGGTGCCAGAACAAACAGCTTCAGCAGGAGCTCATATATGATGTGTTTTACCATGAGGAGCCATGCTGGCTTCAGCCTTGGAACTTTATGTGATAGAAGATTTTGATTTCCAAAAATATGGTACGTCAGAAGTTAAAATCTTTGACCGGGACATCCCTCTTGGTGTATCCAACCTCCTCTGCATTGTGGCCTTCCTGAAATCATGCATATATGCCGGTCAATGTCAAGATGATATTTTTCAATGACAATTTTCTTTTTCGAGGGACTTTTTGCTATCAAATTTTAAGAAATTATCTTTATTTTTCTGGTTCCCCTTTATTGATTTTAATGTTTTTTCCACTTATTTTGCTAATCAAAATATATATTTTTAATTAATTTGAGAATTGTATTGTGTTGTTTTCTTGGCTTATAAGTGGTTGGCAACTGACATACATTTCTCTGGAAAATTGTCTGCTACTTGTGCCATAGCTACCAGAGGTAACTCTGACTTGTGTTTAGACTCAACTTCTGTGTATTTATTAAGTTGGTAAGGGTTTCCCCTTCCAAAATTAATAACCCACTTCCTGACAGACTATAACTTTGATTCTTAAGGGCATGGCCAACTAAGATGGCCGAGTAGTCGTATCAGAGCTGAGCCCCGTCTCATGAAAGACGGAATCCGGCAGTAATCCTGACAGAATCAGCAGCGTGGCCCCAGGAAGAATAGCTGTTGCCCACCTGGACACCGAGGAACACAAAAAAGCGAAGAAGTTCCGACAGCAAGTAGCGGGATTCAGTGTCCCGGAGCTCCGGCGACAAGAGAAGTGCCTGTCCTTGTGATAGGGGTGCCTGACTCTGGGGCCGCGGTCAAGTAAGGCAGCGGGCAACAAGACTATTCCGGGGCAGTGGTGATTTCCTCGTAGGGCCGGCCACCCCCCAATAATAATATTCTGTGGCCTGAGGCGAGACGCGGTTGAAGATATATGCATCACTGCCTGGAGAGACCGGAGGACCACAGTCTAGGTGGGCCCTCCTGAAGGGGCCTGTCATGGGTCAGTAGGCTGGTGAGGGTTGCTACATCTGTGAGGGGTCAAAATAGAGGTGTGGTCTCAGCAGCACCGCTGGGCGGCCCGGCCGCACTGCGGAGGATCACTGGGCTGTGCCGGTGGGTGGAATCACTGTGAACCATGAATGGCGAGAAACGGTAGGGCTGGGTTTGGGCCACTACAAGTTGCACAGCCCACTGAGAGGAACACTTGGGCATCGGCCGTGCAACATGAGGATGGCCTAGGGGGAACTGCTGCTGGATGCGGGTCCCTGATGACATTATAATCCATACTAGTGCCCAGGCGGAATTTATAGCACAGAGGGCAGGCCGTAGACCGCTTCATTAAATTGCCACAGGACTGGGGTCTCCTCTGGCCCCAGGGACAGAGGTCAAGACAAATGAAGAAAGGGGATAGCATAAATCTCTACAGAAAAATAAGCAAAGGGGAAAGATTAACGAAAAGGCAAAACAGCATGCAACTACCTCCCTCCTCCATGACAGTGCGATGCGGCCCCACCATGGGCAAGCACAAGCCAGCACGAGGATGGCAGTCCAATAAGATTGTGCAGTATACAGTGTCGGGACCCGGCCTGGCGGAACAACCCAGATGGGACACGGATGACTCGAATAGCCATGACGCCGTGGCACAAGACAAAATGCACATAGTCAACGCCATCAAAGAATCCTGGATGGCTTTAAAAACAAAGATGGACATTAATCACCTACACCTGGATCTTCAGAAGGTGGCGGAAAGAATCACCACCACGAGGAAGAAGTGGCGACATTGTGGGAGGAGGTCCAGCGGCTCTGCATAACGGTCTCCACACTACAAACATAGTCCAACTGCATGGAAAACAGAGTGGACAATGCGGAGGGGCGTTTGAGGAGGAACAACTTCAGGTTCGTGGGTTTCCCTGAAAAATCCGAACGGCCGGCAGCGGACCTCTTCTTGGAGAGTTGGATCACCACAGCCCCAGCAACCTCACACTCTCCAAAATTTTCACCATTGAACAAGCCCACTGCGTCCTTGGGCCCCTGCCGAGCCCAGGCTCTCCACCTAGAGCGTTAATATCTCGACTGTTCATAGAGACAGAGAGATTATTCTCCAGCACATATGTCTCCATGGCCCACTGATGTTTGAAGATCGGGCAATCCAAATCTTCCCTGATTACACCAGGAAAGTTCAAGTGCTTATCAAACGGCGACTACGGGATCATAACATCAAATCTAGCCTTCTGTTCCCTGCAAAACTCTGATTACAGGTCCATTTCTACGAGACGCCACAAGAGGTGGTGGATTTAATGGAGTTGATAGGCCTGGCAGGGCCAAACCAGAACAGGTATGGCGAGAACAACGTTCATGTCGACGGCGACAGTGAGGGCAGCGCCGAAATGGCACGGAACAGAGAATCCCCACCCAGGAGCTGGGTCGGGTCGAATCCTGGTCAACACAGATGGAAAAACTAGGGACAGAATGGGTGGCCATACAACTCCAGAATCAATTTTCCCTGCTCTGCCTGGTGCAAGAAACGCAATCTCAGTCAGAGGGAACTCCAGAATGAGAAAGAGGGCAGGAGTGTTCTGGTGATCGATGTAGATCCAAGATGAAGGACAAGCAACACTGAAAGTACTGTAAATAAGAAAGTGACAGGGAGGGATGATGCTTGGCAATGGGAGGACATAAGGAAAGTGCCAGATCCATTGAAAGGTACAAGGTTTGGAGGGGCGGTGGGCACACATTATGAATATATAACTAAGAGGACAATATGCTGTGTGGCTCCACCACAGGGACTTCATAGGTCTTCCCAGACGCCTTTCCACGTGAGCGGCCTAGTGGGGCTGAATGGTCCAACGGGGCAGCACAGGGCCTGATGGCTTGGCCTCAAGGTAAAAGTCACTTGTGAAAATGGTATTTCTTTTGAGTTTGAGCTTTTTTCATATTGAGTTGATTGGATTAGTATTAATTTGTTACGGTAAAAGGGATAAGGGAGGGGGGAGGGCAAGAGGTGTGGGGCGGAGCCCCAAGTCCTTAGGCCATTGTTGGTGCAGAGGGGATACAGAGCGACTGTCTATGGGCTTGGGAAGGGAAAGTTGTGGGTACTGTTGTATTATGGGTACGTTAATAACCAGCAGTCATTCCAGAAGTTCTAACAAACAGAGAACGAAATGTAGAAATGTTGCAGTTAGGTGTTGTGTTCAGCAGGAACTTTCTATGGGAGTCAATCAGATACCATGCGAAAATCCAGTGACATGATGGATAAGGGAAGTACATACAAGTTTACAACATAACATTTCCTGGGACTGAACAATTTTGTTAAGCGCAACCATATATTTGCTTACCTGAAATGCTAAGGGGTCTCAATTGCTTTTTTGCAGAAAAAAACGCACTTGTGGGGCAACTGTCTCAAGTATGTTCAAAGACGCTGGAGAGGCCAGATATACGCCGCTTCCTGCTCAGGGTTTCTTTTCTAGGGGTACATTGGTGTGGGTGGCACCGGGGGTCCCTTTTAAAATGTTAAGAACCAAACTAGATCCTCACTACAGATTTGTATTGGTTGAAGGCACGTTAGATGTTCATGATATGTGTCTGTTCAATATATATGCTCCTAACAATGATGACGAGGAGTTACTGGGTTCACCTGCAGCCAGGCCCAGCTTAACCCTGACTCCGAATTACTGATAGCGGGATATTATAATTGTGCCTTTGATTGCATTCTAGACAAGTTCCCACTGGGACCAAATGCCAAACGCAAGGTAAGGGAGGCCACAAGGGACATGCAGTTTAATTATGGTCTTGTAGACATTTGGAGGCCACGCCATCCACACCAAAAAACCTACTCCAGCCATAAACTGGCAACGAACACATATAGCAAGCTAGACTATTTCTTCATGAAGGCAGAGACCATATATATATAGAGTGGGTGAAGCACAATATTTGGCCAGATACCTGTCCAACCACCCCCCTTGCTGATACACTACACCTTGAGCAGACCCAAATCCAATATATCATTACTGAGGGTTAATGTGGAAGCATTGTCGGACCTGGTATATAAAGCGACAATAGACACAGAGCTGAGAGGGTACTTTAATATAGATTGGAAGACCGCAAATACTAGGGTGACAGAATGGGACACAATGAAAGTGGTAATAAGGGGGGGGATGCATGGCAACAGAGGCAGGAGTCCGAAAAGTGGTAGAGCGAGATTTATAGGGGCAAGAGCGTAAGTTGGCCAGGCTAGAAACTACACTCCCCACAAAGAGGGCCTCCAAGGATGGACTGAACATGGACAAAAGATAGGAGAGCTATGGGATCTCCTTGACAAATTTGACCGGACTAAAAGCAGAAAACGCTGGTAAACAGAGGGGGACAAATCAGGCCGGATGTTGGCATGACTTATAAAAAATGGAAACGCAACCTAAACCAGTATTGGCTATAAGGGACCCGGGAACGCAGACTATGCAATATACTCAGTACAAGATAAATGCCGTTTTTGCAGAACATCTCAAAATAGTATATACTGAACCCTCCCTCGAGACATCGGCCTCGACAATGGAGTCCTTCCTAGAGGGGATTGCAAGGCCTTGCTTAGATCAGGATGCCCAGAAAGCCCTGGGCACCCCATTAACTAAACCGGAAGTAATGAGGGCGATTCAACAGTTGAAAACCTCAAAGTCCCCGGGCGCCGATGGCCTTGAGGCCGAATTCTACACACAGTTCTCGAATGTATTGGCAGATAGACTGCTTGAGACTTTAGCAGAGGCACGAGAGAAAAAAGAATTACCGAACTCCATGTGGGAAGCACTCATAGTGCTGACCCCTAAGGAAGGGAAAGAACCCACGTTACCGACCTCAAATAGGCCCTTATCCAAGTTAAATGTGGATCTGAAACGTATAAGTCACGTGTTGGCTTCCTGGTTGCTCCTGTATCTGCCCCAGATTATTCATGAAGACCAATCAGGGTTCATACCCCGCAGGAACACCCTGCAAAATATCCGACACCTGGCACATGTTATGCAGTCTCTGGAAGGAAGATAAGGGGAAAGCACCCTGGCCTTCCTGGATATAGAACAGGCGTTCGACTTGGTCAATTGGGACTATATGTGGCTGGTGCTTAAAACATTGGGACTAGGACAGCAATACATCGAATGGGTGTAACTATTATATACAAAGCCAATGGCTAGGGTTTGTACAGGATGCTATGTCTCTGACAGTATGGGGCTCCAGAGAAGGATGCGGCAGGGGTGCCCGTTCTCCCCGCTAAATTTTGCAATAGCAGCGGAGCCACTAACCTGCTACTTGAGAAAGACTCTTAGTGGACACGGCATAACAATAGGACCATCTGAGCATGTAGTCTCACTGTATTGAAGTGATGCCTTGGTATATTTAAATTCCCCGAAGCAGTCTACTCTAATAAAAATTAGTGTGCTGGATAAATTTGCGCGAGCCTCAGGACTAAAGATCATCATCATCATCATCTTTATTCGATCATGTTAAAATGACCATAAAGCCCATATAAATACATCAATAAAAGGTGTTATTACAAAATATTATCCTTTAAAGTTACAAATATTTCTTCACAGACCTGGAATAAGATGAAAATGTGTAAAAAAAAAATAATAAAGAAAACATTTCATATCGCGAGTCTAGTTACATTTTGATTATTGATCATACTCAGTGATCAACAAGTATAAGTAGCAACTATACTCGATCACGCGTCCTGAAGAGGGTGAAGTGGCCTGACTTCCACAACTGGAGCTCCCCAGGGAATTGGAAACAGTACGATACCTAGGCATACATATTGCCAGAGATAGGGATCGGTTTTAGGATCTGAACATTGGAAGGATAATAATGGGGCTGAACGGAAGTGGGAACTTCTGGAACACCCTAAAGTTGTCCCTTATGGGTAAAGTGACCCTAATAAAAATAGTGGTGTTGCCCAGATGCCTTTACATTATGCAGGGGTCCTTTTATGAGACCCCGCGCAAGGTTTACAAAGAACTGGAAGTGCTGCTGACATCCTTGTTATGGAATGGGAAGCTATACGCTATTACCTGGCATCGCAACCACAGCACTTGATACCGTGGCTGTACACAGAATCCTCATGGGAGAGGACCCTATTGGAGGGTACCTACGGGAACCAGCAGCTGGCGACCCTACTCATGAAAGGAAGGAGCGTGCCCGCTATGACCCCCCGGTACGATTACTGGCCAGCGTGTGGGAGAGAACAGTAAAAACTGTAATCAAGAGGAAACCCTTCGCACTGGAGGCAGCTGTCTGGGAAATACTACAGTTCGTCGAGATGGAGCAGGCAATGACAACAGAAAAATGGAGAAAGTGAGGCTGCCTAATTTTAGTGGACCTATACAAAGAAGATAGGTTCAGACCTACCAGGAAGCGGTAGAAGCATTTGATCTAGGAGCTGGACAATTTCTGCAATATGCAAAAATAGCAGCCACGGTCAGAGAGCTCTGGCCGACCTTCCCGGAGGCCCCATCACATTCACACAAGCTGGTTACCATGATTTCCATGGTGGGAGGGTGTAAGTGTGTGATCCACCTATAGAGGGCATTAAGGGAGGATAGACAAGGCTAGCCCCTAAAAATAGAAGAAAGATTGCAGGAGGTTATCGACCGCCTATTAACGCAGTCGGATTGGAAGAATATCCACAAGTAAAGTGTCAATAGGGGCCAGGTTTAAACTAACACAATACAACATACTGCACATGACATACCTATCTCCCAGATGACTGCACGTGATTAATGCATCGAGAGACCTCATTGCCCTAGATGCAGGTGTACACAAGCTAATTTTGTGCATATAGTATGGCACTGTCCCCATATACAAGAATAATGGACTGAAGTACTAGAGCAACTCAATAGGGTGAAAGGATGGAGTGTAGCACTAGAGATAAAAACGTGCCTTTTGTGACTGATACCAAGCAATGCCCAGCGCAAAACGACTAGACGCTTTCTGATATTGGGACTCACAATAGCAAAAAGACGAATTGCAATTCATTGGCTCTTCCCACAGGGCCCCTCCATTGAGTAATGGAAGTTAGATCTTAAGGAGTTGGAGACCACAGAGGAGGAGCACATGAGAAAAACCAGACACGATGAGAAATTACCAGACGTGTTATTAGCCTGGGGAATGATGATACAGGAGATGGCAGCCACACCCCGTCATCTCAAGTGGTCCCAACGGGGGTGAGCACCGGGATACAGGGGACTCCATTAGACAAGAAGGACAAGCTGAGGACACCCAAGTTGACTTCTGAGAATTCAGTATTAACATAAAAACACACCTAACTTTGGTAAAAGGACACCAGTTGGGAGGGGGGGTATTTTTCTATTTATGGCCCCCAAAGTTTTGGAGAATAGTAAAAAAGTGGAATTTTTATGGTATTCTGCCAATTGATATATTTTATCTTGTGGAATGAGGTATTGAATATCCCTAATAAAAAAGGAAACGACTGCTGTCCACTTGATGAAAAACAATAAAGATTTTTTTTTTTTACTTTGATTCTTAAGTATGACGTAAAAGCACTTCCCAAACAGGCCACATTAAGGAACCCCTTTTTTCTATCCAATCCTGCCCATGGAGTAGTGAGCCACTCATCTGCAACTGCAGCACCTCATGGGCATCAATCGTTATATAAATGAAACCACAATAAAATACAATTGAATCAAATGAGTGCCCTTTCTGTCGAATAGAAATAGAAATTTCCCTGTGACTCCACTTTCTAAAGGTCCAAAATCACAACTTGTGTTATTTTAACTAGAATGAATCCTGGACTTTTACCACATCACTTCATCTGAGTAGATGCAATAAAAATGTGGAGTAACTCCTATAGTCCACAGTTTCTAATTCATCCCACTACTCTGCATAAAGATTTTAGTGGTCAAGTAGAAGTTTCCATTTCCACTGCATCTAGCAGCCCCAGTTGGGAAGAATGGAATGGGAACTAAAAGCCGCAATAGCTTGTTTTGTCATATGGGCCCCCATACTGTATAGACAATTCATGTAGAGCGAAGTGGGTTTGGAGGATTTAACCTCAGGAAATATTTTACACAAAGGAAAGCATCTTACATTTCAACAATCCTTTGAAAATAATTGTAGAAATGTTTGGGTTTGCATCACGAGCATCTGGAAGCCTAAAACACCCATACCATTGTAGAACAGTCAGCTTCAAGGATTGCTTCAGTTACAATTTTCCCTCATCAATAAGAGAACTTACTGCAAGTGCAATTTGGCGTAGATCATATGTGTGGGCAATGAGAAAATCTGGAAGAGTGCAGCTGTTGACCAGTAAGGTGCAAAGCTTCAGTTAGCAAGTGTGACTCCATTTTGTATTTCGTAATCCCTATTAGGCTGCTTAGACTGTGCCCGAACTAGGCCTCATTATTCAATACTGCTTGCCTCAGCAGAACACTATACTTCGTTATGATTTTCTCTTCTTGTTCAAGGCTGCTTCCTGACTCACTAATGAATAGGCCATTCTGCCCTCGCATACCTATCCAAGTGCGTAGTTTCTGCTCCCACATTAGGAGACGCTGAGACCCAGCGCCGTAGCCTTGAATCATAGATAACATGGACCCATCTGCCAGGTGGTAGCTCATCCTACCGTGCATCTTTGTACATGTTCGGCCCAGGCCAGTAGTTTTCCATTGTGGGCGTGGTTGGAGGCTTCTCGGGAGGAATGATTACTCACTGTAGACCGTTGAGGGGGTCAGTCCCTCGGCAGACATCTTAGGGTGTAGGTCAGGATGGACTCCTCTGCAGAGTATTGCTAATAAAATGTATATTTGTATTCTCTACTGTCTGACTGACTCTTCATTCTTGGGAAGGCATAGCAGGTGGTTGTAAGTAAACCGGGTGACACCTAAGGGCCACTTTCTTCATACCCTAATGTGGCCCCAGCACTGAAGAGCAACTGCTGAGCCTGAAGTCCTACAACACCACAGTTACATATTGTTTTAAAGAAGTGCTGTGGCATTTTCTAAGGCTATGTGCCATTATTCAGAGAGCTCCTTCCAAGATACCATCTACTGCTCTGTAGATATAAAAGTGGGGCGGTGTGAATGGGCCATGATAGTCAGAATAGACCTGTAAGCCATATCAGTTCTTAACTGTCTATAGATGAAGGGAACGGTATGTGGACTGCAATGTTTGGTCTGCCCAACATTCACAAGGGTTGGAGTGACAGGGCTTATTAGCAGTAAATTACTACATGACTCCAGTCTAGCATCCCTAACCACGTTGTTTCTCTTGTTCAAAGACATAGCCCAGTTTGAACCGTATCTAGATGAGATGCGCCGGCAAATTGCCAAATCTTTGTACCTGAAATTTAGATATGGGGTTCTACAAACAAACAATAATAAATCCAAATGGGGCAGTAATCGCGATGATAAAGATTATGATAAATGAACGTTTTGTAAAAATTTGGCACAGGTCAAGGAAGATGATGCACATATACTTTTTTTTGTCCCTTATATGAAACTCCAAGAAAAAGATGGATTAAACCCCTCTGCAACACTTTGAACTTAAGGCACTGTAGAGAGGCAGAGCATCTATTAAGGACAGATACCACACAATTGGTGTTTTTTTGTGTATCTAGATTCCTGTGTAATGTGATGTTTATTAGAGCCAAAATTGGTTTGAAACTGCAATACTGCTACATGTAACTCTATCAAATAATTGACATGTTTTGTATTTTTAATTTATATTTGCAAAGAACCCAGTGATTAATTTTTAAACCTCTTAAAATGGTGGAGCTATCGGATGTTATAGATTTTGACAAATTGTAATTATGAGGAGTGCGATTGAGAGATTTTAATGTGATTACTTTTATTGTTTGAAAGAATTTTATCATATTTATTGTATTTATAGATCAATTGGTTTTTATTCTATACTTAGGACGGACCATAAAAATTAGGATTTCTAACACCCAATCAATGTGACAAAAACAGCTATCGATTAAGTGTATGATGGAAATGTTTACTTTTTTATGCACTTTTATGGTCTAAAAGACCAAAATAAAGTTATAATTGATTGGTTGAAATTGAATTGATTGACAGGGCTCCAAATACCAGGTTGATGGGAATTTGAAAGACGAAGTCATTGGGTATAATCTTTGATCAGGACAAATCTGGTTGGAGTATCCAACTTGCACTCCATTGGTGTTGGTCTTGAATTGCAGCTAGATCTTACTGTACCGCAACCATTGACTGTCATTGGCGCTTTATGCTTTTTGTTGTTATTTCTACTTAAATCTTCAAATATTCATATTTTACGTTCCCCTTGTTAGATTTTTGTCATTTTGGTGTAATTTTGCTTATTGTTTTAATTCGGGTTGTGATTTTGAATGTTTTGCATTTTAACATTATCACTGTTTTGGTAATGCATAAATACTTTACATACTGCCCTAAGTAATGCCTGTCTGCTCTGTGCGATAGCTACTGGGGGTTTGAACTTAGGTTAATTTAGTGAGTTAGAGGGTTTACCCTGAAAAGGGATTTGATTATTTCTTGTAGTGGGTAGTTGCCCACCCTAAACAATAATCCAATTTATTATGTTGTTGTTCAGTGGTGGAATCCAGGACTTGTGTTTTGCAGAACCATGCAGTGATTTAAGTTGACATTAAAAAACTATTTTTAAATTGACAGCAAACATTGCATTTTTAATAGGCTTTTGGTTTTAATTGGGATATTTTTTCTATCCTATCTTCATTCTAGCTCTCAATTTTTGCAATATAAACGTTTAGGAGCTTGGAGATGGATCTGGCTAAAGTGGAGTGTCTTAGCATTACAGAGATGAGGAGCAATTGCAAACATCAAGGATTTAAGCAGAACAAGCAGCCCACAAATTAGGATTACAGCATTGCCCTCAAAGCCTGGGAGGAATGCCTTCATTTATAGTGCACCTCAGAGGAAATTGATGATGAAAGGAGGATGGAAATGGGGATGAATTGAGGATGCCCCAGTGCAAGTAGAGATTTCTCCCCAAGGAGCAGCATCACCTGCATTGTGGGGAATTCCTAGAATAGATTTGAAAATATTGCAAAGAGTTGTTTATGATGGTGAGATTGCACTTCAAGATTTAAGATAATTCTACCGGGTCTCCCAGCCAGATGTATTAAAGGATTGGTGTTCTCGTTAATGCCGTAGCATTCCTTGATGGTGGATCAGCATAAATTAGGTGGTCAATGTTACCTTAGGGGAATAATGATGGGCATGTAGCAGTGGTTCTTCCAATGCCTACTAAGGCTGTGATCAAGGCCTGAAAGACGACTGTAAAGACACTTGGGCTGGCATCAGATTGTCTTACTGGAAACTTCATTGTGAGATATTGCCCTCCTAAAAGTACAACAGTTTTCACAGGTGGGACTTAACAAGTATTTCAGAGCTGAAAAAGGTCCGATGACTGGAGTGCATGTAAATATTTGATGTCCAATATAATGAGTTTGTTTTGGAGAACATCTATATTTTTACGTACGTATAACGAAAGCTTACTTTGAGGAAGCAAAAAGCTAAAATGAGAAAGATCCAGGATTTCTTTTCCCTGAAGAAAAGGGTGCATACGGATCGGCTGCTTGTGAATGGTATATGCAGGATATAAAAAACACTGTCCCTAATATTTTCAATGGACTTCGCGCTGAGAGCTTGATTTGGGATCGCTGGATAATGAAGAATGTGAGGTGGCTCTCTGAACTCCCCCCTCCTCGAGAAGTAGCTACTAGATTGTGGCTTTTAATGGTGAAGATAAAATTCTCATTGAAACCACTACTTTCTCTTCAGACATAAATTCTTTGCTTTAGGTCAAGTCATACTCCATGGCAAGGTCCCGTGCGTAACGACTTCTAGAATGGAATTGTTGGTAAATTGGCTGAGGTGATAGAGTCCTCAGGGACAGGAAAACTGGTGGCAGAAACAATTCTAGTGCATATATGGGACAAGTGCCCCTACTGGATAACACGAGTTTTTGTGACATTGGTGACATTGATTTAACATATCCAATACGTGGCACATATCCAATATGTGGAACATATGCAATATATGAGACTGCTAGCTGATTCCAAGATTGGGTAACTGGCAAAAAAATGGACCAGTGGAAAAAATAGTTTATAACAACTGAGACTGCCCTTAAAGTTTGCTAGAAGGTAGTTAGATGGACTATGGTTACTATGGTGTGGATTGGTGACTCTCGATCAGGATGTACCTAAGGGTCATAATACTTGATTTCGAATTGATAATTCAGTATTTTAAGTATTAAATGTGTGATACTTGGAACTAGATAGGAGCATGGTGTTTCTACTGTATTCTAGATTTGACGCTAGAGATTGTATCTATACTTTGAATATCCCACTGTATGAGTAACCAGACTGCTTATACTGACCTGATAAACAAATCTATTAAAAATGTTTCTGAAAAAGGCTATGGATTAAGAAAATACGCCAGAATAGAATTCCCAGAATCACTGCTGTGCATTAAAAGAGCCCAAGTCACCAGCCATTCGTAAAAGGTTTTACAACTCTAAAGGACTACATCTCATCCTTGGCAAGCTACCGAAGATTTTGAAAGTCCAGTTGAGCCTGAAACTTTAAGATTTGATTTCAAGGGGTAAAACCAGAACATACGTAAGAGAAGGAATGTCTTTATATTAAGGTTGGTTGGGATTTTGCCTTCGGATGAAATAACAGAAGGAATTCAGTTTTTACCTACAGAAAATAAAAAGCCACTCAGAGCTCAAAACTCCGAAAACAGCCACTCAGCATATTGACATCCCAAAAAAGGACTCCTTCATACTCTCTGACATTTGTTTACCGGTGGATGAAAATACTGAATGCAAGAATCAGATCCTATAATCAGCTTCTTTTGGTGAATATTTAAATACTCTTGTCATATTTATGAGACGCTTTGTGTCACTCTTGCACCATGCAACATGTTTCAAGACCGACGCACCTCAAACATCTGATTTATGAAGCCATACAAGGCCACCTTGCTTGGCCCCTAGTAGCTTCATAAATCTCTAGTAAAGCAACACAGCACAAATCGCTGCATTGCCTTACTCTGCACCTGGAAGGCATTCCATGGGCATTGCGTGGGTGTTCCCATGCAACTCCCATGGTTTTTAATCCATTCCCAGATTTACCAGAACTGGTAAGCCTGAGAATATGCCACAAAGATACATCTCCCCAACTTAGGTGTAAAGAGGAGAAATATCTTTATTTCTCCTAATTTCTTCCTCTTTCCATGTGTGCTGCCTTCGGCAGCACACATAGAAAGAGGAATTTGCCTCAGCATTGCTTTTGTGCAGGAGGGTGCCCCAATGATACAGTTGAATACAAAGGACAGCCGTGGGAGCTACTCAGAGCTACCAAGTCCACCAGGCAGGAGGGGCAGTTTGCGATCACTGCCCCTTCCCTCATTGGCATCCAGCAAAGTACTAGGAGCCTCTGTGGTAGAAGAGATTGGAGACTCCCCCAGCTCTCATTCAGAAATTGCAAGAGTGCCTTCATCTGCCGCAGCTGTAGGTCCCGCTACCAACTGCCTTCCAAAGAGGTTGCCAACCCAGAGGGGTGGTGGGTTACTGCACAAGAGCTGGTTCGCCATTGCCCACTCCCATGCTGCTGAGGGAGTATTGAAAAAGAAGACTGGAAGTGTAGATTGCCCAGAGGCGAGTTGGGAAGAGGATATATCACAAGTACATTGCTCGCAGCTTCTGCTTGCTCATTTCAAAGGGTTTGTGTTGACGCTGCAAAACCAGGGTCCTGGTGGCTTGAAAGTGTGTGGGAGCCCACTTGTAGACGAAATGGAGAACCACATCTCTGTCCTTGTATTTGAGGATTTTTGTGGTCATTGGTCATGGGGTGCTCCTGGTGGAGGAGTTGTTGCCAGTGATTTTAGGACTGGGAGGGGGCAGGAGACGGATCTTCCTAATGAGTTTTTCAGTGCTACATCAATGAAAAGTTTCAGCAGGTAAAATAGGAAGATGCTGCATTTGCCAGTTCCAACACAAAGCACAAGGACAGGTGCCCCTTGGAGACCCACAATATTATCCTCTTATCTAAGAAACTCTCGGTAGCCAGCCCTTGGCCCGCCCAAGTAATCCCACGAAGCAAAGGTTGTTCCGATGGGCCTGCTTCTCTGAACCCTTGGCCCGAATCTCAGGCCTAAGTGGTCTCAGGAGGACCATTTACACCTTCAGTGTAGACACAGAGTTGTCTAGGCCTGAAATATACAGCTCAGTGCTAGCCGCATGCTCCCCGACAGTGAAAAAGTCTTGGCGTAGGAGCACTACATTGACTCTGACCGCCCAGATTCTGGTTTCCAAAGCCAACTGGGAGGCTTGGATAGTAAGAACAATATCTGTGGTATTGGGTTGCCCTGCCAAAAAGGAAGGAGTAGTATCTGCTTTGTCCTGTTTCGAAGCAGGGCCTGGTGGGCTGTATATTTATCAATTTTCATTTGTGCCTGGGCTGGATTGAAGCTCCCCTGCTCCATAGTGGAAGCCTATATGTAGTTCAGATCTTTATGGGAAGGTAAGGAAGAGGCAAATGAAGGAAGAGGGGGGAAGCCCACTAAGCTGCCCCCTGGCAGAGATAATGTGCAGATGTAGGGAGAAACATCTAGAGCGGCAGGTCAACCGAGTGGAAAGCGGGTGGCCCCCGTAGAGATGGGAGGGACTCAACCACTTGCACAGGGGTCTGCTCACTACCCTGGCAGCACGAGAAGTTGTCCCCCTCTTGCCATTCACAGTACTATTGCGTGGGCCAACACGCATAGCGAGGACCCCATCAGGCCAGTCTTATGTGGCCCTGGACACTCAAAGGTGTGGGAGGTGGAAAGCAGTTCTACTGGATGGCCCAGAGTGGGCTTCCATCATGCCCCGGGGGAGAAGCTGAGGGAGGGGAGTAGCGAGGGGATGCTGGGTGGAACCAACAGTCGAGCCTCACAGATCCCCATCCTGTCAAAACCATCTCGAGTGGCAGGTCCCGAGGTACTGGTCCTTAAGCCAAGGTAGTCTCCCTAACAAGGGCTCCCACAGCCCTCCAAGGCCGGAGCCCCGATTTACAAGGTGCAGTGGACCGTGCCCATCTCACGATCGACTGTGATGCACGTAGCCTCACGAGACAGCCCAGCCACCTGGGAACACTCTGGGTGGGCCCACAACTCGGCACCCGACACAGTGGCTTCTCCTGAGCCCAAACCCAACCTCTATCAGGGACCATGGTGTAGACTGAGGCTTCTGGACCTGCGGGTCCATACCACAGTCCTGGTGCACCAAATCTCGGCCTAGGCACCAAGCTATCCACAGCATCCACATTCAGAGGGCTCTGTCAGGCCCCAGGGCCCAAGGAGGGACAAACCGACCTCCTAGGGTGGGTGCTAAATGTTTCTAGAAGCAGGATGAAGATGGAGTCTTATCCTGGGAGCCGAGAGCTCACAGAGAGACATCCACCATCCTGGCCGACCAGACCACGCCCCCCATGTCTCTTTTAACCACATCATTGTCTTCAGACTGTAGCGTCATCACTTTCTGATGGCATATTCAGACGTGGTAGGAAAACATCTGCACCTCTGACCCATTGAATGGAGGTCGATAATCTGTATTCAGAGGCTTTGGGAAGCTCCAGGGCATGAAAATGTCATCAAGCGAAGGGAGCATAGACGCGTGGATATGAACCACACCTGCTGCAGCAGCAGGAACTGGGATTATTCATCAATAGTCCATAAAAGGTTTTTACCAGTGTGTAGTGAGCCATACATGTCCAGAGCTAGAATTACCAATGCTGCCCTTGGCAAGTCATACATGAGTATGTTTTCAGGCTGTGGGGACACACCAATGATTCGATACAATGACTTGCTTGGATGGTGTTGTCGAAAAATGTGTCCAATCCAGACAACTAGTGTTTTTCTCTCAATAACTTTATTGTAACCATTTTCCAAGTGACAATCATGAGCTATTTTAACCACAGTTTCATTAAGGGATCTGGGTCAAGTACTCTTGAACACCACAGTAGAATTATTTCTGCTTTTTCAAACAACTTTTACGGTTTATGTTTAAAGAACTTCAGTTCGTTCCTGTTGAAAGGATCTGGGGCATGGATGAAGACGTTCACATACCATCACCTTTGCAGGGAGATTAGATTCCATACTTTTTGCAATGTCAAATGTCAGGAAGACTCACTGTCAATTTCTTCCAAGGATATCCTTTCCGGCCATATGGGCGCACGAGAAAATGAGTGTACTCTTTAGATGCAGAGAGCTGTTGGATAAAGTTATCCCAAACATATATTTGCAAGCTTTGGACTTCACTAGGCCCGAGAGACATGTTAACTATGCCTGAGTAATTTGATGAGAAATTACCAAATATTGCGATTATGCCAGCTTGAGAAATGTAAAGTTATTTGGGGCAAACATCCTACCACAGAAGCATGGGAACAGCAAACTAACAGACAGTGAGCGGCTGCTGGCTATCGTTGTTAGTGCCCTGTAGCATTTAGTGCTATTTTCTTAGCTAAAAAAGCATCGTGAGGACCATTTTGGACGCGAGGGTGCATTTTGCCCTAAGAATGTAGAGCTAAATGATAATTTATGCATTTCACATAATTGTACATAATTACGATCAATTTTGTAGTAATTACTAGTAACTACACTAGAGAGAATTTAACCAGTTATGCCCTCCCATAGTCTTCACCTGATTTGTGTCTTATTTTAAAGTTGTGCTCCATGACACAGATAAATCTCTGATTAACACAAGATGGTATCTTGTCTCAGTGGTTAGCATATATGGTGAGTGGTACCCGACAGTCTTCAGCAATGAGAAATTATTTGTTAAACAGGAACATATCATAATCACATCGCAGCCATATTCTCTTTCTCAATCAGGGAGTAGGACTTTTTTAATGTCCTATAGGCTTCTGCTAGCATAGAAAACTATCTTTCTTGGTTAGTCCTGTCCAGGGTCTCACCTAGCCCCACCAAGCTGGCGACCATGATGAGTTCAGTGCACAGATTAGCGAACATAGTATCCTTTATGATCAGTCAGGGTTACTTCCTCTTTTATTTGTAGAAAGATGATGGATTCAACCCAGATCTGTGACTGGGGGTGAGTGTTCGAAAAGTTTCAGCGCTCTGTCCATCATCTCCTTGTGTTTGCTTTGAGTTTAAAACCTGTCATAAAAACAAAGCATACTTCTGGGTGATAATGTGGCGGGGATGCCCAGAGGTTGAACCCATGCTCATTTTGCCACTGAAATCAAGATGCACCAAACTGACGGGGATGCCCAGAGGTTTGGCCCATGCTCACTTTGCTACTGACACCAAAATGCACCAAACGGATGAGCCCCAATGAAGGCAGAGGGGAGATGATGTAGCCTAACAACTAGGGCGGTCGATCTCAAATCTGGAGAACTGTGTTTGAGTCTTGGCAATGACGCTCAACATCCTGTGATTTTGGGAAAATCACTCAATCTCCCCCTGCCCAATAAAACAATGCGGCACACACCTCTCACCGCATAAATTAGGGTACCATACTCTTCTTCTAAATGATTGTGTGTCCTATTCGTAAATCACCATGTGTGACACTCCTTAACAAAATGGTGCTAGATTAGTGCAGCAAAATCGACTTATAACAGAATAAAATCATGATATTGATAAAACCAGTTGCAACAAAAATACTTTAAATAGGTTTTTTTAGCCCTCCGAAATGCAGGAGTTTTTTGTATCTTAATTTTAAGTGGAGTCTGTAACAAAGCAGGGCCCTCTAAAAATCTGAAACGCGCAACCCTCACAAGGGGCATGAAACGAAGAACAGTCAGGAGATGCCAGGGGAAGTAGTGGTGGAGGAGATAGGACAGACCACACGCAATATCTCCAATGGACACTTGACCAAAGCATCCATGGACATGGCATCAGTAGGTCCACAGCCAACCAGTGCAAGTTCCAGCAAGGTTCCAACACGCGGGCAGATTTTCCCAAACGTAGGATCTGCAATTGATCATTCTTTTCACTTTTTCTTCACTGTTATATTTCCTGGTAGTATCCATGAAAAAGCAATATTCTTCTAGTGCTCACCTTATGCTCTTAGCCGACGTTATTGCCAAGATCACACATTTTGTTTGAGCGGGGAACTCAGGATCAGAGCTCATGTCTCTTAGTTCCACAGTGTGCAAATAAGGCGCCAAATTATATGTTCACCACTAGATAATTTTTTGTCCCATTTACGTTCCACTAAGTGCACTTGTTTAGCACATGTTCTATGGAAATGTGACTTGTTCAACTGCTACACACATTCACATGTCACCAATTCCTCTTGCTCGCAGGATGCAAAAAAAACTCGTCTTTTAAATGAATCCAGTATCTAAAAGTTTATAATGAACCAACATCTGCTAACAGGAAAAAATATGCAAATGCAGCATCTTCCTATTTTACCTGCTGAAACTTTTCATTGATGTAGCACTGAAAAACTCATTAAGAAGATCCGTCTCCTGCCCCCTCCCAGTCCTAAAATCAGAGAGTTCAGTGCACTTGTCAAATCCTATGTCATCACCCCCTGTCAGATGTAAGCTCATCAAAAACAACATTTGGAGAAGACACGCCTGGAGCCCATCTCGCTGCCTTAAATAACGCGAGTAAATTGTACACTGTAATAAAATTCAACAAGCGCCTGCACCTGTGAGCAAGGCTCCTGGCTGCTCCCATCTGCTGCACACATACAATTGGACATCACACCTGCAGGTGCCGAACCGCCAATAGAGGTAGCCATAGCTTGCCTCGCCATCGCTGCACCCGCCAAGCAGAGAACGCAGAATCTCGGCAACATAGGTTAAACCAGACACCAACGAAGCCTCCTGGCACCACCTCCACTGGTGTACAGCAGCCCGGGGATGCTGCAATCTAGCTCCACACCCTGCCATACAGCAACACTGGAATGAAACAGCTCACAGTCCTCACTGTATTCAGCAAGAACACAACCCAGAGCTGAGGAGCCAACATGCATTGCACAGTAAGGGAGCATCCCCTAGGTGCGAACCTACATGACAAGTGGTGAAGTCCTGTGCACGTTGAAAAGCATCCTTAAAAAGAAACAAAAAAACATTTGAAGCTTTGAGCCTCCTCGTGCCAGACTCGACCTTGGTTCTCCAGCTTCCAAATCGGCCACATAGTCCATCTTTCAGTTGGGACGTTGTTTCCTGGTAGAAAGGCACACACTCCTTAAGTATCCGGCCGCAAACCCAGCATAAACTTTCCTGGAATTCCTTTTTTGTCTCTGCCTGTTCTTTTTCGCTTGACATCTTTCCCCTGGCGGGCGATGTGGCGATACACTTGTCTGCCCGAGCGCTCAGAAGCCTGCTTAGCGCTTCTACACACCAGGTGTGATTCAATCACAATGATGCTTGACAGTAAAGCAATGCTTGACAGTAAAGCAACGCTTGACGTGATCAAACGATTTACTGTGAGCGCTGTGTGGCACCCGAGTCTGTGCATAGCATTACTGCAGCACCAGTATCCCTAAGAATGGCGGTAAGGTTCCTCCTTGAAAAGGAGTACTTCAATGCAAACCTTTGAACTTAAGAACAAAGACAAAAATCAAAGCTTGGACATGTGAAAGACTAGGAAAGAAGAGCTAAGTCAGCTAGCGACACAACAAAAGAAAGTAACTGAAATGCAGAGAAAATGGGACTGGAGTTCAAAAGCTACTGGGTCGAAGGTACATTTTTTGCAGCTGTGCTGAGAGCAGAAATCACTGAGATGGGTAAACAAGCGAAGCCCGCGTTCTGCAAACTGTGAGGCGCTGGTCGGGAGAGGCTGGCTTGCGAAATGCATGTACCCACCACATCTATACCTACAGACCTAAACTTGGAGGGAGGGAAAGTGAAAGTGCGCCATGCGCAAGCTGTGTTCATGCTGGGACAGGAGATGTGCACTACCACTGGGACAGGAGATGTGCACGCGTATGGAGTGCACATCTCCTGTCCGCGCGTGCCACCTCCTGTCTCCCTTCGGGACAGAAAGCGGCAGCAATAGAGGCTCGCTAGCGAAGCAGCGCAAGCGCTGTGTTCGCACGCGAGCCCTAAAAATGAATGTGTCCTTGTTTAACGCAACTGGTGCTCATGTAAAGTGGTCTGATACCTTCGGGTCAAGTTTGCACTATATAAAACTACGAAAAAAAAAGAAAATAAAGTCGAAACTGGTGTTATGTTGCTGTTCAGGTAGGACCTGGTTTGGCAGTTTGGACTGGACTGTTTGTATTGGAACAGGATCAGGCTTGATTTGCGTATGGCTCGGTCTAACCTGCAGTGGTATTTTGGGCAAAATAACAAAGGACTGGGATGCAGCCCATCGTCCCATAAATGTTTGTATGCTTCTGTCACAAAAAACAGGCATGATTTGACCAGTAATATATCACACTCCTTTTTCCTTTGACTAAATGTAAGGACGGTACAAAAGGGGGTGGTGATTGGTTCAGATGCTCCGTCCCTCACCACCCCCTTTTGTACCGATTTGGCCGCCATAAGTGTGGCAGGGTATGCTCAGACGTGAGTCCCTTGCTCACTTTGCCACTGGATTCAAGCAAGCCGGCTGAAGACGGCTGGAATGCCAGAAACCGGTCCTCCGAAGCTTGTTTACGGTCCAGGGAAAACATGGCTTGGCAGTTCGGGCTGGACTGTTCCCATGAGGCACAGGGTCAGACTGATTTGCATATGGCCATGTCTGAACTGGGGTGGCAGAGTGGGCTAAAGAACGGTGATGGATCAAACCCAGATCTTTTGACTGGGTGTGAGTGTTTGATTGGTTCAGATGCTCCGTCCATCACCACCCCCTTTTGTACCGTAAATGTAAGGACAGCATCAATTATTTTAATCCATTTTTGGTGGGAAATATGACTTTTCGTAGGACCTCCTGAAACATTTCAGCAGCTGACAAGACTCTGAAATTGTAATGATTGTACGTTTACAGCCCCAGATGAGCTGTGAAAATTGTACAGCAATGCGACCGCTCATCTCAACCAGGTGGTTTCGACCCTGGTAAAGGTAAAGCTTTGAGAAATTTGGCACCACAAATCCGCTGATTATATTTTCGAAGCATGGTATTAGATGCCATCTCTTTCTTGATAATGGCATTTGGTACGCACATGTAGATGCAGAGGCATTTCATGTCTGAATTTTTCTTGGCATGGCAACTATGAAGACTACTCATTCTGTTGAGCAGAAACAGTCGGTTTTCTCTCTGACTCTGATAGTGTATGAGTATCTGGCAGTGATTTTGAACTACCAGGGGCCGTATCACAGAAGGTGCCCCTGGGGGCGCAATGGGCATCTGCGCTTGCTCTGCGTGCCCCGGGGCACTTTGGTATACTAAAAGGTGGCGCAGACGCTTGTGCGTCCTCTTCTATAATAACAATAGT
The DNA here is from genome assembly GCF_964261635.1 of Lissotriton helveticus. Lineage (NCBI taxonomy): Eukaryota > Metazoa > Chordata > Amphibia > Caudata > Salamandridae > Lissotriton > Lissotriton helveticus. Next base: position 1,142,579,423 of record NC_136061.1, on the reverse strand, counting down.
GCTGGCGCACTTAAAGCGCCAGCACTACCTTCAGAGGGAATTCCCTCATTTGGATAGGGGCATGCATACAAGGATTCCCAGGTTGCAAGAATAGCTACCCACAAAATTTTTTTTTATATTACACGGTCGTTGTATTAACACCACTTTGAGGAAATTAATAATTAAATATACTACTACGTTTAACACTAGCTAGTCAAAGTGCTCTCAAACTTGTCTAACAAAAGTATATCACTGTTGTCATAAAAATATCAAAGCACGCGACTGACTAAGTTCTTCTTGCGTACTTTCAAACCAAGACACAATTATTTACAAATAGGACATCTTCATGAAGAAATATGCATTCTTGTGTACAAATAGTGGTATTTAATCACGTTCTATGTTCTTTAACTTTTGTAGATGTGAGAAGATAGGATGCAAACTTTAAAAGTCGGTAAACGCAGCAGTAATTGTAAAGTTGTCAAATTTAAAACTGATTGCTGTCCCATAACATCACAAATGACATGTCTACTGTGGTAGATTGCGACGATGATCTTCCAATGCCTTACTTGGGTGTCTCTCCATGAGTACAATCTACAGATGATTTAATCTAAAGTCTGACTCAGCACTATTGTGTCTAATATATAGAAGTAGTTGCCAAATCCCAAAACTCTGTAGTCACCTTGATTATAGGAAGTGGTGATGCAACATCACTAGGGGTAAAGGATTGCAATGGTGTTAAAAATGTCTGTGCTTGGGCAGGATGATTCATGAAGCTTTACATTTGCTTTCTATTCACTAAGATGAAATACAATCTGTGCATCATGCCTCAAAGCATTTGGATGTACGAATGGCACTCTGATACTGCATAACTATTGGTGATGCTTGTAGGAGAGTAGGATCTGCTTACTATGGTTACCCCGACTTTTTGCTGGTGTTTCACTGATTTTTCTACTTTAGTCTGGCTGGGGCCCTGCTATTCAGGAGATCCCCAGCCTAGCTGCTTCCTCTCTAAATTGATTGCATGTACTTTAGGGCATAGGTACCCCAGAGGCCTGCCAGGGGCTAAAGCACGTATTATGCCACCCCTGGGAAGCCTTCCAAAATGGCACCACAGGTGCACTGCAGCCTGGGAAAGGGGGTGCTTGCACCCCTTACTAAGATATAGGTTACCTATATCTACCTTTAATCACTGACACATATAAACCTAGAATTCACTCCTATGGCTGGCCTTATCAATCCTGAAGGCAGAGTGCTTGGTTTTATGTGAGAGGGTGCCCAAGCATGAGCTGAGCCCCTCTGCAGCATTCAGAATCTATTCTCTGAGGCTGTTCTGTGATGCAGCCAAACCATATACTCTTAAGTGCATTATAACCTCGCGGTAAATACTAATTTTGGAATGGCTGCATGGAAACATGTTGTGTTTGGTGTCAAACACTATGGAATCCAACCCCCCGCAAGTTCTGGCTGCGGGGGTAGAATCCACCCTTTTAGAGGGAGAAGACATGTACACTCTTACCTAACGGGTAATAGTTCAAAAGAGCTCCAACATCACAAAATGGATGGTGCAGCCACATCCTCGAGTATGACCTCCTGCTGCTGGATGAAACACTGGCAAGGGAGGCCTGGACAATAGGTTTCCTGTTACAGGGAGGTGTAACCACCTCCCAGACAGGCTTTAGTGTATTGGGGCTGGGTGGGTGCATTCATAGAATGCTTTTTAGAGAGTTCTGGGGGCACACCTGATGTCCCTGTGCATACCCCAGTTCAAACCGGTTGCAGGGCCCTGCTCTGACGTGAAACTGGACAAAGGGAAAGGGGTGTAACCACCCCTTACCTGGGTCCTCCCATAGGTGGGACCCTAGAGTAAGTCCAACCCCTAAACTTAGTATAAGTATAGGAACCCAGTCCTTAGGACTTTAGATTACACCTGGATGAAACTCTGCAACATATATCCTGGAACTTCGACATTCTATTTCGACTAGAAGACGGAAGGATCTCCCTTGTGGTCAAGAAGTGACTCCCCTGCTCAAGCAGGCACCAAAGAAGCATCTGGCCAGTCTGCATTTGCAAGTCTCCCGCCGGATCCCGATAGATTTGCAACACAGAACATAGACTTCCAGACTTCGCCAATGCTGACACGAGATTCCAGCAAAGCTGAGACCCGCAGCCCTCATGAATGATGTGGAACCAGAATCCCTGGACACTGTGCACATTTGCCAGTGCATCAACTTCCCGAGCTTTCCCAAAGTTGTGCATTAAGCTAATTGTATTCCAAGCCCCGAGCACCATTTGCACCAAAGATTGTGGGCCTACACTCCACGAGTGTTCAGTAAGCATGGGCAGATTTTGCGAATTGGCAATCCGTGAAATTGCGTATTAACGGATTCGCAATCCGCAAAATCCGCGAACTCTGGCGAATTTTGCGGATTCCTTTTTTTTGTGTTTGCAAGTGTTTCTGCCATTTCGCAAGGGTTTTTTACCAGTTTGCAAACGCGAACTTACTTGTCGGGTAGCAACGGTCGCGACCATGTTGTTTCTACGTCTGGTTCATCACAGCACCCTCTGTTTCACCACTGCCACCCTCTGTTTCACCCTGCCACCCTCTGGCTCACCCATGCCACCCTCTAGTTCATCACTGTAGTTTATGGGGGGAAAAGCACACCTGCCCTGCCTCAACTGACATGAATGAATTAGGGGCTGATTAATGTGTCACTGAATTTGAACTTCCAGGCTGGCACCTGCTTCCTAATCTGTAATTGCTTTCTGTTGCAGTGTAATTTTTTTAACAGGACCTTTGTTGTATACTTATAGCTATTCTCTGAGCCTGCTGTGAGGGTCAGAGCAGGGTCATAGAATAGTTGCAAGTAGGCAACTGAACTCCAAAGGGGCCCCTCAGGAAGCACTACAGGGAATGGTTACTAATGATTAGATTGAACTTTTACACCTGCTGAGTGCTTTCAGTTTTGCAAAAATCCAAATATCCAGCACTATCCACAAAAAGTAATCCTTCCAGGTCAAGATCCAAATCAAAGTGACCAGCACATGAAGAAAGCACTGGGAGGAGCCTGCTGGACAGGAACAGGAAGTTGGAGACTGTGGGGCACTTCCTTCCTCCCCCCCCCCCAAAAAATGGACTCCTTGCAAAAAAAAAGTGCAGGCAAATGTCAACCTGAGGAGTTATTCTGATGAAAATCATAATTTTCAAGGTTTATGCTGCCTGCTGGTGGATTTCTTGTGCGAAATTGCAAATTTTGCAATCTCGCAATTGCGAGATTGTCGCTGCCCGCCGCATCTACGTGTTCGCAAGTGTTTACTCCCGCGAAATTGTATAGTATTCTAGTTGGCAAGTGCGACCAAGCAAAAAATCCGCTTCACACGGATTTACGGATTTTCGGCAAGTTCGCGAGAGTTCGCGGATTGCGAATTTGCCGAAAATCCGCAAAATCCGCGAGCGGAACGGATTTTACGCCCATGCTTAGTGTTCAGTGAGTCTGCTTCTAGCATTTCTGCTTGAGGCAAATGGTGAGTCCCTCTAACCTTGCTGGTTGGCACCAAAGCCAATCTTTGCTTTCTGCTTGGGTTGCTGTTGCCAAGGCTTGTTTGGTCCAATCTGTATACCAACACCACAGCACTCGACATCCTTAATGGAACAGCTCGAATCCAGCTCCTGGTTGTCGTCAACACCTCCTGGTCCTAGTGGCTGAAGAGTCAAGATTCACCTTCTGCACCTGAAATCACCCGACATCGGTGGGCATCTTCTCATCGCCTTCCTGGTCACTGGCAAGTGACCCAGACTCTGTCCCCTCTGCTTTCAGGTTCTTCAGATCTCCGCTATACCCTTGGATCCATCCGGACACTTTCCACTTGGTCGCCTGCAGCACTTTTCAGCAGCTCGCCATAGAAAACGACGACGAAACCCGGCCCGAAAAGACACCTACGCACCCGGCTTCCCTGGATGAGGTAACTCGAGTACTCCGGGGCTCCTGTCGGTATTGACTCTAGAACTTCCTAGTTCTAAAGGGGTTTGCTCCAAGTCCACTTCTAAGTGTTCCTATTCTTTAAAATTCTAATCGCAACTTTCTCCATAGAAGTCAATGGTGATTCGCGGCTGTGTTTAGACACTGCACGCGCCCCCCGTGGGTCTCCTGTGTCACTACCTTGGGTGGTTCCTGGTTGCCCCAGCGGTTCTACAGACTCTAGGCCTGGTCTCTATGTCTATTGTTGTTCTTACACCACTTTCTTAGTATATGGTTTGGTACGCCCCTAGGGCTAACCATATATTGTGCTAATTTACTGTGTGCTAAATAAATTTACTGAATGTACCTTTGCCTATAGCCTCATAAAGAGACTAGAGGGATGTGTTTAGAATGAATACATATATTTTATATATATACCTAGTGTGGTTCTCCTTTCATTTGGTCATTCATGAGATTATAGACTGGTAAAACAAGCTGCTTTACATTCCTTCAAGACTTAGCCTGAAGGCTGCTCTCCACAGCTACCACTAGGATAGCTTTCTATATAGGTTGTCTTTCAACCTACCATCAACAAGGGTAGTTTGGACTGGTGCAAGGTGCCCACTAGAATAGTGGACAGCATATGCAAGGCCAACTTCTCACAATGCTTAACTATAAAAAAGGAACACTGTGCTCTTACATTTTCTTAGTGTAAATAACTGTGAGGAAAGCGGTTTATTATATGTTTGGTTGTGAGACCTCATTGTGTAATATATTCACTACCAGTACTGCGTCCTGTCAGATTAATTTGAAAAACCTTAGCTCAACCCTGGGTAACTGTGGCTTTGAGCGATCAGGCTTTAGCAAAGGATCAAGTGTAATGGATTAAGAAATATACTAAAACAGCTGAATAAGAAAGAAACTAGACACAAAAAACTCACAAACTTCTACTTCAGCCTGCTTTGGGTGACCAACTCTGGCAGGAAGCGAGTCACAGAGACAAAAGAGGCTTGGTTGAACAGTTACCTAGCAGTCCAAGCTCTCACTAGTTGAGGTTCAGGCTCTGTGGGCGAACCGCCATAGACCTCAATGGAGTGGTGCGGATGCAAGGGATACAGGATGCTGAAGGTGCTGAAGGATGTTGAGGATGCTAATCCAATGATGGGGGTCTTCCTGGGACTACTCCTCCATCCTCGAACACGGTGGGCAGCTTTGGTCACAGGGGTCAATGTCCATTGAATCCTGGTTAAAGTTGAGCCAAAAACCATCTGCCACTGGTCTATTGGTCTCCAGTTACAGTGAAACCAGTGGATTTTTTTAACTGGTGGTAACATCCTTATTGAGTGACCAAACTGCACTCCATTGACTCTCTTGGGTCCAGAAAATACAGGTGCAACTTTTGAGGGTAGGGACTCAGTCTCACAGGCAGTCCCTTGGCGGTCAGGTGCTCTTCAGCCTTAGTGGCCCTGCAGCTGTACCAGTCACTTCTGTCTAAGGCTCAGGACCACTTTTCTTCACACAGGGCATCACAGGCACAGTCTTCTCTTTGCTAGCCCAAGGAGCAGCAGGTACAGTCAAGCCTTGGTATAGCTTCTCTTTTCTGTGTCTAAGAAACAGGAGGGCAGTCCTTCTTTTGTCCATTGTTCAGTACAGATGTGACCTGTGGTCTTTGTGCCTGTAATACCACGTTTATACCCATTACAATGCCGTGGTGGCGTGGCAAACTAGCCAATCTGGCTACCTGCCCCCTCACATCTGACAATTTCCTGCAAAGTGTGCCATCTAGCTAGCCCAGGGAGCGCTGTTCTGACCACTTTCAACATGGCAGAGTCCTTCCGTTGGTGTGTGGAACTCCCTAGCCCATCCCAGAAGTGTGAATACTTGGGGGGCTTCTCTTGAAAAAACTATTTTGCAATGGATTTTCCCTTTCTGCTGGAGATGCCAGCCTGTCTGCAAAAACAAAAGAGCAGCTCCTCCTCTGTGTGATCAACATTTGCTCTGCAAATCCTGCTTCCTCTTTGAAGCTTGCTTTTTGGGCTCAACCTTGATTGGCATTCCTGCTAGGGAGAGGTTACACCTCCTCCAAGGGAAGACCTTATAGGTTATTTCCTGAGAGTCATTCCCCCCTCCCCACCTACCCCCAGAGGGCAGAATGTTGTCTCATGGACAGCAACTGTAAACAGTCTCTGGAAATCTTTGGGCAACAATTTGGCAATTCTCTAAAGTTGCCATTTGTGCACAAGTTACATTAAATTCAACTTGAGCATTAAGTCTGGTTTCATGCAACAATTCTTCTGATACCTTGAAATATACTGTTTAGTAGTCCCATTCAGAAGTTAGCACTGCTGAGTACACAATGTGTAACCCTGTAGTCACCAATGGGCTCCTATTCTTTCTACAGTGAAAACAACAATTTGGGATTTTTACTGTCAGGATATGTAAAATCACTTATCCTACTTTTTAATATAGAGGCACCGTGTCTTAGGGTTTGTTCAGTCTGCCTTAGGGGTGACAAATGTATTAAAAAGAAAGGTTTAGACTTTATCATTACTTTAAATGGCAAAGTCAAGTTATCAGTTTAAACCTGATCTGCCAGTCTGCAGTGGCAGGCTGGGAGACATGCTTTACTTTGTTCAAGTTCAAGTTCAGGAATTTGTATAGCGCACTACTCACCCAGAGGGTCTCAAGGCGCTTGGGGGAGGGTGTGCATTATTTATCGAATAGCCAGGTTTTAAGTTGCTTTCTGAAGGAAATGTGGTTCTGTGTAAGGCGGAGGTGAGTGGGGAGAGAATTCCAGGTCTTGGCCGCTAAGTAGGAGAAGGATCTTCCTCCCATGGTGGATCTGTGGATGCGTGGAATTGCGGCGAGGGCTTGATTGGAGGATCGTAGTTGGCGGGTGGGTGTGTAGAAGGACAGTCGTGTGTTGAGGCATTCGGGTCCCAGGTTGTAGAGGGTCTTGTGTGCGTGGGTGAGGAGACGGAACGTTATTCTCTTGTTGACGGGAAGCCAGTGGAGGTCTTTCAGGTGACCGGTAATGTGAGATTGGCGATGGATGTCCAATATGAGTCTGGCTGATGCGTTTTGGATGCGTTGGAGTTTTTTCTGTAATTTGGCTGTGGTTCCAGCGTAAAGTGTGTTTCGATAGTCCAGTCGGCTGGTGACCAGTGCGTGGGTGACAGTCTTTCTTGTTTTGGTGGGGATCCAACGGAAGATTTTTTTCAGCATGCGAAGTATGTTGAAGCATGAGGATGAGACGGCGTTGACTTGTCTGGTCATCGAGAGGGAGGAGTCTAGGATGAAGCCCAGGTTACGTGCGTGGTCTGTAGGTATGGGTGCTGTGCCCAGGGCCGGTGGCCACCATGAGTTGTCCCAGGCAGAGGGGGATGATCCTAGGATGAGGACTTCCGTTTTGTCTGAGTTTAGTTTTAGGCGGCTGTTTTTCATCCATTCGGCTACTTCTTTCATGCCTTCGTGAAGATTGGTTTTGGCGGTGTTAGGGTCTTTGGTGAGGGAAAGGATCAGCTGGGTGTCGTCAGCGTAGGAGATGATGTTGAGGTTGTGTTGTCGCGTGATGGATGCTAGGGGACTCATGTAAACATTGAAGAGGGTGGGACTGAGTGATGATCCTTGTAGTACTCCGCAGATGACTTCGGTGGCCTCTGATTTGAATGGGGGGAGGCGGACTCTCTGGGTTCTCCCGGCGAGGAACGAGATGATCCAGTCCAAAGCTTTTCCTTGTATGCCGACATTGCTGAGGCGTTGTATGAGGGTGCTATGACAGACTGTGTCGAAGGCGGCGGAGAGGTCAAGTAGGATGAGGGCAACTGTTTCTCCATTGTCCAGTAGCGTTCGGATGTCGTCTGTCGCTGCAATGAGGGCGGTTTCGGTGCTGTGTTTGGCTCGGAAGCCAGACTGTGAGGTGTCGAGGGAATTGTTGGATTCAAGGAAGGCGGCGAGCTGGCTATTGACGGCTTTCTCAATGACTTTGGCAGGGAATGGGAGGAGGGAAATGGGGCGGTAGTTCTTAAGTTCAGAGGGGTCTGCTGTGGGTTTCTTCAGAAGGGCGCTGAGTTCGGCGTGTTTCCAGCTTTCTGGGAAGGTAGCGGAGTTGAAGGAGCAGTTGATGACATCACGGAGATGGGGTGCGATGATGGAGTCTGCTTTGTTGAAGATGTGTTGGGGACAAGGGTCGGTTGGTGATCCTGAATGGATGGAGTTCATTAGGCGGATGGTGTCTTCAGTGGTGATTGGGTTCCAGGTGCTAAGGTTGTTAGAGTGCGGTTTAGGTTCGGGGGTGGGTGGAGTGGACTGTTGTTTGGATAGGTTCTCAAAGCTGTTATGTATGTCAGCGATTTTGTTGTGGAAGAAAGAGGATAACGAATCGCAGAGTCCTTGGGAGGGAGTAATGTCGTTTGAGCCTGCGGTGGGGTTGGTAAATTCTTTGAGGATGTTGAATAGTTCCTTGCTGTTGTGGGCGTTGTTGTCGAGTCGATCCTTGAATGCTGATTTCTTGGTGGATCGGATCAGTTGGTGGTGTTTGCGGGTGGCGGCCTTGAAGGTGGTCAGGTTGTCAGTGGTTGGGTTTTTTCTCCATGTTTTCTCGAGGGTACGGCATAGCTTCTTGGATTTCTTAAGGTCATCGTTGAACCAGGGGGCTTTTTTGCTAGCCTGTTTGGTCTGGTGGTTTTTCCAGGGTGCTAATTCGTCAGCGTTGTGAGTGATCCATTGTGTGAGTTTGGTGGCAGCTTGGTTTGGGTCCGATGATAGGGCGGGAGGGTTTTGGTTGAGCGATGTGAGGAGTTGATCGGTGGTGATTTTGTTCCAGTTTCTTCGAGGAATAGGTTGTGGGGGGTTGTGGGTCGTGGTTTTCTTGTAGCTGAAGTGAACACAGCTGTGGTCCGTCCAATGGAGAGCTGTGGTGTGATCGAAGGAGATGTGTTTGCTGGAGGTGAAGATAGAGTCGAGCGTATGTCCGGCTACGTGGGTGGGGGTGTCAACAAGTTGTTTGAGTCCGAGATTTGCTAGGTTGTCTAGAAGGGTGGTGGTGTGGTTGACGTTTTTCATTTCTAGGTGGAAGTTGATGTCGCCCAGTAGAATGTAGTTCTCGGAGTTGAGGGCATGTGGGCTTATGAAGTCAGTGATGTCTTCGCTAAATTGTGTTCGGGTTCCTGGTGGTCTGTAGATGAGGGTGCCTCTAAGTGTGTTCCTGGGGTCGGTGTGGATCTGGAAGTGGAGGTGTTCGGCGGTAGGGAGGTTATCGTCGGAGCTGGTCGTGATTCGGATGGTGTTCTTATGGACGATGGCGATGCCTCCTCCTGTTTGGTTGGTGCGGTCTTTTCGGGTGATCTTGTAAGTGTCCGGGATGGCTATGGCGATGTCGGGCGCTGATGATGCGTTCATCCAGGTTTCTGTAGGGAAGGCGACGTCCGGCGATGCAGTGTCGAGTAGGTCCCAGAGTTCAGTGGCGTGTCTGTGGATCGATCGGGTGTTCAGCAGGATGCACTTCAGGTGGTTAGAGTCGGAGTTGTGGTTGGAGGAGGGGGATTTGGTGTGGGTCTTGATGCAGGCGAACTTGCAGGAGTGGCAGGCGAAGGGTCCGTGGGTGCGTCCTGGGGTAGCTTTGTAGCATTGTGGTGTGCGTCCGGGGTTAAGGGCAAAGAGGGTAGCGGCGTCATACGTTATGCGGGTAGAGTGGGTTATGCGCGGAGCAGGGGGTCTGGCGCTGGGCGCGGTCCAGGCGCGGACGGGCGTAGACGGGCTTACCTTTGGCGCGCCTTCGGCGCGCATAGGGCGCGACCGCTGCCCGTGAACGCTGCGCGCAAATGCAACTTTCATGAGTGGAGAAGTGGAGGGGGGGAGGGGCGAGGGAGGATCAGCTGGGAGGCGGGGGCGAGGTGTAGAGGACGGGCTCCGAGGCAAAACAACAACAATAAAATGGCGGCAGCAAAAACGAAACTAGAGAGAGGCTGGGGCACAAAGCCAAATAAAGCAGCTTAGACAATCTGTGGATAAAGCGCTACAAGAAAATCTATGCACAACACAAGCAATGCACTTTTAAATCAGAGCAACACAGCGAGCGCTACAGCTGTAGTTATTTCTAGAATTCGGCAAAGCTTATCGCAATACAGCGCTATTATACACAGCAGCTAGCAGATGTGAAATTGTCAGATGAGAGCAAGGAGCGCAGCCCAAACGATACCAAGAGTAGAGCAGGGAGCTTGGGGAGCGACCGCTACTGAGAGTGTCAGGACGGTCACAGCGCTTCCGAGGGCAGGAGCAGGGCTATGCAGTCAGTGGGAGGGAGGATCAGCTGGGAGGCGGGGGCGAGGTGTAGAGGACGGGCTCCGAGGCAAAACAACAACAATAAAATGGCGGCAGTAAAAACGAAACTAGAGAGAGGCTGGGGCACAAAGCCAAATAAAGCAGCTTAGACAATCTGTGGATAAAGCGCTACAAGAAAATCTATGCACAACACAAGCAATGCACTTTTAAATCAGAGCAACACAGCAAGCGCTACAACTGTACTTATTTCTAGAATTCGGCAAAGCTTATCGCAATACAGCGCTATTATACACAGCAGCTAGCAGATGTGAAATTGTCAGATGAGAGCAAGGAGCGCAGCCCAAACGATACCAAGAGTAGAGCAGGGAGCTTGGGGAGCGACCGCTACTGAGAGCGTCAGGACGGTCACACTCATGTTGTCACACTTGTCACACTTGTCATGTTGTCATGTTTGTCACACTCATGGTGGCACAAGACGTACTGCAGTCCATGAGGGACACTTTAACTTACAGGCCCAGAGTACTCCTGGTACCATATACTAGGTACTTATAGACAAGTTAACGTATGCCCATTGGGTATAAGCCAATTAAACATCGACATTAATGGTCAGAGCAAATGAACTGTAGCCTGGGAAGCAGGGTCCTGTACATTAGAGAGCAATTACATCAGTACCTAATATTCAAAAAGTAGGGCAAGAAGTAGGGGTGCACCTGCGAAAAGCAATAGCCACAGAATAAACATTCAGGAAAATAACTAACTGGACATGCCAGTAATTTCCACAAACATACAAAAACATTTAAGCAAATTGTATTTGTGAATGTAGATTCTGCCTCCTATATCATTCTTTCAGCAAATACAACTATTATAAAATTTATTAGGCACATAATAATGTTAACTTATGCCCACTAAAACCAAACTAAAGGACAGTATAACACTTAGCTTCACCCCCCCCCCCCCTCCCAAAAAAAAGTTAACAAATCTGCATTGGTAAAGGGCAATGCATATTACCACATGCATAATACATTAACTATATTGAGGCATGTCAGAAATCATTCCATGGATTGGCAGTAAAGTGACTCATCTTTAATTTTTCCTCTCCCTCATCCGGTGTCACCGCCTTCCAGTCAGTCATGCTTTTTATCCGGGATTGGATGAATGCCAACCACCTGAAACTCAACCCGGATAAAACAGAGCTGATCTTGACTGGAGGCAGTGGTAACCCCTGGTCCCCTTCTTACTGCCCCCCCCCCCCCTTGGCCCACCCCCTTCTCCCTCCTATTCTGTTAAGACTCTCTGCATCACACTCAATCATCATTTGACCCTGCACTCCCACATTAGTTCTGTAGTATCCTCTTGTTTCTTTACCCTTCGCACTATTAGGAAAGTATCTCGGTTCTTCTCCCTTTCTGCACTTAAACTAATTGGTATGGCCATGGTTTTATCCAAAATCGATTACGGGAACATTATTTACAATGGAGCCCCCGCCTATGCATTCCAACGCCTCCAGCTAGTGCAGAACCAGGCAGCACGCCTGGTACATGGCCTTTCCAAATTTCATCACTCATCACCCCTCCTTATTTCCCTCCATTGGCTTCCCATCAAACAAAGGGCCCTTTTGAAACTTGGCTGTCTCACTTTTCAAGCTCAGATGGGCACGGCCCCCGCATTCATCAACTCCGCCATTACTAACTATTGCCCTTCCAGTGATCTTCGCTCATCCACCAAATCCTTACTAGTCATCCCCCGTTTCAAGAAATCTAGATCGGGAGGCCAGAAATTCATGGTTCTTGCGCCCACTTTCTGGAACACCCTTCCGCCCCACATCAGACTCTCTTCCTCCTACATGGAGTTTCGCAGAGTCCTCAAGACCTTTCTGTTTCAGCAGGCTTTCGGCCTATACTCCTCCCCTTTCCTTATGCCCAGGTTCCTCCACTAGCGCCATGAAACTGCATTGTGTACGTGCGCTTTACAAATTGTTAAAAATTCAAATTCAAATTCAATATGACTGGTACTACAAAAGAATTAGCTCAAATACATCTTGAATTACAGTCTTTACACCTTAGATTCAATCAATCAATCAGAGTACTTGTAAAGTGCGCTACCTACCTGTGAGGGTCTCAAGGCGCTGAGGGGAGGGGGTGCCGCTACTGCTCAGAGAGCCAGGTCTTGAGGAGTCTTCTGAAGGCGATCAGGTCCTGGGTCTCACGTAGGTGGGTAGGGAGGGTGTTCCAGGTCTTGGCGGCGAGGTAGGAGAAGGATCTGCCACCGAAGGTTGTTCGTTGGATGCGGGGGACAGCAGCGAGGGCGAGGCTGGAGGAGCGGAGCTGGTGGGTGGGGGTGTAGAAGCTGAGTCTGCTGTTAAGGTAGGCTGGTCCGGCGTTGTGGAGTGCTTTGTGTGCGTGGGTGAGGAGCTTGAAGGTGATCCTCTTGTTGACGGGGAGCCAGTGTAGGTCTCTCAGGTGGGGGGTGATGTGGCTGCAGAGGGGGACGTTGACGATCAGTCGGTGGAGGCGGTTTGGATGCGTTGTAGTCGTCGTAGGTGTTTGGCTGGGATTCCTGCGTAGAGTGCGTTGCCGTAGTCCAGTCTGCTGCTGACGAGGGCCTGTGTCACCTTTCTTCTTGTTTCGGTCGGTATCCACTTGTAGATCCTGCGGAGCATGCGGAGGGTGTTGTAGCAGGAGGAGGAGATGGCGCCGACCTGTTTAGACATGAAGAGGGAGGAGTCGAGGATGAATCCCAGGTTGTGTGCATGGTCAGCGGGTGTCGGTGCTGTTCCCAGTGTGGTCGGCCACCAGCAGTCGTCCCAGGCTGAGGGGGTGGGTCCGAGGATGAGTACCTCCATCTTGTCCGAGTTCAGCTTCAGACGGATGTTCCTTATCTAGTCGGCGACGGCCTTCATTCCCTCGTGGAGGTTGGTTTTGGCGGTGTGCGGGTCCTTGGTGAGGGAGAGGATGAGCTGGCTGTCATCGGCGTAGGAGATGAATTTGAGGTCGTCCTGGCGGGCCACTTGTGCAAGGGGGGGCCATGTAGAGGTTGAACAGCGTCAGGCTGAGGGATGAACCCTGGGGGACGGTAAACAGTCATAATATTGATTCCAAAATATATAATGGACATAATATATCGAAGTAAAAATATAGAATGGACAAAATATCGAATGGACACAATATAGTGGTTAAAAATATCAAATTGAAGGTAAGTAATATCGATTTTCAAAATATAAAAGTCAAAATATCGAAGTATACAATATAGGCATTAAATATATCAAATTTTTAATAATATAGTTTTTTTTAAAGTGTTTTGTATGTTAGTATATGTGTGAAAAGGGTATATTCATTTTTGTAATGTATGTTTAATTTATTTTAAGTAATGAATTTTATGGTATTTAATTTTTGCGTAATTTAATTCTGTAGCGGGTTGTGGGTTTATAGGGGAATAGGGTGGGAAGTAATTTAACTATATTAAATTAAATATACATTTTTAGCAATTATTATAAATTTTTAATTAAATGTAGCTTTTTAGTTCTGTAGCGGGGTGTGGGTTTATAGGGGAATTGGGTGGGAAGTAATTTAATTGTAATTAATTAAATATTTTTATTTATTTATTAGTATTCATTTTGATTTTATTGTTAATTTTTAATTGGTAATTATTTTTATTAATTGGCAATTAATTTTTATTAATTGATTAATTGTTAATTATGTTAATTTTCTAAATTTATTTTCTGTAGCGGGTTGTGTTTTATAGGGGAATAGGGTCGGAAGTAATTTAATTGTAATTAAGTAAATATTTTTATTTATTTATTGGTATTGATTTTAAATGTATTGGTAATTAATTTTTAATTGGTAATTAATTTCGATTAATTGGCAATTAAGTTTTATTAATTGGTAATTATTTTGTATTAATTAAATATTTGATAATTATGATAATTGCATTAATGTATTTTCTGTAGTGGGATGTGGGTTTATAGGGGAATTGGGTGGGAAGTAATGTAATTGTAATTAATTACATAATAAAAATACTTTTTGTGTATTGATAATTAATTTACTGTTAATTATTAATTGGTAATACTTTTTATTATTAATTAGTTTTTGTTATTGAAAAATAATTAGTTGTTAAATAATTATGAATATGTTATTAATTTTTAATAACTAATATGTATTTGTATTCCTAATTAATTATTACATAACATTAAAATGGTTATTAATTTCAATTAATGTTTTATTGGTATTGATATTTAATTTATTTGTAATAATATATTAAATCATTACTTTCCCTACTGTTAAACTCACTGGAGTGGGAATAGTAATTTTCACCATCCCGCTATCCAACGCGTTCCCTACTGTTGCACTCTCTGGAGTGGGAATAGTATTTTTTACCCCTACGCAATCCAACGCTTTCCCTACTGTTGCACTCTCTGGAGTGGGAATAGTAATTTTTACCCTTACGCTATCCAACGCTTTCCCTACTGTTGCACTCTCTGGAGTGGGAATAGTAATTTTTACCCCTACGCTATCCAACGCTTTCCCTACTGTTGCACTCTCTGGAGTGGGAATAGTATTTTTTACCCCTGCGCTATCCAACGCTTTCCCTACTGTTGCACTCACTGGAGTGGGAATAGTAATTTTTACCCTTCCTATATCCAACGCTTTCCCTACTGTTGCACTCTCTGGAGTGGGAATAGTAATATTTACCCTTATGCTATCCAACGCTTTCCCTACTGTTGCACTCACTGGAGTGGGAATAGTATTTTTTACCCCTACGCTATCCAACGCTTTCCCTACTGTTGCACTCTCTGGAGTGGGAATAGTAATTTTTACCCCTACGCTATCCAACACTTTCCCTACTGTTGCACTCTCTGGAGTGGGAATAGTATTTTTTACCCCTGCGCTATCCAACGCTTTCCCTACTGTTGCACTCACTGGAGTGGGAATAGTATTTTTTACCCCTACGCTATCCAATGCTTTCCCTACTGTTGCACTCACTGGAATGGTAATATTAAATTTTACCCTCCTGCTATCCTACGGTAAAATATTGTACATTTTTTATTAATAACTTAAATTAATTATATCTTAATTTTAAGGTTATTTGAGTAGTTTTAAGTATGTTTTAGTTAATTATATTTATAATTTCATTAATTTTAAATTACTTTTAAGACATTTAAAAAAAATCGATATTTTGACTGACTATATTTTTTACAGACTATATTTTGGATTCGATATTTTTGTACTTACCTGTTTGTAGATAGGAATTCGATATTTTTGCATTCTATATTTTGGCAACTATATTTTGGTAAGTCTATATTTTGTCATTCTATATTATGTCAGTGATCCCTGGGGGACGCCGCAGATGATGTTGGTGGCCTCGGAAGGGTGGGAGGCGGAGGCTCTGTGTTCTGCCGGAGAGGAAGGACGTGGTCCAGTCAAGGGCCTTCTCTTGGATTCCGGCTTCTAGGAGGCGTGTCTTTAGAGTGCGATGGCAGACCGTGTCGAAGGCGGCTGACAGGTCCAGGAGGATGAGGGCTGATGTTTTGCCGTTGTCTAGTTTGCGCCTGATGTCGTCTGTGGCGGCGATGAGGGCTGTCTCGGTGTTGTGGTTGCGTCTGAATCTGTACTGGGATGGGTCTAAGATGTTGTTGTCTTCCAGGTGGCGGGCCAGTTGAGTTTGAGTGCTCAGTTGTGTGGGGTGCGGTTCCATGTGCTGGATGCTACACCCGTGCAGGACTATTTCAAGGTTTGTGTGTTTCCAGTTTGGTACTTCCTAGTCAGAGAGAGTCCTTGCTTTAAAAAGGCCATTTGCACCAAGTTTATTCAATTAAGTGGCTTTATATGTCAGGTAGATGATTTTGAATGGGATTCTCTCTTCTAAGTGAAACCAATGTTGCTCAGGTAGGTTTGTTAAGCAGTTCAAATTTCTTTTGGCTGCTATTATTCTAGCGGTGCAGACATTTTGTACGTCAATTCTAGAGACACCTGAGCGCATATTTGCAAGCCCCTACTGCCACAGGAACATCACTTTTAAAGACCTTCCCATGGCAATATGGGCTTCGCCTGATTTACAAGGCAGTGTTAAGCCACTTAGCGTGGCTTAACACTGCCTTGTAAATATGGCCCCCTTTCATGCTATACTTAGCGTGAAAGGGATGGGCAATGGGTGTTGCGGTGGGTGTTCCGCAGCCACCCTAATTGATTTTGACACTGCCCCACATTTACAAGGATGGTGTAAATATGGGGCAACACCAAAATTAAGACCAAAAAAACCTAGTCTTAACATGGCCTAATGAGGAGAAATGCTTTATTTCTCCTCGTTTTTGGTGTTTCTATGTGCATTGTTCAGCACACATAGAAACAGCAAAACACCATGCATGATTGTTTATCTGCAGGAAGGTGACCCTTCCTGCACATACACAATCATTTTAAACATGACGAGTTGCAACTTCTATGTGTGCTGCACAAAGCAGCACACATAGAAGTTACAAATCGTCATTTAAAACTGTTTATGTGCAGGAAGGGACACCATTCTGCGCATAAACAAACATTCCCCCCAATGCAGGCACCCTTGCACTACGGTGCAAGTGTGCCTGTGTTGGCGCTAGGCAGCTGTAATTAGCACCAGTGCAGGGGAAATGCAGGGCTGCACCGTATTGTTGTAAATAGGGTGTATCCCTGTATTTCAGAAGTGAAAGCCAAGAAGGCTAACTCAGCGCTCTGTCACTTCTTTGTAAATATGCCTCTTATGTGTGTGGTTTGTTGTTTTGTGGTGGTTTAATTAAATAATGTGTTTCTTATTGATTGAATATAAGTACAAGATTACTGGTTGAGACAATATGTTCATGTGCAGTAGCAGGAAGAAGCTACACCAGAGTTAATAATAATGAAGAAAAACCTTCAGGTTTTAGTTCTCGAAGAAATCCTGAGTCAACTCTGCATTGATGACTGGATGAGATGAGATTAACTCAATTATTGGTGGGTTCAACACAAGTAAGGTATCAGATGGATGGTCGGTGTCTTCAGATACACTTGTGTGACATCCGTGTATGGAAGATCGTGACTGTGGTGTCCCCCAGATGTGTACCGCGAGGTTCCAAATGTAGATTAAATTGTGCTTGAGAAAGAAGGCAACATTATGGTACCCTACATGACACATGATCTCATGTTGTTGTGCCAACATGAGACTAATTATATTAGTTATCTGTTGGGAACTTCTCCCCCTCTCCCTAAAATGTAGAAAATAGCATATACCCTGCATGGACGCTGTTAGTCGCCCACGGCTTGGTTCAGTACGTACAAATCATAGAAAAAACGCAATCTCATTGGAGTTCACCATGTTATTTTTAGATGTGCAGTCAAGTCCACGGGCGAAAAGTAAATCTGGAAGCAAGTGTACAAGGCCTGGGTGTCCTTTCCTAGCAGGGCCAGTATATCGTTAATAGGCATTTCAAGATTCAGTGTTGAAAGGTCATTGGCCAATTATGTGTCACGGAGAGGCGGGTTCAAGATTCATACAGGATAATTGTATTCTTCCTGGCGCTTGCTGAATGCTTGCTTTACACGTGTAATTATGTTGTCACTGGTCAGCAAGGATTCCAACTTCATACTGACAGATTTTGCAGCGTAATGTGAGGTAAACAGCACTTCAATTCATTCTAAGACAAATATGGAAGGAATGGCATTTCTATTTAACTGACAGTGATATTCATCAGTGTGTCAAGAACGAGCATTAGGGAAGACTGAAGCTTTAACAGGCTACTTGAACAATGAATTGCAGACCACTTTGAGGGATGACAGGCCTCTTCGCTTGTTCATTAATGTAGAAACAAGAACTCGGTTTTTTTTCAAATGTGTTGCCCCTGTATTATTTCCTTTTTGACTGATTACTTTTAAATAATGTGTAAAAATAAATTAGGGCTTTCTTTTTTTTAAATTTTTGCTTTTTATTTCTCCCAGAGAAGAGCATACAATCAAATACATTATGAAACAAATACATACAAAATAGCAGATCTTGGGCATAGATACAGTACTTCATCGATGAATTTCATACATTTCATACATATATTAATTGTGTAGCAATTATATACAAAAGAGTCAAATTAGACACAGGCTTATATAGAAATATAAATCGACGAAGTCTCTGTTTGCGCATCCTCCCTAAACATTTTCACCATTAGACTAAGTCTCCTATAAACCGGAGACCAGCCGATCTCTTGAGTCGTTATGGCTGCTGATTCAATCCGACATAGGAGACCAGATCTTTTGTCCCCACTTCCTAGCCTGTCTACCCTTACAGCTGTAAAGAGTTCGTTCTTGCTTATTTATAGCTATCAATAAAGCAAGCCAGGTCTGGAACAAGGGAGGTTCTAGGTCCTTCTATCCAGCTGTGATAAGTAGTCTGGCCACTGCAACTGATATAAAGACCAAATTAGTCTGGGTCGTATCTAGTCTCCTGCTATTATCATAGCCTACTATCATCA
Organism: Lissotriton helveticus; assembly: GCF_964261635.1. Classification (NCBI taxonomy): domain Eukaryota; kingdom Metazoa; phylum Chordata; class Amphibia; order Caudata; family Salamandridae; genus Lissotriton; species Lissotriton helveticus. Next base: position 1,142,560,742 of record NC_136061.1, on the reverse strand, counting down.
GGAAGGGGGCTGGGACAAATCCTTTTCCCAAACAATTTCTCCTAGAATGTCTTGAGGGCGTTTTTTAAAGGTAATAGCTTATCGCAGCTATAGAACGTATAAACCAGCTTGGCCGAGGCAGCGCCACACCTAGGGCATTTATCATCTACCCTTTATGCCCACCCAAACAGCTTGGCCGCAGTGAAGTAGAGGTTGAATACTGTCTTATAATGCTGTGCCTTCAGACTGGCAAAGAGGAAGGTCTTTGAAGCTAACCCTAATGACATATCTAAATCAACATCAGCATTGTCTAGCTTCCTGGCTCAGTTCGCTCTAGTCCTATCTAGGTCATACCGGCATATTGCCCAGCAAGATAATATAGATGTTCCTTATCTTACAGTCCATATGGACAATTGCCTTCAGGAGGGAGATTTTATCCAGGGGTACAGACAACCTGCGGTTATTGAAAAATTCCCTTACTTGTAAATATTTGAAGTATGAGCTATCAGGTATACCAAACGCATGCTGTAAATGTAGAAAGGAACATACTTGATCTGATAAGTAGATATCCCCTATCTTTGTAAGACCCTGTTGCTCCTTTTGTCTTCCCATTACATCATAAAAAGAGGTGGGAAGAGGGGAGATTGCCTCAGAGGTGTTTATTTACATTAGTTTGGAATCTTCATACATTTTCGGATCTTACTGCAGATTTTCCAGGTTTTAATTATAATCTTGAATTGCACTTTCTTAAAATAGTTCAGCTCAAGTTGTCGAAGTAGCATTCTGCTTGCCTTCCTCCCTACTGCAAGCTAATAGATAGTTGGAGGAGACATGGGGCATTCAAGATCTTCCTAATCCATGTTTTCAACTGAAAATAGTATGCACGTCTGCTACAGTAAAGCCGAATAGTAATAGAACATGAGATTAGGGACAGCCCAGCAACCCCATTCCTGAGGCATAATGAGTGAGAAACTTTAGATAGCGCCTAACTTTCTCATAGAGCGAGCGCCTAACTTTTCCATATTGCCAAATGAAGTTTATAAAGATAGAGTGCAGTGCTTTCAATATAGATACTTCGACTTCTACTGATAAAGATCTGAATATATATAGTATCTTTGGTAGCATTACCATCTTGTGAATGTTGCTCGTACCAATTATTGATAAATGTAATCCGTTCATACGTCTTAGATCGGTGGAGACTTTTTTGACCAAAGGATTAAAGTTAATCTGGCTGATTGTCTCTACTTTAGGACTCATCTTGACACCCAGATACATGGCTGTATCAACTCACCACGTATCCAGATAGCCAATGTTCTCAGTATATATTAGCTGAGTTTTCCCTTTATTCAGTGAATATCCTGCGCCCTGTCCATATTCCCTAGCCATTAATTCAACCTCCCTGATTGCACCTTCATGGTCAGTTCTTACTATGGCAATATCATCAGCATATGCTAATACCTTAGTTTCATAGCCATTCCGAATAACCGGTTTTATTTTCTGATTATAAAGGATTCGCTCAATGAATGGGTTAACCCTTTGGTCTCGGCTGGAATTCCCCCACCATGCAGGCAAATTCCACGCGTGCGCAAATCGGACAGCCCCTCGCCGTCCGACGCACACGCCCACTGTGACATCGAACGGCCGGGGGTCGTCCAATGCATGTAGAGGGCAAATAGAATAGGAGAGCAGGGACACCCCTGTTTTGTTCCTCTGACCACCTTTACACTTCTCGACTCTTTGCCCATGAATTGGAACCGAGCATACAGAACTACATACATTGCCTTGATAGCAGTAATCAATCGTGGGCCAAAACCTTTTGCTTCTAGTGTGCCCCTTGGATAGTTCCATGACACCCGATCGAATGCCTTCTCGCCATTGAGGAAGATCATATCCATCTGGCCCCTTGTCTTTTCTGTGATATCAAATAGAGATATAACCCGCCTTATATGGTCAGTTGTACCTCTTCCTGGTATAAAACCATGTTGCCAAGGTGTAACCAGACAAGCTAGGACCTCCCCCGCCCTTTTTGGCATCGGTATTTATCAAGGATATTGGTCGAAACGAAGTGAGACTATCCGAAGGTTTGCCCTTCTTAGGGAAGATAACAATGTCCGTGCCTTTTCAAGAATCGGGAAGAAGCCCATTATGTTGAACTCCTAAAAAAAAAATCTAATAGAAGAGGGGCTAACTCCATTTGGAGTGCCTTAAAAAACTCTAGTGATATTTTATCTGGACTAGCCGCTCTCCGTGAGGCGAGCTGATTTAATGCATTTAGAACCTCTTTGAAAGAAATGTCCGCTTCCCCAGATCCGCCCCACGAGCTACTCTAGATGCATCCTTGTATTCATCCTTATCGTCCTTATAAAGATCCTGATAGAATTCTTGGAATACACATACTATATTGTTAACGTCTGTAAAAATGTATCCATCCTTTTTAATTGTGGAAATCCTATTCCTTGTTGCTTTTTGTCTTATGCGTAGGGCAAGGATTTTCCCCACTGATTCCCGATACTCGTAGGTCTCATTCTTATGAGTCTGATACTTTTCAACAATTCTCTGAGTGCAATAAATGTTTATCTCTGCTTTTCCCATTATACTTTTAAGCTGGGGTTGTACTACTTCTAACCCCTGGGTAATCCTTGCCACATGCTCTTTTAATACTTCGGTTAGGATTCCTAGTAGTCGGGGAACATCCTTTACAACGCAACTTTTACAATGCACTACCATTACGACGCAACTTTTACAACGCAAGTTATTACAACGCGCTGGGGGGCGCTCTAGGATAGGGAATAGTTTAATTACTATCCAACACCTTCAATCAATCAATCAATCAAGACATTTGTAATGCGCACTACTCACCCGGAGGGTCTCAAGGTGCTTGGGGGGGGGGGGGGGGCGTCCGCTACTGCTCGAACAGCCAGGTCTTGAGCTTCTTCCTGAAGGAGAGGTGGTCTTGGGTCAGGCGTAGGTCGGGAGGGAGGGAGTTCCACTTCCCTACTATCCACGGGGACTGGAGTTGGAATAGTAAATTAAACTATTCACTATCCAGCGCCCCCCAACGCAAGTCGTTGTAACAACTTGCGTTGTAAAACCTGAGTCGTAATGGCATGCATTGTAAAAGCATGCGTTGAAACGTCATACATCCCCAGTAGTCTCCTATTCTCAGCTTCCTGCTGTTTCCTGGTATAGGCCACAAAATGAATGACCTCTCCCCTCAACCCTGCTTTGAAGGTATCCCATACGATGCCTTGTCGGGCACTATATCTATTGGAGTCGAAATAGCTGGTTGTTCAGCTTTTCATACGTTTGATAAATACTGTATTCGCCAACAATTTACTATCGAAAGTCCATTTATACTGATGTTTAAGATTCCCTTGGACAACTACATCGAGAACCAAAGGATTATGATCCGAAACTATTTTAGGAAGTTTCCTTATACCTACTTTGTCCAGCATACTCCCTGATATAAAAAAAGAGTCCAGCCAGACATACTTTTTATGCGGGCAGGAGAAATAAGTATAGCCCGGGTTCGAGGGATGCTTTGTACTCCAGGTATCAGCTAAGCTATGGCTGACCATAGTTGAAGACAGTGCCCTATGTACTCGTGTTTTTTCCCCCTGTTATTTAGATGCTAAAGCCTTCCCCACTGCCTGTGGTATATTCAAGTCTCCACAAATAACCAGCAGGTAGGGCCAAGATGCTAATTCCACCTCCAGGTCTTCCAACACTTTGGGATCATCCTGATTTGAGCCATAAATAGTGCATATTGTTAATCCTACATCCAGCTCCACCAACGCCCATCTGCCTAGATTGTCTGCCAATCTGCACCTTGCCAACCTCATTTCAAGCCTGGCTAGAATGGCCACCCCCCCTGATATGGAAGCTATGTGAGAAGCAAACCAGTAGAGAATACCCTTTGATTGATATTAATTCACTTCACCCCATGGGATATGCATCTCCTGCATATTATATCAGGGGCTACTGATCTTAGAAGTTTGGCGACCTTTAACCGTTTAGTTTTATCAGTTAGTCCACCCATATTAACCAAGCATATGGCTATTTTACCCATTTCATAATAGCTGAATTGCTGTTGCATTCATCCTCTTTGCTCCTTCTCTGGGTTTGGTTTTTATTCCTTATTCCCCACTTGCCCCTACTAGCCCTCGCCCCTGCCCCCACCACTACTGCTCCTAGCCCCACCACCACTGCTCCTAGCCCCACCACCATTGCCTGCCCTTCCAACCCAGCATCCCACCCCACCAAGCCCCCTCGTTCCTCCCCTTCCATAGCCCGCAATCCTGAGAAGTGACCAGACAGCACATCGGTCTGTGGGAAAGATGGAAGCAGCACCCTCGACCCATGACAACATGACAAGATAATACGTATCTGGTTATAGTATGCAACCCCCGCCTCTCTAACCCTCAACACCTTTTATTCACCCTATTGCACAATCAATTCCTTTTATCCGATCTTTTCGTGGAACACATCTAAACACATCTAAAAATATTGTGAAAAAAAGGACTAACCCCAAGTGGAGAGAGCTGAACCATTAAGAGACCATGGGGCATATTAGCAAGAACCTCGTTAAAATTATCGCTGTTTTAGCAGCAGGAAGCTGCCGCTAAAACGGCGATAATGGGCTTGCTAATATGCATTATAGAATTCCAATAGAAGCCCAGTTTATATGTGCTGCACATCTAACCTGGTCTGCTATTGGAATTCTATAGTGCATATTAGCAAGCCCATTATCACCGTTTTAGCGGCAGTTTCCTGCCGCTAAAAAGGCGATCATTTTAACGAGGTTCTTGCTAATATGCCCCCATATTCTAATAGTCTTTTCTCAGCTAGGAATTCCTTTGCCTTAATTTCTGCAGTAACAAACTGTGTTTGACCCCGCCCAGATCATTTTCCGAAGTGCAGGATTAACCAGAGATTGCAAACATCACCACTAGTCCGCTTTGCTTCAGGCTTTGCTTTCTCAAAGATTAGTTGTCTCAGGAGAAAGTTCCCGAAGTATACCAAGATAGCCAGTGGCTTTGAATCCTCTCTGACCGGCTGTCTCAAGACAAGGGGAACCCTATGGGCTTGTTGCGCCTCTTTTGACCAGTTTCACCCTGCTAGCTCTAATAAAGCTGTATGTAATAGTTCCAACACATATACACGAGTATCTGTTCCCTCATTCCCTTCCTGCACCCCTAACGCCCCAAGATTGTTGCGTCGTTGGAGGTTCTCATGATCTTCGAGCTTCCTTTGGATATCAATGAGTTGAGATTCGTGTGCCTCTGTCCGTATACGGGTGTCTGCCAAATCTGTTTCTATCGCAACGGTTCTTGTTTTTGAGGTCCGTCAGGTGGTCCCCTATGGTGTTGCATACATTGGCCAGCTTCCTAACAGAACCCTCGACTTTCCTTAGTGCAGTTTGAGACTTATGACAGTCCTGTCATGTTTTCTCTCGGTATAATAATATTGACTGATAGATAGATAGTATCAAGTGCGGGGGGGGTTTGAGCTGGGAGTATCATATGGGGTGCAGAGTGCCAGTTAGGAATTTTGTTGGTGAATAGTGCCATTTCAAGTCAGTGCTCCATGATCCTTGCTGGGCCATCTGTTTAACCACCTTGCACGCTGTTATGGTGGGAGCACCTCTGCCTTCATTTGGATCAATGTAATTTTCACTAGACCCTATAGAGGAGCCAGACCCATCCATTGACCATTCAGGACCACCAGACAATGAAAAAAATCCAGTCATTAGGATCCATTTCCTATTAATTATTCCCGTTTTATATCCCCCCCAGCTGGTCCATCAATTGTTGGGTTATTTTTGAGGGTTGAGCGTTATTTGGATGGAGTGGGTCTAGATAATCAGGATTTATAATGTTATGTGTGTCTGGGATACGATTGTGCGGGGGGATAATATTTAATACACTGACTGATACCAGCTGGTCAGTGCTCCCATTTTCATCGGGGCCACCACGACCCAGACCCTCAGCGCTCTCACCATTTAGGTATGTCAGCACAGTCTTTCACAATATTTACTAAGTCTGAGTTGTTAAAAGAAGATATCATCATACCTCCATCCTGAATGGGGGGAATCCTAGTCTCTTAAGAAGCCTTATCCGTGCTGAGTGGGAAGGTCTTGCCATTCGGTGCTTTAGGATCATCTGTAGCTGCCAGCACTTTCACTGCTATGTCATCGGGCCAGCCAGCTCCAAGCACTCCAGATATCTCCTGTTGCCTTGAGTCCCCTTGATTCCCAGCCAGGCATCGCAGCAGGTCCAGCACTATTGAGCCACCTAGATGCTGACTAGAGGCTGCACCGCCTCTCCCCCTACTTTCCAGAGTAGTCTCCACCTTCGACGCTGGAAGTGCGCATCTTCCTCTCTGTCACGATATTGGCCCACCCACAGCCTCCGTTCCCTGATCCGCAGGAACGGTGGGAGGCGATGAGGTCACCAAAAAAGTAGAGACAGCTTTCCCCTTCTGCGCGGCTCCTCCTTCCTTAGGACCCATCTTTGCTACCACTGGGGGATCTCGGCACAGACCGCAGCCGGAGTGGCTCAGGACAGCCGCAACCAGTCGTCTGAAAGTGAGCAAGCTTTCCTGGGTCAATACCACTCTGGAGCAGCCACCGGTAGCTGGCTGAACCTCAGTCAGAATATTCAAGGCCATAATCGCATTGCTAGGTGAGTCTACTCTTTATTGATTCCTCAATGAATCGAGGTGCTGTAACGACCACCTCAAGTGGCTGTCATCTTGTTTCTCATCCAGAAGTCCAAAATTATGGCTTTCACAGAGAAAAGAAGAATTTGTTAGAGTTTAAGCAAACACAGATATGCGATATAAAACCTCAAATATTTCTTGAGCAAAAAAATAGAATAAAAAGGCGCAGATTTTTTGTTCCTATATTGTCAATTGGGTTCTTCTACACAATTAACTATACAAATATTTCATATTGTTTATTCTGCACAGCATGGTTTGACTCTGAGAGTCAAGAGAGAGTCGGACACGGAAGTGAGCAAAACAGAAGTGAGTGAGTGGGCGTGGCCAAGATCGCTGTAGCTGTGAGCACGGTGGGCCCAGTGATAGGTGAAACACAGCTGAGGAGAAGAGCCCAGACACGCGGCGATAACAAGCCAAAGCCATGCACTGCACCAAGTCCTCCAGTAGCAGCGCAACTCCACCGAGGCAAGCAAGACCGTTGGTGTGACAGGTTTGTGTGGCAATATGGTGACAAACTGGCATGGGGGCAAATTCAGGATGGTGAGTGTTAAAAATTCAGGACAAAGTATCAAAATCAAGGACAAAAACTCAGGGCAGAAAGTTAAAATTCAGGACAAGAATTCAGAACAAAAGGTACGTTTTACAGATACATCAGAGGAGGTCATGCTGTAGTATATATGTAAGTAAATAGACAACCAACATAAGTTGGTTTCAGAGGTAAATGATACTATAAAGCTAGCCTTAGATAAGGGGACCCCAACCATGTTGGTCCTTCTAGATTTGTCAGCAGCGTGTGACACCATCTCTCATCTAATCCTTGCTCAAAGACTGAGGGAGTTTGGTGTCGGTGGAAAGGCGCTAAAATGGTTTGATAACGTTCTCTCTGAAAGAACACATGTAGTGCAGCTGGACTCGTTTACATCACAGTCCATGATCCTTGACAAAGGGGTACCTCATGGATCTATTCTTAGTCCCACTCTTTTTAACATCTATGTGTCCTCCCTGGCTAAGAATATTATATCATGTGGTTTTGAGACCATCTTGTATATGGATGACACACAATTGATGATCACGATTGATCCCGACCCTTCCATCACTAAGGATAAATTGAAAAACTAGATGTTTAAAAGGACAGCTTGGATGACAGCTAACTTTCTGAAAGGCAGACGAGATATGGTCTGCGGATTGGTGGCCTCCAGAACTGGAAACATCTCAGACTCCGAATAAATGGGTGAAAAATCTGGAAGTCATGCTAGATGACAACCTATCCATGGACGAACATGTGAAAAGTATCTCGGGTACATGTTTTGGCCTGATGTGAATGCTTAAGAAGGTGTCCCCGTGGATACCTCTCTCAGCCAGAAATCTCTAATTCAGGCACTACTAGTGAGCTGATTAGACTATGGTAACTCCCTACTGGTAGGGATAAGGGAAGGTCTTCTCTCAAGGCTCCAGGTGGTGCAAAATACAGCAGCTCTCCTTGCTCTAAATCACCCCCCACGATCGCCATCTGAACCCCTTCTTCTCCTGCCCCACTGGTTGCCCATAAAAAAACGAGTGGTGTTTTAGCTCCTATGTATGGTCTTCAAAACACTGCAGGGGAAGGGACCAGTTTATCTAAAAAATAAATTAAAACCTTACATCCCCACCCAACTCACATCTAGCGAGCAATTTTTATGATGCCCTAAAGGATAAATAAAACCAGCATGGGTGGTTGCTCTTTTTCCTACCTGGCCCCCCATCATTGGAACAAACTGCCGTTTTACATTCGCTCCTGCTCTAATCTCACTCAGTTCAGAAAACTCCTCAAAAACCTGGCAATTCAATCTCTAACTGGACATAGTTCTGCTTCTGTTGCCTGATACTGTGGCACTGTGAGATCCCCTTGGGGATTATTTGTTGTGCTTAACAAGTAATAATAATAAGTACAAGCCAAAATAAGTTTAAATTAGGTTGAGTCAGCCGTACACTTCACATTTTTTAGGGAATGTGTTCAGCTTTGAGCAACCATGCAAGTCTTTTTGTGTTATTTCATAATCTATTTATATGGTTACTGCACTGGATTGTCCAACCTGATATGTTATTTACAATTCATGGTCCTGAGCAGGCATGATGGGAGAGAGAAGTGGTTGGGAAGATCTGCTCAGATGGACTTTGTTACTAGCATCTCATATCTGAGTGCCACTGTGAGGTGCAAAGAAGCATGCATAGAATATAGCTAATTGGGACCTGCAGTGCTGGACCAGAGTGCAGTCCTCCGAATGGCCAACTTTATGTGTCAGATAGCTTGAGGTATTCCATGTCTGTTCAGCTGGTTAATGACTGGTTGTGGCGTAATGGCTTGAGCTGTTGACTTCGGAGCTGGTGGGATCCAGGTTCGAGTCTTGTCATAGGCGTCACCATCCTCTGATTCTGGGCAAATCACTTAATCTCCTTGTACCTACCAATCAGCACCTTGATATCCTTACAGGTGATCAGCAGGGCTTTACAAATCATGGATTTAGGGGCTTCTACAGCACTGAGTGATTGAAAAGATCCATAGTGTACATGCCTTGTGTCAGGATAAGAGCATTAAGCAGGAAAATTGAGTTATTAACCAGCCAGCATGAGCCATAATTTGCTGCAGACTGATGTGTGTCATGGTATTATTGTGGGCCAGAACAGTTAGATAGGAGCTCTTGTTACAGAAATGACATAAACATATACACAGACAGACAGAAACTCACTGTTTGTTAAGAAAATGTTATTATTCAAAGAAAGGGGGAGAACTCTATCAAAGATTCCACCCCAGAGCAGTTGTCTGGCAGGTCACAATGCGGCATAGAGGATTCTGGGGTTAGAGCACATTGATCGTGTTATGTAGGCATTTCTACCTGTGCTCTTTGTTTTCCATTAAATGTTGCTTATTTCTATATTTAGGTGTTAAACTGGTACTAATAAGGTGCAACCTATGCCCAGACAGTGTTAACAAGTTTAAAAATGTCAGAATATTCAAGTAATAATATCACAAAATGTGCTGTATTACCCCACCTAATTTGCCTTTTCTTGCTGCATAATTTACTCAACCCTGCAGCATTATTATTACATTCCATATTTAAATATCCAAAGGAAGCCTATTTATCAACCTTAGAATAATGACAGATTAGAGAAAAACATCACACAAATACAATTGCCACATTGCCACACTCCCTATTATATGCACTCTCCCTATCATATGCACCCTAATGGTAATAACTGGACTCTGTCACATCACCACACACCATCATGCATACAACATTGGACACAGACAATGGTATACGCCCATCAACCATACAGCATAACACATCGTGACATATTAAACCAACACACTCAGGCACATACAGTCACACCAGTAAATTTAACATATGCCATCTTACCAACACACAATCGCATGAACACATTTTCCCCAACAAATATATCGCTTTCACACACAGTTATAAAACACACTATCACATGCACAGCTTAAAGACGTGCACTTACCAACAATTCAACATACGCACACCAGATGATCTACACCATCATACATAATCACACAAAGATGCATCCTCGCATACATACACAGACCATCACTCACACATTCCACTTCATACGCACAGAGAAAGAACTCACATAAATCCAATGACATCACAAGTTGCTAAAACAAGGACCCACAGTCACATCACACACACCTCTCACAATCGCAAACCATAAATTAAAATCATGTCTGCTGAAAACATGTGAAAATGGGCAAATGGTTGGATCCATATAACCTTAGCTAAGGACTCCTATTTTTGTCGATTCTGCATTTTACAGTGGCAGAAGAGCGCCGGCAGCCCGCCCAGTCTGAAAAAAAAGCACTTTTTCCTCACTGGGTGTGGTGTAAACTTCAGCAAAAGTCCCTAATAAAATGAAGGCATAAGACTTGGAAAATGCAGCACTTTTGTGGCTACAGGAAAGAACTATGGAGAATAATATAAAACTGCCCTCAGATTCTAAGGGTTATATTCACAAGAACGTGTGCTAAACATCACCAAAAAATGCTAAGGCACCTTTACACATTGCAGCCGATCGTGGGAAGATAACCCAGTGTTAACGTGGATTTCACAACAAGGCGGTACCATGCGATAGTCTGCAGAAACTTCGGCCAATGTCTGCGATACAACCACCTCGACCGAGATAAAAACACAAACCTCAACGAGAAAAAACATGCGAAGAGCCCATTCGCGATGAGGAAAGCAGGGATGAGCACCGCCAGGCCCGCGACACACACGGCAGGCGGGAATAAGCACAACAAAAGCCTGAAAAAAAATACAAATCAAACAGAAAACAACTGCCAAGCACAATGGAGGCAACCTGAGCCAGTATACAACTGCACAAGCCCCATTGGCAACAAAACATTGTACAAGGCAGGCCATCTTGGACAAGGTGAATGCAGCCTGAGAGCGGAGGAGGACAATGGAAGAAAACCAGAACAATCGGAATGATGCAAAATGCACAAACAAGCAGAAACACGCCGACAATAAGAAGACAGCAATGCAAACCGGAGGTGGGAGGCCAGCGCCACACCAGGAGCTGGATGACATGGAGGAAATGGTGTCCACCACATCAGTCTGGAGGCGGTGGCAGGATTCTGGGACCAGAAGCTGTCCAAAACAGACAAAACAGCAACAGGGAGAGGAACCAGCAGGGACGGGGGGGGGGGGGACTTGGGGAGATGGGCACAATGGCACACATGCACAATTAAGCACAGCACAACTGCAGACAAACCATGCCCAAGAGTAGGAACACCAACCAAGAGCACAAGTCACACAACCCAGCAACATCACACCACTGAACAAGCACAGAAGTGAAAACCACACTGCCTGAAAGGGAGAAGGATGAGCCAAATCAGAGCTGAAGGGACATCTCACACACAAAGCAGCACACACATATAGGAAGCAGAGCACCCCGACAATGAACACAATGTGGTACAAACACCAACATTTGCTCTACCGAACACAGGACACAAGTGCACCCCCCTGTGGCCGGTAAACAGCCATACGCATCTGGCTAAGCACAAAACAGGGACATGACAATGCACAAGTACAAACCCACAGGTAGCAATGCACGTATGGCAGGGCGCAAGAGAGTCTGTGACACACACATTGGCATACAAATCAGGACTCAAGACTGTTGGAGACAAGTGAAAGTGCGGAAATGTTATCAACAATTGCGTTTCAGTACAGCCAAGAGAAGTGCCACAATATGCAGACCAATGCAGCAGCATGTCTGAATGAGGAACGTGCAATGGGTCACATCCAGTTGTGGCTGCAGGTACCTTGTCACTCGTCCATGAACGCGTGTGCAGCTGTGTAGGCCAACGTCACCAATGAACGATCATCGTCCACCACATCTGACATGTCGTCGACGTAATCCATGAGCTGACCTGGACAGATGTGCTGACTCCAACCACTGGCCCAATGTGCACCAAAGACCAATCTGGAAGTGGCTCAATGTGCTCACTGCACACGAGGCCTCGTGCAATCTCCCAGGTCCAGTTTTCAGCCTGCATGCCAAACATCCATGCACGCCATAAACAGGCATCACGGTGACACTCCAGGTCGTGGGCCAACTGGGGAGCCGGTAACTGATCCGCAAAATGGCCAACGGCAGTGCCCCCAGTACATGCAGCAGACGTGCACGGGTCAGGTTCACGTGACTGGATTCGAGCATGTGTCCGGGATGGTCTGCCATTGCGTCAGTGGCTCTCCTCGATGTGGCAGCGGCTTGCCCTGCACCAGTCCTGTGGATGAAACGGCACAGCTTGGTGCAATGAGCAGTGTCTGTGTGCAGCGGATGCAGGCCTGGGGTGGGGTGGGAGTACCTGTGAAGGTCATTTCACGCACGCCAACTACAACCAAGGACTTCTGCATGTGGGATGTGTACATGTTGGTCTCACTTCGGGCAGTGCGTAGTGTGGGAGTCGCAAGCAAATGCTATAGTATCTGTCAGGGGGTGCCGGCCACATGCAAGTTCCTGCACAGAGCTGCAGATGTGCTACCGCCTGACAGTTCAGGCAAAGGAGCTACAGTAACTTCACCATTTGCATGCATACAGGAGATATACATAGGCCAGTCGTGGGTGTAGTGGGATGCGATCCTAGGAACACCGTTATGCTGGCCTTTGAAGGTGTGTGGCCACATGAGTGTAGGCCAATGGACCTGACAGGGCGGACACAGGTGTACAGCCCATGGCTGGCTGTGATCGCGCAGCAAATGAAGCCAGGCCACTGACTCATGCATACACATGAATTCATACTTGTATAGCGCACTTCTACCCTGAGGTGTCTTGGCACTGTACCCATACCGCTGTGGAACCCTTCCTGGCTTTTCCCTGTGAAATGCCCACTCCTGTGCACCCCCAAGGTGAAGCCAGGCATCCCAGCGCTGTGGGGGCCATTGTAACACTTGGCATGCCTGTGCCAAGACCCTGAGTGGTCTTGCGCTCCTACATGTCCCCATACATGCGAGCCCGCACCCCTGGTGCATGCTGCATTGCAACATCGACTACTGTGGCGACTACACCCCAATACAGAGACACACTTACCGCACTTCCTATCTAAGGCCAGGTCCGAGCCACGCCCTGCTCCCCCTGCCGCATCAGCACACCCCTGTGCTGACCTGACGTACGCCGGACCAGCACACGCAGCTTGTGCATGCAGTGGGGTGTGTGTGCAGCTACTTGTCCAGGCTCACTGCCAACGCTGAGGTGACATGGTAATGTCTGCTGAAGACAGCACACTGTGATGTTGCAGGGCCCGTGCTCATCAAGCTGACACAATGACCCACTTGCTCAGATGGTGTAAATGGCTAGAGGCACGTGCGCACGGCCACATTTATTAGCAGGCACACATACCAAGTGACACTTGTGTTGGATGTGTGTGGGTTGTGTGCACACCAGCCGACAAGGGCTGCCAGGTGCAGTCAGAAATCGACAACAGTCAGGAGAGGATAATAGGAAATGTATCCTAAGTAATCTGTGTATAATATTGAACTGAAATTTGCGAATAATGTACAAGATGTCGTTCACTCATGTAATGTACTTCTGATTACCTTCAATAAACAAAGTTTTGAAAAAAAAGAAAAAGAAATCGACAACAGTGTACATCATAAAGGACACAACCATTCAACCATAAAGGCCCCATGACTTGTGCTGCACATAATTAGTGGCCCCGGATGCACAGCGTCCTGCACGGGCCTACCGCCACGGTCTGCTCACTTGTGGGGCACTGAGGCAGGGTCTGAGTGCAGAGCAGGTACCAATGGATGTAAAAGGAGCTTATCGCGGAGTGTCTTGGTGGACAGTGGAAGGTGAACCCCCAGGGCATCATGCAGAGGGCAGGACCACGCTGAAACAGTCGCTATGGTCGAGATGAATGGAACAGACACATGTCGGACACCATATCAGGTCCAGCCAGATGACGATGCAGGATACCACAGGGCCATGGACTCAGACGCCATCAAGGTCCAACCAGATAGTGCCCATGACTCGTTGCGCACAGAGTTAGTGGAACCAGTGCTGTTAGGGGATGCCGCCTTTGATGAGGCGTGTCAAAGGTGTGGACTCCTCCACATCTTACCCATGACACAGTTCCACATGTGTGACCTACTGGACCGTAGTGTAGGCCTGAGGCAGCGGTCAGCATGGCCCATTCAGCAAGTGTCACCGGCTTAGGTTGGATGGCCCCACTGGCCTGCGTAGTTCAGGTTCATTTGCATCACGGGACGCGGACTTGCGGTGCAGGGTTGATGGCTAACTCCTAACTTTAGGACTCCTAAATGCCTTCTGTGAATACTGAAAGTCTTAAAGTTAGGATTTTTCTCAGTTTAGGAGTCCTAAAGTTAGGAGTCCTAACTTTACTACTCCTAAACTGAGAAAAATCATAACTTTAAGACTTTCGGTATTCACAGAAGGCATTTAGGAGTCCTAAAGTTAGTCCTCCTTACTTCTGTGAATACCGAAATGATAAAGTGCCTTTTGTGAATACCTAAATGAGTAAGTGCCTTCTATGAATACCAAAATGGTAGTAAGTTTAGGATTTTGTCTTAAGTTAGTTCTGTGAATCGGGCCCATGGCCTTTATTTATGGCTTTTGTTGCAACCTAGTGTCCTCTTTTAGGCTCCAAAGGCTTCTGCCTACACTCCCCCTAAAGTAATGCATGTCCTGCCTCAGCCAAAGTTTCAGAAGCTCTAATCAAGGCAACTATATGTTAATAGTCCCCATTTATGGAATGTTGTGCCTGCAGAAAACAACTAGGGCTCCCTCTTTCAATGCAGCAATTTTTTTTTACCACTGGGTTTTGACTTGATGCTGGATCTGTCCAACAGGCCTATTGCTCACAATATATAGAGTAGGTTTTGGATTTTACCCTTTCAAACATTGGCTTTCTTTGACTAGCGTCTTTCAGCCATTAGCTTGAGACTTTGTTGATCACATATTGCTCAGCCCTGTGGAGCATTCATCTCACCTAATGCTATCCTTCCACCTCAACTCAAGTAGTTCATTGAGTTGCATGAGGGACTACATTACATTTATAGCCATCTTTTTCTACTCATGCTGTCTCCCACATGCATACTTCTCACTAATGCGCTGATAATGCATGTGTTAGCGCATTAAACCCAGACTGGTTAGGTTTGCCAGTGCATGTTCTCTGTGCAATGTTTCCCTCTCAGAAAGTTCTTATCTCCCTAATACCCCCACTCTCAACCCCATCACAAAGTTTCAGCAAAATGTAATACCAGGTCATCTTAGAATGTATTTCTCCCCCTGTCAGCGTCGAAGCTAATTCTGAAGTCTATTTCTCGAAACATTCTAGAAGGGAAAAACAGGCCTTGAAAAAAGCAAACCGATTTATTTCACGCTATAACAGGGCAGAGACAGTCATAGGTAAAGCAAAGCTTGCTATGCCACTGACTAAGTTTCTGCCCTACCAGCTCCTTTGCTAGCATTAACCTTTTAGCAACTCTCCATATTTCCCGTTGCCCTAAGTTATGGCCCTTTCAGTTTCTGAATGTAAATAAAGAACCTGTTGATGTCAGATTTTCTGGATAAACGCTCAACAACATCCAACCAACCCATCTTGAACACTGCCTAGGCCCTAGACTCTGGCAGGAGGAGGCCTAGCAAATGCTGTCACTGCGCAGAGAGACCCATTATCATTCTGTATGTGATAATGAGGCCGACATACAGAATGACAATAGGCTGATAGCAGCCTGCGCCAGGTCAGGGAAGGACTGCTGCAGGCCCTTAAGAGCATAGCAGGAGCGCAAGCTAGCCCCTGCAGTGAGAATTACAGAACTATCAGGCTGCTTGCAGGGGGACAGCTCGCTCGTAGGTCTGAAATTACAGACAAAAGGCATCCGTGGAAGAAATCCTAACAGACAACGGACAAGAGGCCCAAAGAACGAGCAGTCAAGCATCAATAGCTGTAAGTGTGTAGGCACTAGGTGAGCCACCCACCACACACAGAGGCAGCCAGCGTTAGGCTGTTGAGGTTTGTTTGTGGGTGGTCCCTCTCACAATCACTGCCCCATGCAAGCAACACTCCTGCCCAATTGCCATCAATCACATCCAGGATGCCCACAGACTGCCATGAGGTGTGCCAGCTGGTAACCCCCGGCTGGCCCTCTGGCCAAGGCAAAGGTTAATTGGCTGAGGAAGGCCCCTCACGTCGAGGAAGCAACTTGGGCACAGGCACCATGGAGTTCGGAGCCCAGTGGCACCATAGAGCACAATCTATAGGAGGCTGCGTAGAGCGGAGACGGCCAGCATTGGGGCTGGTGCAGGCAACACACTGTTTTGACCCCACTCCCCCATTCCCTTCTCCCGAACAACAGAGTCAGAACCGCAGAAGCATGCTTGCGCCCCTCTCTGGCAAAGTCAAAAAGAAAAGAAAACAGCTATAATAGCCACAAAAAAGACCACCAAAGGGAGGGAGTGTCAGCGCTTTCAGATAGAGTCAATTGACCAAACCCAGGAGAAGACTCACAGGTCTACCTGAAAAAGAAACAAGCCTTAGGAGTCGGGCTACGTTAACCAAAGTCGCGGATCAAAAGACCTGGAAAGTACCTAAGCCATAAAACCTTACCAACTGGCCTGTCCCAGTAAAGAGTATCTGTGAAGACCTGGCCTGGTACAACACTGCAAGAGTTCTCTACGAAGGCCAGCAGGATAGAGCACTGACCAGCCCTCCTTAATATAGTCACAAGGACCGCACCACGGAGAATAAGCACCACAATAGCTCAACAGCACAGCCAAACATGAGGTCGGGGAAATCGAGAAGGTCACCACAACAACGTAGCAAATGAAAAAACCTATCATTTGCACAATACCACTTGTGAACATCTGAGAAACTGGTGATATTATTGGCCAACAAAAAATCACCGCCAAGTTCCAACTACTAAAAGACACAGGCATCGCCATTTACTCAACCATCCAACCAATCATTGGGCTGCCAGTCCCACTTACCCCAACCATCCTCATCCAAACAAACAAACAACTCTCTAACCAAATCTCAACAAGTGACCAAGGTACCAGCCGTTTAAATGCAATACTTTGCACATTGTTATGATGTGTCCTTTGTATGCACATCTTCAAAAACAAGTTTTTAAAACCGTTTTTTAGCTCATGGGTTTTATCGGCCAGGCCTGCCTTTTTCATCTTTTAACTTCTAGATTCACATACAGTTTGTTACAATGTGTCAAAGTTTCTTGTTGGAGTTTATAAAGCTATCCGTCATGTACAATGCATGTTAAGATGTCTGATGAAACTATTATGCTTTTTATCATGGGCCTGCTTTTTATCATGGTGATTTTTATGTATTGCTATAATACTATTTTTACTGTACTTGTATGATTTTACTGACTAATTTGAATAAAGTTTATGATGACGACCAATGTACAGTGCCAGCCCCCATACACAAGCAGGGAGAGGTGTGGTGCAGTGGCCAGAGCAGCTGACTCCGAAGCACAGGGCTCATGGTTCAATCCCCGGCTCTGCCGGCAGCTCAGCTCAGCACCCTGTGACTCTGGGCAACACCTCACTTAATCTCCCCGACGCCCCCCAGTGCCTTGAGACCCCTGTGGGAGATTAGTTTTTCGCTTTACAAATACCTGATACATACACAATCACATGGTCAACGCGCTAAGGGCCACCTCTAATAAAAAATCGGGAACCCTAGTTTTCCTAGAAGTAGGTTCAAGTAGAAGTCTCCAGTGCAAGTATAACTCAAACATCATAACGAAAGAGGAAACAAAAACGGAGTGGAGCCCAAAGACGAATGCCCAAAACAATCCAGCTGTGGCAGCAGGGGAAAAACTTTGATCCTAGTAAATGAATATACAGCCATCACTTCCGAAAAGTCAATAACGAGCCCGTGCCAAGCAGCAGATCAGCTAACGGGTAGAGCGGCAAGAGAGAGCTTAGGAAGAAGCCCATCAAACTGGCCCACGATTCAAGCCAACAAAGGGTGGAAGACGAGTCAAGAAAAACAAATAGCAAAGAAATGACTGACACAACCCCAAACTGCTCGCCTCCAGCAAATACTGCCATAGATGCATAAGCTGATGGAGGAACTCAATTCTCTGATCTAACATAAAATAAGTGGAATGAACTCCTGGGGCCTCATTTATGAGGCTGTGCGTCACTTTTACGCTGCCGGTGCGTCACTTTTTGTGACGCACCAGTGGCGTAAAAATGTGCCTTGTTGCGCCATATTTACAAAGTGACGCATCTAGGTAGATGCCACACTTTGTAAACCCCTGCGCCACATTATACCTGCGCGAGGTATAATGTATGCAAGGGGGGCGTTTTGAAGCAAGAAAGGGTCATGGAAGTGACGCAGTGAAATCTATAAGATTTCACCGCGCCATTTCTTGGCCGCTAATGCGTCAAAATCTTATGCCTGCTTCATGGCAGGCGTTAGACTGACGCAGGCACTAACAACATGGGTCTTGCCCATGTGACAGGACACATTGCTGGAGTTGCGTCACTTTTGTGACACACTCCAGCAATGCGTCACTTTTGCGCCTACAGATACGTAAAAAATACTGACGTATCTGTAACTCCTTGCGCCATGATGCGTCATATTATAAATATGACGCATCAACATGGCGCAAGGAGTGCGCACTGAGAAGTGACGCATCGCTGCTTTCACGCAGCGATGCGTCATTTCTCATAAATGACGCCCCTGGTGTCTTATGTGTCGGATAAGGACTACGAAAGTCCAATTGAGGGTCCAACAGAGGAGTCCTTTCCCACACCAAGGAGCCTACCCCCTTCAACTGCCAAAAACAGGCCAGTCAGACAATGGCGCCTGGTCCTTCATGCTAAAGACTATACAATCAATGGTCGACGCTTCAATATATCATTCACTCAAAATGGACGTACAAATTGAAGTGTTGAACACAGTTGCAGTCCATGTAGATGGAATCAAGCAGAAAATTAGCACAAGACAAAGCAGAAACTGGCCAGCAATCGACAGGCAGACTGTGACTCCAGCGCACAGGAGGAGCTTGATGCCTTGGAGGAAAATGTGTCTGCGGTTATCAGTGAGGAATTGGTGGTTGGAGTAGAGGGACAGGATAGTGCTTACTATGACCAACTACATCAGCAACAGGGTAATTAACAACCAGGGACATGGCGGATGAGTAATGTTTTTTCCGTCCATCTACCTATGTCTCAGTGTCCACCCACACTGTGTGCCGATCATTTGCTAGCTACATAGGTACTGGGTGGTACATTCACATGTCGAGCTGTTGGTATCATTTACAAGTACATTGAAAGTCACATAACGGTGATGTAAGGGCCTAGTAATCAAGCACACATGCATACATACAATGTCAACTGACCAGTCATATGTCCTCTAACTCTGAGGCATATTTATAATAAAAGTGACGAAGCGCAGCTTTAGCATTCTTGGCTTAACGCAGTGCTCCGCCAGTGTTGAAATGCAGGGCTTCAGCATATGTTCAAGAATACGGCCCAGTCCTGGGTTTCACCCTGCACTGGCGCTAAATGTAGCTGCCCAGCACCAACGTAGGCACTCTTTTACCATTGTGCAAGGGGCCTGCATTGTGGTGAATGACTGATTTGTGTGCAAGAAGGGACACCTACCTGCACATAACTAATCATACATGCTGTTTAGCTGTCTCAATATGCACTGCACAATGCAGCACCCCCTCCTTCTGTTCTTGGCAAGAAGGATATTGATCCAGGCCCTCATTCTTTCACGAATGGACTATGGAAATGCACTGTACCTGGGAGCCCCAACGGACACGATAAACAGACATCAGATCACCCAGAAATGTGCAGCTCATCTGCTTCTGGGTCTCTCCCATAGGCAATCAGCCAAACCCGCACTGAAGACTTTACACTGGCTGCCAATATCAGAAAGGATCAAATTCAAGGTGCTTTGTATTGCCCATAAGCCCTTTCAGGGAATGGGACCGGTAATCAATGAGCCCCTGATTAGCCGATACCAGCCAAACAGAAGCCTTTGTTCATCGAACATGCTGCTTGCAACAGTTCCAAAAATAAAGAGGGCAAGTAGCGGTGGCCACTCCTTCACTTATAATGTGTCTAAATTATGGAACACCCTGCCCCTTGACATTCGACAGGAAACCAATCATCTGTCTTTGAGGAAGCAACTTAAAACCTGGCTATTTTAACTTACCACCTAGCAGAGCTGGCTTCTAGGTCCACTTCTGCAGATAGCGCTGGGATGCCTTAGGGTAGCTATGCGCTCTATACATGTTTATTTCATTTCATTGATACAAACATCAAAAAAGAGGCCAAGTCTAGCATTTAGCATTGTTGTGCAATGTTAATACTCTATTATTACTGCCCTTACTGTTGGCCTAGCCACATTTTTTCCCCTCCTCTGTAATACGGAGCAGCATCCAAATCATTGGCTGTTGTGGTGGTAGGTCCACTGCAACACACATTGAATACCCCTGTCATACTAAGGGCCATATTTACAAGCCCCTATCGCCCCCATAACGTCACTCTTTTTGACATTGGGGTGGTGATATGGGCTTTGCCTTATTTACAAGGCAGTGCTAAGCCACTTAACGTGACTTAACGTGACTTAACGCTGCCTTGTAAATTAGGCAACCTTCCACGCTATACTTAGTGTGAATGGGGTGGGCAATGGCTATTGAGGTGGACGTTCTGCCGCAAAACCCATTGATTTTGATGCGGGCCCATATTTACAAGGGTGGCGTAAATAAGGGGCAGCCCCAGAATTAAGACCAAGGAAAACCTAGTCTTACCATGGTGAAATGAGGAGACATGCTTTATTTCTCCTCACTTTTTCTGTTTCTATGTGTGCTGTGTTGTGCAGCACACAAAGAAGTAACAAAACGCCATTCCTGATTGTTTAAGTGCTGGAAGGGGCACATAGCACAAGCGCACATAGGAACAGCAAATACGAGGAGAAATAAACCATGTCTCCTGCACATAAACAATCTTACCCTGCAACGCAGGCATCCTTGCACAATGTTGCAAGAGTGCTTGCGTTGGCGCTAGGCAGCTGCATTTAGTGGAGAAGCGTGGCTCAGTGGTTAGAGGCTATATTGTAGAGAACATTGGTCCCTATATGGAAGTAATGAACGCAGAGCACAATGATCATACACTTAATAAGTCGTATGTCTACTGTCCGTCCGGACAGGGTTTCAATTTTTTATTTAAGTATTAAGTTTATGCGTTTCTCGGTAATGTCAAGCGGGCACAGCCGTGACCTTCAACATACAGGAGACAACAACAAAAAGATGTGAAAAGCAGGGGATCTGTCTGTACACTTGTGTTTCAGTGAGTCAGACTTAGGATATTTACATAAACCACACCATTGCATCATTCAATAATTATTTAGGACGTTTGCATATGGGGTTGGAGGTCGACGTTTCGATGCCTTTCTTAAAAATAACCGGAATTCAATTACGCGGTATACGCGAGCATCCGTATACAATGATACTTAGGCAGCGCAATGGCTTATTTTAGGGGCAGCTCAGCGATGCCACGGGTCTGGCGTTCTAGTGTGTTAGAGGCGGCAGACCCGGAAGCTGAGATCGGCCGTGGACCAGGGTTCGATTCCCCGCCTCGGTGGGTCTCGGGCTCAAAAAAATTCCACAGACTCGACAATTCTCGCTCCGGTGCCTACTCGACTCACGGGGTCACACTCTGCGACTCTGGGCAATAGCTTGCTCAATCTCCACTACGGCCCCTCGCGGCGGGATGCCTGGCTTTCACCTTGTGGATACCCTGCCGGGGTATCTCACAGGGGAATACCAGGACGGGTTCCCTAAGCAAGCGCTTAGATACCGTGTCGGTGATTTGCGCTATATAAATACATGTACATTTACATTTACATTTTGCACCAGTGTAGGGTGAAACGCCATGCTGCATCGTATTGTTGTAAATACGGTGCAGCCCTGCATTTCAGAAGCATGTGAATGCCTTGAAAATCCCCCTCTTGGCAGATTAGAATCAAGCATCCCAGAAGAAGCCTGGGCTGCCTTCAATCGTGTATAACCCGTGGGCTTATCAGCTGGGACTGGACCTCGCAGTAAGTCCGAAGTTGAAGTTGGACATTTGCAGCTACCCCATTATCACTGCCAAATATGTACGTCGGCAGATAGCCAAGGGACGCAACACTGGGGCAATAGGCCCAAGTGGTAATCGTCAGGGTATCTACAAGACAGACACGACAAAATGGGCTTAAGTATTAGTACTACTCTTCAACCACATCTTGGCCGGAGCAATGCTCCCAGCTCCTGGAGAGGCTCTATAATTTCTCCCATCTTTAAAGGAGGGAATAAACTGGAGCAAGGGAACTACAGTTGATAGCCCTAATTGACAATGAGGAAAAATATTACGCTGGGGTGCTACTTGTACATCTTGGCGAATTGGTCAACTCGAATTCCATCATTCCTCTCAATCAAACAGGCTTCAGTAGGAAGTGAGACACCACAACAAACATGATGGGTCTGTCACTCATCTTCGATTCCTCCAAAATTTCAAAGCTTCCTCTCTATCTCTGTTTAATTGATTATCAAGCCGCTTTTGATAGAGTTGTACTGGCTAATCCCCCCACATAAATTGAAATCTTTTGGTATCTTGATGGGAAAAAAAGATCAACGAAACAATATTCTACAAGTACCTCGACCTCTTTTTTACAGCCCCGGCCAGTGGAGGGAGTTGCGGTGGGGCAGAGAGGCGGGCGGGGGAGGGGCAGGATGGGTTGTGATAAACATCGGAATATTGATGATTGCAGGTAAGTAAACAATTAAATTAATAAAACAAATTTCGTAGCGCGCCCTGCATTGCAAAATGCGATGCAGGGCGCGCTACGAAATTCGTTTGATTAATTTAGTTGTTTACTTACCTGCAATCATCCATATTCCGGTGTTTATCACGACCCACCCTGCCCCTCCCCCACCCCGCCTGTCTGCCCCACCGCAACTCCCTCCACGGGCCGCGGCTGCTTAATAACAACGACTCATTTAAATTGCAGAAGGAGGCGGTAGAACTTTCGGCCATATTCTTGAATCTGAACGGGCACTTGTACAACCGGATACTAGAAACCACCAGGGCAAAAGTGGTCCCAACCCTGTGCAACAGCAGCGAGGTCCTTCGGGGCAGAGACACAATGGTCCTGGATACTACAGTAGTAAGAATGTATAGGCACATCTTTCTGCTCCCCCGACACACCTCACCACCTTAAATTATGCTGGAGTTTTGACTAACAAAGCAGTCCGATGTCAGCTATGCCGCATCTGCTTTCTTCTGCCATAAACTTAAAAACGCGGAGAAAAACTCGAACAACCAACACATACGGGTGGAGATCGCTAAAAAATCATGCTGACCAGCCCAAGATTATCTCAACGAAATGATCGACTTGCAAGGTTTGGCAAGGTTTGGCAGAATTATGGTCGACAACATTGAGCCAAGATCTGTTTAAAAGAACAGTTTTAAAAACCACCAAAATAACAGCCTTACTAGAAGACAGGGCAACCATATAAAAGCACTCTCACACCGGCTTCATACTGAACAGTTACAAGACCCTGAGACCACAGCAGTACCTGGGCAAAGTTTTAAACTCCAGGACAAAAGCAAATACTTGACCTATTGCCTTGGAATTATACCGCCTCAAACGCACAACAGTCCCTGGCTGAGGGCTGAACGGTACATGACCTGCCGACTATGCGGCCTCACAATGGAAAATCTGGTTTACACCATCTGCCTCTGTAACTCTACTCTAGACATACGCCGACAATGGCTGCATACACTCTGGAACCTGCAATGGGTGCACTCTTGCACGCAAGCCATTTTGGCCTGCCTTAACTCTACAGATCAGAGAATAATCTCCTGAATTGTAAAGTATCTTCAAGGAGTAGAGAGGGCCCTGAAAAAAGCAGCAGCCACAGGACCACCTTCGGACACAAACCAAGCTACAACTCCAGTCAAGTGAAATTTTTTTATTTTTTTATTTAAACTTTATTGTTTAGTTAATTAAAACCATAACAATTTCGTTAGCAGCGCACAACCAAGTAATAAGAAAGGAAAACTTTTAAAATATTCATTAAAACAAAAGACAGTCACATAAAAAATGTAGTAATTAAAAACAAAAATGAGGCGTGAGGAATTAACCATCAGCAATTTAAAGACTTCCAGCAGTTTTAAGGCGATTCTCGAATCTCTGCAAGAACTTTACCAGTTTGCAGTGTATTAAAGGGGCGGTTGAGTCCAAATCTCCAATAATGGCAGATCTACATGTCCGTAACCTGTTAATCCGAAAGCTATGCTTTAAAAAGTATAACCGTTCCTTACTTAACATTTTGCAATGACAAATGATATGAATTAGATCTTCTTTGGGACAACCACACAGACGGCAGATGACAGCTTCATGCTGCTTCCAGGCGGGCTCCTCAGCTAAGGTTGGAAATTTACCAAATCTCAGTGCCATCAGCTTTTTCTCAATAAAGATCGAATAGGTTGTTTCCAAGTAAAGTGCAGGGGTAAGTGCCTTATAACCGTTTATCACGGCCCGAGAGTGGGAACGGTGCGAGAAAATGTCTTTTTCCGTAACCAAAGAGTGACATTTTGCCACTTTATTTAGAGCCTGTTTTAATGCGGCAAATGGCAAGTTTTTGTCCCAAAGATTTGCGGAGCATGTTGCCTCCAATGCATGCGTTAAAAATTGATTTGCTTTTGAATTTTTATGTGTTTTCAGCTCCTGCCAAAGAAAAGTATTAAGATTATTGACAGTTGCTTTTTTCATAATCTGGCACCACACCTTGATATACGAATATAGTCTTCCCAATGTTTCGTTTTTTAGGCCAAATTCGAGGCGCATTTGCGCAGTTGAAGCCATGTTGGGTAGTCGGAGTACCTTTTTATATAAATTTTAGTTATTAAGCTGTTTAATAGGTCCGCATCCTTTCTGTACATTGCTACACTTGCATATGTCAGCGTGGAAAGAACCTTATTCGCCATCACAATTAATAGTGGTTTTAATGATGGTCCTTCCAGTTTCTTTGACAGAGTGCTTAGCCCGAATAATAAAGCTCCCGCTCTTTGCGTCAGATATTTTTTCTGGACCATTAGGTTGAGCTTATTGTCGATATAGTAGCCCAGATATTTATAATTAGAGACTTTCTCCAACGGTTTACCTTCTAACCAGATAGAGTGTTGTGATACACGGCGGTTGGTTATTAACATTGTTTTAGTTTTTGTAACATTTAAAGCCAACTTGTTTACTGACAGAAAAGCTGAGAGTTCTGTTACTAGTCTAATTAGTCCCATCTTCGTTAGACTCATAAGGACGATATCATCGGCATATGCTACAAATCGCCTAATTTCGGAGGATGTGCCCGACAGTTGTTCAATTTCCCGGAGAGGTCCGAAATGAAAAGGTTGAATAGATGAGGCGCAAGGACACACCCTTGTTTTAAGCCAATCGACGTAAACACTTTTCTCGATAGCCGGGATCCATCCCCTATTTTGACTTGCGACCAGGTGTCGGAATAGAATAGCAACAGGCCCCTTAAGATGTTCTCTGGTATAGACCATGCTCTTAATTTCGACCATAACAGGTTTCAGTCTACACTGTCAAAGGCCGCTTGAAGATCTATAAAACACAAGTTCAAGTCCTGTTTACTACTCAAGCATTTTTCTGCTATTATGCTGATGGATAGGATATTTGATGTTGTACCAATCCCTTTTCTGAACTCTGTTTAATTAATAGGGATCAACTCTTTCATCTGTCCAAGTTACCAAATCGTTTAAAAGTAGCGATGCAAAATATTTTGCCTCTACGTCCTGCAGTGCAATTAATCTATAGTTGGTCGGATTTGATCTTTCACCACCTTTGTATATTGGCATAACTATAGATCCTTGCCAACTTTCGGGGACTTGATTGCAACTTAGCACGTCTGCAAACAGTTTCGCTAGACGTGGGCCCCAAAATTCTGGTGCATATTTATAAACTGCTTGTGGGATGCCATTCGGGCCTGGCGCCCCATTAGATTTGCCCTTTTTAATTATTTTGATTATCTCTTCTGCTGTATATGGATTAATCGATGTTATCAGCTGTTAATATGTCATCTTCCTCTGGAGTTAATATTAGATTAGAATTGAAGTCACCAGTTATTATAATGTTAGACAGTGGTTCTGTAGTGCGTAGGTCCGTAATTACGTTACACAATATCGCGTTCTTTATCTTTTTCACCTGAAATTTATGTTGCGTATAGTAATTAATCAAGAAAGTTGACTTGATATTGGTAACGTTTTGATCTGTTAATTTGATTACTTGAATACTTGGATCGGGGGATTTTAGTTGTTCAGGATTAATTTTTAGAGATGTTGACACATATACTGAAAGGCCTCCGATGGCACGGCCATAGGTCTTACATTTTTCTGCTGCTACACTAAACAGTATATAACCAACAAGTGCAACTTCTTCTTGTAGCCATGTTTCCTGTAGCGCGATTATGTCACATCCGCCCCATTCATCCAATGGCAATCCTCCCTCCAGTAATCTTTTTGCGCCTCCCTGCCAGATATACTCACGGCCCTACCATCGGATTATTACATCCTGTCAGCAAATAGAAAATCAGGAAAAGCTGGGGGAGGTGTTGCCGCCATCATTCATAAAGACCATACGTTCACCACCTTACCCCCTCTAGACTTACCTGATACGGAAAACTTAGTCATCAAATCCGACACCGATACTGGCACCATGGCGCTAGCATTGATCTATCGACCACCCACATCTATGCCCTCCTTCCCAGCTTCTCTGACTGAGCAAGTTGCAGGTCTAGCCGTCGACTACGACAAGGTCATGGTCATAGGGGATTTCAATTACTGGTACAATAACCCGGAAGCTGGACCCCACGCCACAGAACTCTTTGAACTCCTCTCTAACTTAAATTTCCACCAACACGTTTTGACCCCCACCCATGAAAAGGGACATATCTTAGACCACATTTGGTCTCATAACATCTCTACCTCCTGTCCCACGGCCTCACCATGCATATGGTCAGACCACCACTTATTGCAATTCTCTATCACCACCCAGGTTCACCCAAAAATCCAAGCGCCCTTGGGGGGGCCAGCCAGGAAATGGAGATCCCTAAATCTCAAAGAATTCCTCTCCACCCTGACCAACTCCATCCCTACCCAGGGAATAGACATCAATCTGATGGATAAAGCACACGCCGAGTGGCTCCGCTCCGCTAGCAATTAACACGCTCCCCTTACCACGTTCTCCCGCGCCTGTCGTATGGACGCCCACAGATGGTTTTCCGCTGACTTAAAAAAGCAGAAACTAGAACTCCGCCAGCTAGAGAGGAAGTGGAGACATGGCTATCATGCCATAGACAGAGCATCATACAAGACAGCCCGCAAAAACGATAGGAATTCTATCTTATCTGCCAAAGCAACTTTTTTCTCAGATAAAATATCGAACGCCAAAAATAAATCAAGGGAAATTTTCAGAGTCGTAAACGATCTATGCAATGACTCCAGAACCTCTCCCTCTCAACCTGCATCACAAATGATGTGCAATCGACTCAACGACTTTTTCAAGGAGAAGATTGACACCATAAAAAACAGCATCCAAACCAACCATGCTGTAGCAGACTACTCGGATATCAGCAGGAATCCTAATACCCTTCAGGATATCCCTCCCATTGACCAACCCAAATTACTGGAATTAATGAACCGAGTAAAATCGGGCTCACCTAATGATCCTTGCCCCCCGCATATACTGAAGGAAGTCTATGCCGCACTCCCTCTGGGCATCCTCCCCATTTTAAACACCTCTCTATCACAAGGAATAGTACCCGACTCCTTTAAAAATGCCTCTCTGGTCCCTCTAATCAAGAAACCAGGTGCCGATCCATCCAACCTTTCTAATTATCGCCCCATTTCCCTTCTCCCTTACGAAGCAAAGCTGCTGGAAGCCTATGTAACCAGTTGCTTGTCTAATTTCATCGAAACATCAGATTACCTGGAATCCAACCAAGCGGGATTCCGCCAGGCACATTCCACCGAAGCGGTGATCCTCGCCGTGCAGAACACTCTAAAGACCAACGCCGACAAGGGAATTCACCAAGCCCTTGTACTTCTTGACCTATCGGCCGCGTTCGACACGGTGGACCATACTATTCTATTACACCGTGTCGAACAAGCCGGCCTCAGCGGCACGGCTCTCGCTTGGATCAAGTCCTTCTTGACGGACAGATCCCAGGCTGTCAAATTGGAGAACTTCACAGCCCCCACACTCCCAACCACTTGCGGTGTCCCACAGGGCTCCTCACTGTCTCCCCTCCTTTTTAATTTATACCTTAAACCTCTACTGCACTCCCTGAAAAATAGGAAAGTCATTATTTACAATTACGCAGATGATCTGCAGCTGGTATTCCCCCTCAACTCCCCGGATTCTGTCGAGGAATTTCAAAAGACCATGCTGCACATCCAGAGCTGGATGGATCAGAATCATCTTAAGTTGAATCCAGGAAAGACTGAGTTGGTACTCCCTAGCAACAGCGCACTTAGTTGGGGCCCCCACTTCTGGCCATCTCCAATGGGCACTCCCCCATCTCCCTCCCACTCAGCTAAAAGTCTTGGGGTCACTCTCAGCGCCGACCTCTCACTGAAAACCCAGGCCGGTACAGTGATCTCTTCCTGTTTTTTTCAGCTAAGAAAGATTAAAAAAATCGCCCACCTGCTGACCCGTTCTGCTCTCATCCAGGTAGTACTCGCACTGGTCCTCTCGCGATTAGATTTCTCCAACTCTATCTACCTGGGCCTCCCTCTCACCATCTCTAAACGCCTGCAGATTGTGCAAAATCAAGCGGCCAGACTAATATTCAAGAGCAATCGCAGGAAGTCAGCCAAACCTTTGTTAGCCTCCCTGCATTGGCTTCCCATCACCCATCGGATCACCTTTAAGACAGGCTGCATAATTTTCAAGGCTCTCCATGGAAAAAGCCCTAGGTTCATCAACCAACTTATAAACAAACATGAACCGACCCGCGATCTTCGCTCTGCCCACCTGTCCCCCCTCACGGGGCCGTCATTTAAAAAAAAACGACTTGGCGGATCCTGTTTCTCATACCTCGCCCCAAAAACCTGGAACTCACTGCCCTTACCTATCCGTAACTGTACCAAGCTGACAGAGTTTAGAAGAGCATTGAAGACCTGGCTATTCATACAAGCGTACGGTTAGAATACTACTCCATCTGCCCTTTTACTTACCATCTACCATCTGGTTCCTCCAGCGCCATGAAACCCCTGGGTGACCGTGCGCTCAACAAATTCCGTATAAGATAAGATAAGATAAGAATGTTCCAAGATAACACATGAATGTCATTACTAGCATTTTGTTTCGGTTTATCACTAAACGGTCAAATCTTCTGTTTTTCATTTAGGGTACTGGGCAGCCATTTCCAGATATCCTTAAAATGTTGAGTGTCCCCCATTTTATCAGGTTCCGTTCCTGCCCAAGAAAGAGGGGCTTCACTTCTGCCCTTCACATTATATAAAACTGAGTAGACTGGGTTTCGTAGGCTTGAGTGTGCGACTCCAGTCAAGTGATCATCAGTCCTCCGTCAAATAGCACTTCTCGACAATGAACCTCTTCTGTTGGTCAATGTTAGCAAATACTACTTAATTACAACATACTGTGGTGCATATTTACAAGCCCCCTATCGCCACTACAACGGAACTTTCAGTGATGTTCTGATGGCGATAGGGGCCTCGCCTTATTTAGAAGGCAGAGTTAAGTCACTTAACGTGGCAAGCCTGGTAAACAGGCAAACCTAGGAGAAATGCTTTATTTCTCCTCATTTTCACTGTTTCTGTAGTGTAGTTCCTATCATCCCAATAGGCTCTGCGCATTGGAATAATACCTTCAATAGTATAGGCCTAGACCAGACGTTAACTAGGTCTACTACTGTCGATATTAGACTTAACGTTTTGGGTTTGCCAGCTTAGCTCAGAGTTCACTAGAAACTTTCTCGAATGTTCAGGAAAGAATTAACTCCCCTGATTAGACAAGAAGGGATTTAGTTTCTGACAACCATAGAACATGACAACTTTGCTCTCCCCTAATCAAGAGTATATCTCGAGAGTCGTGTGAACAAAAGGCAATTTATTTTACTCAGTCAGTACGTGCATTCTTAGTCTCATCAGAGTGTAGAGAAAAGGAAGAGACGGGCGTGTTCAATAAAAGATGTTATTTATTGATCAGTCTCTTTTCTCATACAAGAGAAATGGATCGATATTATTGCAATACTTAGAGTTAAGTAAAGTGCATACATTAAAAGCAGAAGTATAAAATAATACTGTAAAAACATTGATATGGTTTCTAAGCCATATGAAGGTTTAAAATGATTAAAATATATTACATACATATATACATTTGACTAAACGTACTCAACTGGTGTTTCTAAATACGCCTACCCCGTGTACCTGACCTAAGTCCAATGCGTGGGCGGGAATAGAAAGTTACAGTTTAAGTTAAGTTTGTTTTTGCCAAGTGACTGACTAAAGAATTCTCTGTGAGGGGTTATTCAGTTCTGTACCTGGAAGTTAGGATGAATGAGGGAAGGTATCTCTCTCTCTTGTCTCGATATTCCAGGCTGCCTGCGAGGGCTACCCGGAAGCGCCGGTGCTGGATTTCTCGGCAGGAGAAAGCAGCGCGTCTCGTTCTCAGCGCGTCAGGAAGGCGGGGCTGCGCCAGCGGGGTCTGCTCTGCTCTGGGCTTCGGCAAGTATGGCTGCTCCGTCTCGTCACCACCGCGTGTGTTTGCATAGCGCAATATCGGTAATATTTATACCTTTAAGGTGCCGAGATTGACGTAAGGATGGACATAGATACGTCAATAAGGATGTCATACGACTTGGTCGTTAGCACATTCTTTTGCTGAAGTTCTCGGTGAAATCAAAACAATGGCCACAGGGTTTTTCCCAGGTTGTCATAGGTTTGATTTGTTATGAGAACTCCGTATGCCTTATCAGGGGCTGGAGGAATATCGCTTGTCTAATTAGATCGCAAGCGTTATGACCTAATCAGATAACACGTTCCTGTGCCGTAGTGTGGCTTCGTCAGATAACGGTATCTGCATCATGGGGGTTTGCTGCCTCATGGGCTGACTGCTAGTTAACTTGTTGGTTTGTTAACCAGAATAGGGTCAGGAATAGGGGGATCGATTCAGAACCTATAGGAATACATCACACCCACTCCACGCTAACTATGGACATATTTACTAATCTAGGCATAGTAAACATAGTACAACATACTATAGGGTATTGTGTATACCTTACCACCCCAAAATACATAAAATGCATTTTGAAATATTTCAAATATACAGAAAAATGCAGTTATATGTAAAGTATGCACTCAAGCTGTAGAATAATGCTAAAGTAATTACGCATTTGTATACATTATTGCTATTTGGTATATGAGAATTTACACATGAAATGGCTCTTAATACAGAAAAAAGGTTCGAGACCATTCCATCACAGAATAAAATATTTATGAACATACCAGCGGGCAGCTAAAGTCTATAAGCTATCTAAGTCTAGAAATCTTAGTTCTCTAAGAATAGTTCTTACTTTAAGCAGAAGATAAGTGTCCCGAAAAAATATGCAAAAATATTTTGGGGCTGCTGAAAAAACTGCTGTCCGTGAACTGGAGGGAAAACTGTTCATGGTATTCTGTTATTAAAGTTGAAGGCCAAATTCAGGGTGTCGGGAACGCCGTGTGCGAGCTTGCTCAAAAGTCTCTATTTCTGCTCTGGTGAGAACATCATATCATTTAGGCTTTCGAAAAAGCTGTCAACAGCTTCCTGGGAAAGTTCCACTAACTCGGAAAAAGGTGTAACCATGCATTCGTGCGCATGATTGTCTCCATTGACATTCTGATTTGGATTGCTAACAGAAGGTCGTACCTGATCGATGCTGCTTTCATCTTGTACTTCACTACGCCTTAATCGTAGTGGTGAAGCTTCCACGAATGCCGTCATCAGGATTGGTAGCCTTTGAGGGCAGCACAAAGCATGAGCCTTTGTCGGACTCAACAATGTTTCTGCATCCATTGGCGCATCCGATTGTAGCGTCAGACAGGTGTCTAACGCGCATTCTTCTCCGCATAGCAGGCACCTTAATACAGGTAAAACACATCGTTGCCACATAGGTCGAAATGATAGAAACCAAGTCATGTTCAGGTCTCTAAGCCGGGATAGTCCCAAGATTTTTGTTATCCGGTCCCGGTATCCAATGGCTAGGATTGTTTCTTCCCTTATCGCAGGTGTTTTGTCTGTGACATGGTTTGCCATAACGAAAAATAAGGACTAGGAATAGGATTCCTGCAATCAGTCCTAAAATGAGGGGAAGTCCGCCAAAAATCGAATGGACGAAGTCTGGAAAAATACCCAGTATGGCTTTGAATGGTGTTAATGCCATCGAGAATACTGTCTTAAATACCTTTGAGACCCCAGTGGTATCAGAAATATTTAAGATTTCGTTCAGGATTTCTGCGAAATGTATGGGGGAATTAGTTGATAATAATGAATGTATCTCTGCAGTCGTCCTTGCGACTTGTAGATCATACGTTTCCTTTAATGACGTGAGCCTGGTAGGCGTCTGAAGAAGCACTGTTTTCATTCTGCTTAAAGTATCTATTCGAATAGAAGTAATTTTCAATTTGGGCCATGCCCTTGCCTCCCTGTCTGGAAAGGAGCTGGGGAACAATGAGTGTCCACAGCACTTGACCTTCGCAGTCGTAGTTACGAGATAAGGAGTCCCGGGCATAAGACTACAACATCTGCGGTCTACAATTAGAATGTAACTCCCATTATAGAGTCTTTGAAAGAATGGTTCTATCTCTGTTGCAGGTGCGCCTAGCTGGTGACATGAAAGGTTATTTGAGTTCCCTTCACACGCTCCATGCAAACTAATTCCGTTACACAGAAGTGTGCCTCTTAGTGACATCGCACAATTATTGCCACTAAGAAACACTTTCTGTCCTTTATTACTGACACATGCATGTGAATAGGGCAGGTTCCATGTTGTTTTAATGTACCCCTTTCCCAGCTTCTCGTACATGCCAGCCTGTATATATTTTTGGCAGTATTGAAACCTGAAGGTTGATATTGGAATATTAATTATCCCGTGTATTATCCATTCACTGACAGGTCGTTCTGACATTGTCACTGGTAATCTCTCAAGTTTCTCAATGCTCAGGATTGTATAATCAGCACCCTTTTGTGCCATACTGATTTGTCTATCAGTAAGGTTAAAGATTTGGAATAGTGATGTTGTGTTGATTAAACGCCAAGGCACATAGCCTGAACGCAGATTTTGTAACGTCCAGCCAAGCTGTACAATAGAACGCAATTGAGACTGACCGTGTTGTAACAACAGTAAGTCCTGCGATAATATGTCGATTGCTGAAGACACAATGCTGTCCAAAGAAAAAATTCTGGAGGACAGAGTCATTAACCCATTGTCCACTACAGAAAGTGATTTTTCCAAATTAATACGGTCAATTTCCCGTATTCTCTCTGCTGTTTCAATTTGAGTAACCTTCCAGGCCTCATTGTATGCTGCATATACAGAGGCTGCTATGAAACGCTTTTGACGCTGTTTGTGTGGTCCCATAATGAAATCACGCAAGTCAGCACCATCAGTAAGTAAAGATAGGTGTTGTTTAATTTCTGTCAGTGTGGAAGTTTGCAGCCATTGAAGGCATAATTTGCCCACACTGTAGGTGGTTATTATCCCTGGGTGTTGTCTTTGAGGATATCTAGGGTCTGGCCTGGTTATTTTGAACCCCTGTGTTTTGTTCAGGAATCTGTCTTGACAGTTATTAGTATCTGTGGGCCAGATCAACCACTGTTTCCAATCTGGATGTGTTCTATTTTGATTTAATACATAATTTACGTCTATCTCCTCATCTGTAGAGCTATTGCTGTTCATTGTTGGCTTTGGAATAGACGGTTTATTCAAGTCTTTGATTTTGGCTAGGCCAAGACAGGTGGTTTGTTGAACAGTGTCATTTAAAAATATAATTTGTTCTGGGATCATGCAGGCTCTAAACAAAGATTCTATACCTTGTACTTGCCAATCTTTTGTACCCCAAACACTTTTCAATTCAACATTTTTGTCCCAATAATCAAAACCAAACGTATACATTTTTTCAAAGAATGAGTCTGAATATATCAATTTTGTGTTTGTTATCATGGTCTTGGTCCCTGTCTTGTTTGACAATTTGAAATAAAATGTTTCAGCATTACTTATGTTAAAACCTGAAAAATATGAATATTTGTCGTAAACGTTATTGAGCTTCCTTTTGGAGGGGTTGCACAATGTTCCCATTGATTATAATTTAAAACATTTCTCGGTTGTGCAGATTTATGTAAAAAATGGTTTCCATAGTGGTTGTAGCAATACATACTATCATAATTTGTAGAACCCTGCAAATAATCATGTTTGGTAAATTTAGCAGACATTACTAAGTCAGACATCATGTTATTAATACTTTCAAAGTCCCAATCATCAGCAAATGAGTTTGGTTTTACAAAGTCACTCAATGAGATCTTAATTTGGTGTGGATATTTCAGGATTTCAACCGGACCATAGATTTCGTAGTCAGTGTTGTCCCATGCTACCCCACCCGGTATAGGATTGGCTGTGAAGTTGACTGAAGAAAGTTCTCTTTTCTCGACGTGTGAAGATGTGTGTGGCTTGAGGATCAAGTTGATTTTCTGACTTGCTGTGTCCATTTTAGCATATTTTCCCTCAATGAAGCGTCCCAAAGTTAGTACCATGATAAGCCAAAGTATGAGGATAAATGCACCAAAACCCACCCAAAATTCAATCCATGGAGAAATTAGATATGTTTCTTTCAGTTGTTTCAAAAGTTCTTTAGCTTTATCTTTAAAGGTTTTTGATGATGGCTGTGTCTTTGATTCACTGAAGCCTTCAGAGGAATCATCGAAGTTTATGAAGTAGCCGGATGCAGTTCTGTCAATTGTTCCAATTGGTTCATGATCACTGTTTCTTGCATTTGCACTTGGTACTTCATTATAGATTGGTGTGTCTCTGCTAAATGTTTTTATTTGGGTTTTCAGAGGTTTAAGTTCCATTGCATTGTTGCATAGTCCTTGTTGTTCTTCTGTAGGCGTTTCGAATGTGATTAGCCTCTTAGTTAGGACCTCTGTACTGGTAGCAAACCTTGGTGTTCTGCTACTTATTGGGAGTCCACTTGGCCTACTGTTTGTTATCGGCCACATGATTGTGGTTTTACCAGGCCGATGGATACAACTCGGTTCTCCTTTTTACCAGCAAGCGGCGGTAGTACAACTGATCTTGTCCCGTTGACAGACAAGACAGGAACTGCTTTTCTGTAAGAAGGCCCAAATTCCTTCTTTACCGCAATCTTTTCTCTAACTAGATCCCCGACTTTTGGAATCCAGACAGGTCTTGCTGGGACAGGTGGTGGTTCTTCAGTGGTTGTTGGCTGCTGTTTCAACTTTATGTTGCTCAGGTCTTTTCTTGTTTTGTTTAAGTCCTGCAAAATAGCCAAACGGTCTTTGATATCAAAGCTTTTTTCTTTCACCACTGAAGTCTGACTATCAAGGTCAGAGATCAACATCCTAGTTCCAAATAATAATTCGTACGGACTGAATCCCTTCAGAGAATTTCTTGGCAAGTTATTTAGACTACGTTGGACACTTATTAGATGTTTGACCCACCCAGCTCCCGAACCTAATATCCTTTCCGTTATAGATTGCTTTATGCCTTGGTTTTTTCTTTACACCATCCCGTATCCCTCAGGAAGGAAGTGAGAAGATTCCCGCTGTGCTATGCTCATTTGGCCATGTTTCCCCTCAGGCTGGAGGGCTCGAGTGAAAACAATGGTCAAACGTAGCATGCTCTTAGCGTATATGCCATTTAGACTCGCAAATCTTTGTATAACAGTCCAGACGTCAGCCGAGTGCTGGTGATCTACATTATAAGTGGAAACTAGCCCGTATATGTTAATCGCAAGCCTTGCTTTTTACTGGTGATTTTTTCTGGAGTGAAACGACGAGGTATTAAACGGTTTCTCTCCCCACTGCGATTTCTGTTGCAGTTTGGGCAGTTTTTTACAAACATGGTGTGATGCAGGCTCATGCCTGGCCACCAGTACCTTGATTGTAATTCTTCCAGAGAATCTTTTAGTTTGAGGTGTCTGAGACCCTCGCCCATATGTGCGTCTGCGATTAACAAGTTTCTCCTGTCCATGTTTGGAATCACTCTATCCCCCACTCCAGGGATTCGAGCAAAAGGGACGGAGTTTGCATCGATTATGTATGTATAATTGAGTGGATAATTGATCGGTAGCGCTGAGCAGTCGCCTTTTGATGACGTTTTCACCGCCAGCACTGTTTCACCGTCAATGTATTTTAATGTACGCTTTTTTCGAACTACGGGAGCCGATTTAGTGGCTGCCGCTGTGGCTGTTTCAGCCAATGAATTCCCTGCAACGTGAACGCCATCACGTTGATGACTCAGTGAGTGTGTCACGTGAGTCTTTGGTAGTTCTTTTTGTAAAAGAGCTATTTGTTCCCAGAGCAGTTTCTGCTTTATTGGTGCATCTGTGTCATCTTTGTAACCGTTTTGAATCCATGTCTGCAAATCCTTGTTATATGATTTGACGCAGTAATATGAATCAGACACTATAAGTGTCGGGAATTCGCGATCCGCATTATCTAGCGCCATTTTCAATGCTATTATTTCAGTCTGTTGTTCTGAATTAGTTTCAACTGAGTGTGTTTTTGTTAATAGAGGTCTTAGTTTACCTCCGCGCCACACTTCTTTTGTAATCCCACATGTGGGATTGTATGCTTGTTCTCCCCAAACGGGGGGTTGAGCATGTCCGTCTGTATAAATTACACAGGCGTAATGTCGTAAAGGCAGAATGTCGATTGGCAGAGGGAATGTTCTTACATATTCTAGATTTTTTAATTCCTCTAGTTCTGGATCAAAGTAGTAGTATACTTTGTCCGTTGCGATTGAATTCACCCATTGTATCCATTCCGGATTCAATGTTGTTGTTGGTAAATTACACGGTGTTGTTAATGCCTCAAAGGCTGATTCTGCTGTTCTGACTGTGATGTGTCTACCGTCCGCTTGATCTTTTTCTCTAGCTATTGCGGTTTGAACTGCATGAACAATTTTTTTCTTTAATGCTGAATTTTTGTTCAGCTTCTGTGTACAAGTGTGATTTGAATGCAATTGGTACCTTTTCTCCCTCATTAGAGGTCAGGTATGTGAATCCGCATCTTCCTGGGATGACTCGAATCACAAGATTGCGTGTGTTATCACGTGATTCTAATTTTGTTTTAATTAACATGTCTGTTTGTAAGGATCTCAGAATTTCTGTGTGTATTTGAGTCCAATTGATTCTTTTGAAATCTGGTTTAATTAGATCATAAAGGGGTTTGACCCTTTCTGCGTAATTTGCAATGTATGTTCTTCCGAAATTTAGGAAGCCTAGAATTGACTGTAGGTTTTTTAGTGTTCTAGGTGCTTGGAGTACGGCACATTTCTCTAGGAAATTGTCAGCCAGGCTTTTGCCTTCACTTGATAATTCATATCCTAAGAACAGGACTTTCAGATGGGCAATTCTGGATTTTTTAAAGTTGAATTTGTAACCCTCTGCTGCGAACCCAAGTATTATGGTGTTCACTCTTTTCAAGTGAGTCTCCAAGTCATCATCTGTTAAGTATATGTCGTCGACATAAGATAATGCTTCATCATCATATATTTGTAGTAATTCAGTTACTCTCGCTGAGAATACTCCCGGGCTGTTCTTGTACCCCTGGGCTAACCGACAGAATTGTTTTTGAGTGCCATTTATTGAGAAAGCAGACAAATATCTGCTCTCTGGTGCTATGTTTTGACAAAAGAATCCATTAGAGATGTCTAATGTTGTTTTGTATTTTTTGCGCACTATGTTATTCATTAGTGCAGCACTATGTGAGTTTTGCACTGCAAAAGTTTTGCAACATGAGTTAAGGTGTCGGTAATCCAAAACTAGACGGTATGAATTGTCTGGTTTGGAGACCGGAAACAAAGGGTTGTTCATTTGTGAGGTGCAAGTTTCAATCACCCCCTGGTATTCTAGCTGATCTAGTATTTCTTTTACCTGTCTTTTAGCTTCTTGCTTAATTGGGTACTGCCTTTGTGCAGTAGGTTGTGATTTTAACTGGATTTTGTGAGGAGGAGAGTCCTCATCCCATCCTACGTGATTTTTATATAAAGCAGGAGCTTGAGCTACTGCCCACTTTCTAGCAAGTGTGTATTTTTTATGAATTGGGATATGATTTGAGAAGGCAGGCATAATTACTTCTTCGCCATGAGGGCACTCCCTGACAAACTCTGGTGGCCAGTCTTTTTCAGCTAGAAGGATGTCATAGCCCTTGGAGAGATTATCCCAAAATAGTCCCCTTATTTTTCTAGTCTTATCCCCCTCTATACGTAATGTTATTTCGTATATTTTGTGAGGTTTGCTAACTCTGGTGTCTGCAGTTTCCACTTGAAGATATTCATTCGTGTCCACTGTCTCCAGATGATTCATAAGGACTTTGCGAGCTATGCTCACTTCTGCTGCGCTGTCTAGCATTGTCTGAGCCCATTCTCCGTTTTTCAGTTGTGTCCTCAGTATTCTCGGCATTGTTAACTACCTTGATACTGGCTACCTTTTTTTTTTTAAATTTTAATTTCTTTTTTAGATCAGCAGGTTCCTTGTCTTTGGACTTGGCGTGCTCTTCTCTTTGTTCTGATCGTCCTCTTCTTTCCGATTTCTGCGAGGAAGTCTGAAAAGATTGAGAGGGACGTGTATCAATGTCTTGATATCTATCAGGCTTCTTTATATTATCCCTATTTCTAAGGTTATATCTTTTCCCAGAGGGGTCACTCTGAGGTGACCTGTGTCTTTGGTTCGGAGATTTCTCCCTTCGCCTAGGAGACCTTCCTCTGGACTGGAATTTCTTTTCTTTAGGATTGGATTGTTTGTTTCCATCCCAGTTCTTTTTTGGTGATGTTGAATTATTATTAAAAAATATTTTTTCAGGACTTTCAATTAGTTGTGGTTTTACTGGTATTCCACCTAAACTATCCCTACCTAGTTCCTCATAGGATTTTTCTATGATTCTGGCAATTTCAGCTGGTTGGTCTGCTATATCTGTCTCCTTTAACCTCTGGCGGATCGCCACATTCGCTGCTTCACCCTTTATGTTGGCTAATAGTATAGCCGAGACCTGCTTGAAGTCTTTCAGTAATTTCATACCAAGAGTTAAAGCGGGTTCCGGACCATATTCGTCTTGAATTTGTTTTAGCACATCTGGTATTACCGAGATGGATGGAACACCGTGCGTTTTTGTGTAGATGGAAGCAAAGACTGTACCCCAAGTGTCACAGTCCTCAATGTGTGGTGCGATTCCCATTGGAAGACAGATAGTCAGAATCCTGTGTTTTTCTAGCGGGGTGGTGTCAGGAAACACCGCCTCTATTTGGGTGATTTTTTGCGCTAGCCAGAATGGTATTTGTTCCCGTTTAGCCGGTACTTTACCTAGGCAGGACTGTATGTTCTGTGGTGTAATTTTATTTGTGTTCCCCTGGTGAGGGGTCAGCTGTGGAATTTTAATTGCTGGTTGAATTGTTGAAGTCCGCATCACATACTGGACTAATTGTCTATGTACTTTTATTAATTGTTTTAGCTGTGTTAAAAGCTCTGGTGCAGGCATTCTTTCGATGTCTGGATGTGGTGTTTATCCGGCTAGGACCGGCCACGTTGCTCCTGGTCTACCTAAAGGACCGAGCCTGGTGATGTGATTATTATGTTTTAGGGCGCCATCAAATAAGAGCAAATGCTCTTGAAATTTGAGTGGTACTTCCACCTCCTCGAAAGGAGTGTACATTTCAGGAGGTTCCTCTATCTTGTAATAGTGGAAGTACTTTGTTACAGCATTTGCTGCTGGAAAATGTATCCATGAATAGTATACCTCTGTCTGCCGATATTCGTGTGCCTCAATTACGAATATGACTGTGCCACCTCTAGGTGTCAGTCCATTTTCTATTAGTTTTAAGGTTATAGATTTCCTTTTGATGACCGGGATGAGTATTATATCCGGGTCTGCATCTTGCATAGTAGCATCAGCTGCTGCGAGTTCAGTTGCTATTCTAACTGTCTCTCTTTCTTCATCACTGTCCATTTTACCGACAGGATGGTTACTTCTTTTGTTTGCAGATCAGGTTTCTTATGGAAACAAAGATTAGATGCACAATATTTTGGAACAGTGTATCCTTCAACGTTGACTATACCAAGAACCATACATAGGAGTTCCCTCCTGCGAGGCTTTGGAGGATATTACCTTTCACCCACTCCAGACGTCTTTGGAGTATAATGGGAAAAGGGGTCTGAGTGAGAAAGCACGACTGAGTTACTCTAAATGTCTTACGTTAGTTTTATCGCCCTTTCCAAACACGTTGGGCGCCATGTAGTGTAGTTCCTATCATCCCAATAGGCTGTGCGCATTGGAATAATACCTTCAATAGTATAGGCCTAGACCAGACGTTAACTAGGTCTACTACTGTCGATATTAGACTTAAAGTTTTGGGTTTGCCAGCTTAGCTCAGAGTTCACTAGAAACTTTCTCGAATGTTCAGGAAAGAATTAACTCCCCTGATTAGACAAGAAGGGATTTAGTTTCTGACAACCATAGAACATGACAACTTTGCTCTCCCCTAATCAAGAGTATATCTCGAGAGTCGTGTGAACAAAAGGCAATTTATTTTACTCAGTCAGTACGTGCATTCTTAGTCTCATCAGAGTGTAGAGAAAAGGAAGAGACGGGCGTGTTCAATAAAATATGTTATTTATTGATCAGTCTCTTTTCTCATACAAGAGAAATGGATCGATATTATTGCAATACTTAGAGTTAAGTAAAGTGCATACATTAAAAGCAGAAGTATAAAATAATACTGTAAAAACATTGATATGGTTTCTAAGCCATATGAAGGTTTAAAATGATTAAAATATATTACATACATATATACATTTGACTAAACGTACTCAACTGGTGTTTCTAAATACGCCTACCCCGTGTACCTGACCTAAGTCCAATGCGTGGGCGGGAATAGAAAGTTACAGTTTAAGTTAAGTTTGTTTTTGCCAAGTGACTGACTAAAGAATTCTCTGTGAGGGGTTATTCAGTTCTGTACCTGGAAGTTAGGATGAATGAGGGATGGTATCTCTCTCTTTTGTCTCGATATTCCAGGCTGCCTGCGAGGGCTACCCGGAAGCGCCGGTGCTGGATTTCTCGGCAGGAGAAAGCAGCGCGTCTCGTTCTCAGCGCGTCAGGAAGGCGGGGCTGCGCCAGCGGGGTCTGCTCTGCTCTGGGCTTCGGCAAGTATGGCTGCTCCGTCTCGTCACCACCGCGTGTGTTTGCATAGCGCAATATCGGTAATATTTATACCTTTAAGGTGCCGAGATTGACGTAAGGATGGACATAGATACGTCAATAAGGATGTCATACGACTTGGTCGTTAGCACATTCTTTTGTTGAAGTTCTCGGTGAAATCAAAACAATG
Organism: Lissotriton helveticus; assembly: GCF_964261635.1. Lineage (NCBI taxonomy): Eukaryota > Metazoa > Chordata > Amphibia > Caudata > Salamandridae > Lissotriton > Lissotriton helveticus. The sequence continues at coordinate 1,142,518,863 of NC_136061.1, read as the reverse complement.
GCCGCAGGGTTTTTCCCAGGTTGTCATAGGTTTGATTTGTTATGAGAACTCCGCATGCCTTATCAGGGGCTGGAGGAATATCGCTTGTCTAATTAGATCGCAAGCGTTATGACCTAATCAGATAACACGTTCCTGTGCCGTAGTGTGGCTTCGTCAGATAACGGTATCTGCATCATGGGGGTTTGCTGCCTCATGGGCTGACTGCTAGTTAACTTGTTGGTTTGTTAACCAGAATAGGGTCAGGAATAGGGGGATCGATTCAGAACCTATAGGAATACATCACATTTCCATGTGTGCTGCCTTATGCAGCAGACATAGAAATAGCAAATTGACTATGATTGTTTGTGTGCAGGAAGATCCCCCTTGTTGCACTTAAACAATCATTTAAAAAAAAATGCTGTTTTGCAACTTCTATGTGTGCTGCATTAAGCATCCCACATAGAAGTTACAAAATGGCATTTAACCCGTTTACCGCTGCTGCGATTTTGCGGCAGTGCGGCACTTCCGCAAAATGGGCGGGGCCGCGTCGGCCATTGGCCTACGGCAGCACTGGGGAGGTAGTGCTGCGGTCGGCCAATGGCCAACGGCAGCACGGAAGGGGTTAAAGATTGTTTATGTGCAGAAAGGGGCACCTTCCCCTCACTAAAGACACCCTTGCACTATGCTGAAGGGGGAATCGCAGGGCTGCACCATATTTTAGTAAGTGATGAAGCATGGCGTTAGCCTTCTTGGCTTAATGACACGCTTTGCCACTTTATTGTAAATATGCCCCTGTGTGTTTACATATATAAATATCTTCCCATCACCGTTTCCTTTTCACACCAGCACTATGACCACTGTTTATAATAATGTTTTATGAAAGTTTCGATTTTTACCTCGACTTTTGCACATTGTAGCGATTTTAATTAATCTAACAATAAAGGTTAATACTGATTGATTAAACAACATTATTTGTCTAGTTTGAGTTTGTTTTATTTTTTAAATGTCAAACCGCTATTATTGGCCACTTAAAATTCACATCTTACACCCGCAGAAAATTATATATTCCCTATAAAACCAATAATGCAACAGGCAAGTTATTTAAGCATTGACGTGCAACCTTTACGAATATTGATTACCCCGTTTATAGAATCCAGTGGCTTTGCTAGGCAGTACTGCCAATATTGCCCAGGCAAAGTGACACTGTATTTTAGATTTGCCTTTGATTTTATGCCGTTTGTCAGCCAAGTTGTTTGAGCATAATTTGTCTAGCACATTTTTCTTATAGTGATTACACTTTTGTCACCCTTCTTTGTAGATTACTGGTGTCATGAAAGAAATACAGAATAATTTATGAAATTACATGAGCTTCAACATACGATGCAGAAGTAGGCAAAGTAGGACGAAAAAAGCCTCAAGCCCATCGGTTTCCAACATAGCGAATCAAGACAAAAGTTAATTTGGAATTGCGATGTGAAAATTCAGGGATGCAAAATTGCTACCCCATTTTTAGACTTATTTTCTGGAATGTAAATTTCCTTAGAAATCAGTGTTTCCACACTCAATTTCGTAGGTTATTTCTAAATTCTAGGCCAATTTTAAGACTATGCTGCCCATTTTCCATGGATAGGCCTAATATGCAGCGTGCATGCTAAATTAGAATGTTAGCTGGACCAGTGAAAAGCCAGAATATCGGTTCCACATGCATTTGGGAACTAAATAACTCATTCATGGTTTGTCGGAGTCAGAGTAGTTTGATAAATCAGTTCCGCTGTGCCAAACCCATGGGAAGGAACCATTAGGATTCAGCAGTAGGGTCTCATCAAGCAAAACAAAATGATTTGCTGACCTGTTGCTATGACCTGGTGGCTTCTCTATATGACTTTTTTGATGAATGTGCTTCTGTGGGTAAACTAACATTACTTCGCGGCCACTACTTCGAAGTACCATTTGTATGCATCTTTTTCTTCGCAGGTTCCATTACAACACATGCATGCTTCTACTACGCAAATACTGTTGCTACACAACTACCATTACGCAGGCTAACAGATCAGATTAATCAAATTAGATCAGCTACTACAATTACAATATTTATTATTCGTTTAGCGTAATTAGCAAATACAGAGAGACGCACAGCACTCACCGGGTAATCCTCCTCATTGTGACACTGCTAACACCGCTGGGCATAATCGAGAGTTTTTGGAATGCGCAACCGTCTCCACTATGGTGTACAGGGGGCACCTCTGTGGCGAAAAACCGGCCTCACAATACCAGCGGACAGGAGCGTCAGCCTTACGCACTGCAGGCAGGTATCGTTAGAACCCGGCAGCACAAGGCAATTACAGAGAGCGTGCACTGTGTAGTTGAGAGGGGCACATACATTACCAAAATGAGAAAGGTAGCAAGAGGAACGACATAGTTGTGCCTCTGTGGTCCGCTGGATGCTGACAGAGTTGGTGTTATGGGGCAGTATGCAGTTAACAAGTATGATTAATAAGGGTTTTATTATACATTTAAATGGCTTGAAATCACAAAACTGTGAGTAGTCACGCTTAACAAACGCCTGATTGATTGAAGTTGAATCAATCAGTACTTGGCCCCTTTTCCACAGAAAGGATTGGAAATGTTATGCTTGTCTTGACGAATTTTGAAGCTGTAAAGAAGAGTGCCATGCAAGCCAACATACGGCAAGCAACGGGCAGGCTCCAAGCCTTTTTTGTTGACAACAGTGTGTCTCACAAGCGAGAGGCACGCTTTAACGCTTTCTCTCACTGGCTCCACCCTAATTAAAAATAACAAAGAATGATGCAGAAACACTAAATGAAGTGATGGGATTTCATAAAATAAGTAGGAGTAACGTGGAGGAAGGGGAAAGAGAGAGCAGTAGCAAGAAAGGAGTGGAACAGAGTAAAGCTACAACTCATCCAATTAGAAATCATGGTAAAGCAGGTTTGTTCCAGGAGGGAGGCAAACCAAAGATTAAGGCAGAAAACTATAGTAAATGTGGCAGGTTGAAGTGAGATACAAAAGATAGCAAAAAAGCATGGAAAATACAAGCAATAATCTCCATTTCATAGATTAAGGAACTTTCAGAGAGATTACCCTATTAATAAAGAAGCGACCACACCCCTTAAAATAATGCATCGATTGCACTCAATTTCATGTGACCTTAGAAGGTCTTCAAATGTCAGATTTTTCGGAACTAGCTTCCTGTATATTGCACACATTTCGATCCCGTTTTTAAACCATTAGCATGCTTTCTGTTTTTCTTTGTTTGAGAAGAGGCAGTGGTATTGTTCCTTCTTTAATAAATTGTAATTGATGCAGTGCACGTGCCAGAGAACGCGGGCTGGAACAATTAGCGCGATGTGGATTGGATCATTAGAGTGGCCGGTGATTGGCAGTGCTGGGCTGTCTGCTTTCGCCTCTGGGCTGAACAGAACTGACAACAGATGGTTCAATATACCTGTCCCTTTAAGCTCATCAGTCATGCTTCATCTCTGCAGAGGGAGAGGAGACCCTGTGTGTTGGAAGAAATGCAGAATGAGATTGAGAAGAAGGTAGGAAGAGGGAAACAGCATAATTGGATCCATCAAAACAGTGTGTTCATGTTTCTGGCTTGGGGATGACTGCCTAACTCAGAAGCCAGGAGTGAGTAATACCGAGCAATCTGCAATGAATACAAATAAACACTTAACTGTGCCCCCATGCTCATTGAATATTCATTTTCTGGACAATTTCCATATTACATGGGATGATTTATTTATAGCAGTTGTATGCACAGCAGCAGACTACCGCATATCAATTGGACAATTAAAAGGAAATTGGGCATTTTGCCAGGCAATATTTTCAAAATAGCCTCTCATCTGAAAGGGATAATACAACATAAACGACTAAATTTATTATTTTTTTAAAGTTTTATTTCGTGAAGCTTTTCGTGTGGGGTCTTCTTTTTAAGGCATTTTTTTAAATAATAGTTAATATAATATTTGTTCACAGAACCGGATTAGGTAATTGTTCTGTTGTTTGTTTGTTTTTTAAAGAAAACTGAAAATAAAACGGAGCGAAAGTGTCAGCACCCTCAATGGTAATTGTGTTTTTATGCACACAAAACTAAGATAAATTGCATCGTTGAAAGTATGCTTACGCTTCAGTTTTAAAATTATATATTTTATGGATGGGTCTCAGATGGTATCATAGGAAGAGAGCGGAATTCATATCAGATCTATTGTGGTTAGTGAAGATGGTAGTATCTATATCCTGTAATAGCATTAGTGGGAAGTGAGTGAGTGTCCCTTTGGGCCTGAGGGCAGAGTCAGCAGTGCCATTTTGCTGAATCTCTGCTTTTGCTGGGCTCTGGGGAGATACGGGTTCCAAACTGAAGGCAGGGTATGAAGGAACCCTCCCCATGCTTCCTCTTTGCGCTGGAGGGTACACTCTGGGAGATGGAAATAATGTGTAACAGTTCCACTTAGGTGCTATAAATGGTTAGTCCCAGGAAAGCAGGAAGAAGGTAGTCCAAAGAAAGAGACGCACTGTTGGTGAAACCTGTTATGGGTTCTAAGTTGTTCTCTCTCCTCTTAAGAACTTGGGGGTTTCTTTACAAGCCCTGTGCTCCACAAGATCGTCCCATTTGGGAACGTTCATGGCGCACAGAGCTTAGCCAAATCTACAAGGCCACGTAAAGTCACCCTGCGTGGCTTTTCTATTGCGTTGTAGATATGGAGTAAGGCAGAGCAGCGCAAGTTGCTGCCTTGCCTTACTCTGCGTCATAGAGGTGTTCCACGGGCGTTCCCACTGAACACCCATGGACTTTGACGCTGCCTGAGATTTACCATATCTTGTAAACCTGAGGCAGTGCCGAAACCTTGCGTCTCTCTAGAACAGGTGTAATGAGGAGACATGTTCACATTTCACATCGTTTTTTCCTCTTTCCAAGTGTGCTGCATTCTGTAGCACACATTGAATGAGTAAAACGCCTCTCTTAATTGTTTTTGTGCAGGAAGATGACCCTTCCTGCACAAGAACAATCCTGCCAAAAACACAATGCCACAGTGCAAGGGGTCCGGGTTGGTGCTCGGCTGTAAATTGTGCACCAGGAGAAAGGACAGGAATGCACCGTATCTTGTAAATACATTGCATTTCTGTGCTTTGGTGTACAGCTGTGCTGCAAAATAACTTGCGGTACAAAAGGGGGGTGGTGATGGACGGAGCATCTGAACCAATCAAACATTCACACCCAGTCAACAGATCTGGGTTTAATCCATCACCGTTCTTTAGCCCACTCTGCCACCCCAGTTCAGACATGGCCATATGAAAATCAGTCTGACCCTGAGCCTCATGGGAACAGTCCAGCCCGAACTGCCAAGCCGTGCCTTCCCTGGACCGGAAACAAGCTTCCTAGGACCGGTTTCTGGCATTCCAGCCGTCTTCAGCCAGGGTTGCTTAAATCCAGTGGCATAGTGAGCAAGGGACTCACGTCTGAGCATACCCAGCCAACTTATGGAGAACAAAGCGGTACAAAAGGGGGTGGTGATGGACGGAGCATCTGAACCAATCAAACACTCACACCCAGTCAACAGATCTGGATTTAATCCATCACCGTTCTTTAGCCCACTCTGCCACCCCAGTTCAGACATGGCCATATGCAAATCAGTCTGACCCTGAGCCTCATGGGAACAATCCAGCCCGAACTGCCAAGCCATGCCTTCCCTGGACCGGAAACAAGCTTCCTAGGGCCGGTTTCTGGCATTCCAGCCATCTTCAGCCAGGCTTGCTTGAATCCAGTGGCAAAGTGAGCAAGGGAATCACGTCTGAGCATACCCTGCGAACTTATGGCGAACAAAGCGGTAGAAAAGGGGGATGGTGATGGACGGAGCATCTGAACCAATCAAACACTCACACCCAGTCAACAGATCTGGGTTTAATCCATCACCGTTCTTTAGTCCACTCTGCCACCTCAGTTCAGATATGGCCATATTCAAATCAGTCTGACCCTGAGTCTCATGGGAACAGTTCAGCCCGAACTGCCAAGCCATGCCTTCCCTGGACCGGAAACAAGCTTCCTAGGACCGGTTTCTGGCATTCCAGCCGTCTTCAGCCAGGCTTGCTTGAATCCAGTGGTAAAGTGAGCAAGGGACTCACGTCTGAGCATACCCTGCCAACTTATGGCGAACAAAGCGGTACAAAAGGGGGGTTGTGATGGACGGAGCATCGGAACCAATCAAACACTCACACCCAGTCAACAGATCTGGGTTTAATCCATCACCGTTCTTTAGCCCACTCTGCCACCCCAGTTCAGACATGGCCATATGCAAATCAGTCCGACCCTTAGCCTCATGGGAACAGTCCAGTCCGAACTGCCAAGCCATGCCTTTCCTGGACCGGAAACAAGCTTCCTAGGACCGGTTTCTGGCATTCTAGTCGTCTTCAGCCAGGCTTGCTTGAATCCAGTGGTAAAGTGAGCAAGGGACTCACGTCTGAGCATACCCTGCCAACTTATGGTGAACAAAGCGGTACAAAAGGGGGGTGGTGATGGATGGAGCATCTGAACCAATCAAACACTCACACCCAGTCAACAGATCTGGGTTTAATCCATCACCGTTCTTTAGCCCACTCTGCCACCCCAGTTCAGACATGGCCATATGCAAATCAGTCTGACCCTGAGCCTGATGGGAACAGTCGAGCCCAAACTGCCAAGCCATGCCTTCCCTGGACCGGAAACAAGCTTCCTAGGACCGGTTTCTGGCATTCCAGCCGTCTTCAGCCAGGCTTGCTTGAATCCAGTGGCAAAGTGAGCAAGGGACTCACGTCTGAGCATACCCTGCCAACTTATGGCGAACAAAGCGGTACAAAAAATGACTTGCAGCGCTACCATACACCAATTCTTTGTAAATATGCCCCTGAGAGTGAACACATACTTACAGAAATGGCAGACTTTTAAGATATTGTACAGGTTTGGAAGGCCGTTGAACTAAATGTTATGCAGTATATGCCTCAGACTGAATCCTGTGGTCAGTTCTATTCGAGCTCAGACAAGAGTTTACTCCAAGATAGGGAATGCACATGGCCTGTTAACACAACGCTTTTTTGTCTCAATTCAGGATTTGTGAATTTTGTTCAAAAAGACGTGACATTACTGTGCTGTTCTTCAGTAGCGGCTCCTGGTGGGAGTGCTGCCGGGCGGTGACATGGGGTGGGGGAGGGGCAGGGTGGGGGGTAGTAAACTCTGGAATACGGCCCAAAAGAGGTAAGTAAACAAATAAATACAACGAAATTCGTTGTGCGCCCTGCATCGCATTTGGCGTTGCAGCGTGTGCAATGAAATTGACCCCTTCCCCTTTGTGAGTATGTTGAAATATATTTTTTAAGAGCAGGCAGTGGTCCCAGAGACCACTGCCTGCCTTAAAAAAATGAAACTGAAAAGTTTCATTTTTCTTTTTTAAATGCATCTTGTTTTACTGTAAAGAAAACGGACTACAATTAAAGAAAAACTGCTTTATTAAAAAAGCAGTCCCAGACATGGTGGTCTGCTGAGCCCAGTAGGCCACCATCCCTGGGAGTGCATGACATTCCAAATGGGCTTGCAAATTGGGAGAGGCTCATTAATATTCATGAGCCTTGCAATTTGCGACCCCATTGGGTATCACAAACAGTTTTCAACACACTGTTGTACATGCAGAACAGCGCCTCGCAAATTGCGAGTCGCAAATGACTCCCAATTTGCAATGTGCTATTTTGCAGGTCGTTCATCTTGCCCTTAGAATTCATTCATCTTCAGACCTCTCTTCAAATGATACAACAAATTGGTGTCCCAAGGCATATCAAGGGGAACGCATATGACCCGTTATGGGCTTCAGCTTTGAACGTTAATAATTAGGGCTTCCAGTTTTCCGTTTTTACAAATTTTCACAGATAAGTACAGACACAAAACAATCTATTTTCTGTCTGTATTTATTTTTAAAAGCGGAAAAGTACAGAAAATTGTGCTTCCTGTGACACTCCTTGTTGTCCTCGCTAAGCAGATAGATACCATGAGGATTTTAAAACAGGATGTGATTCCCTTAAATACAGGCATAAGGCGTGCCAAAGGCAAGCCCATCTGCGCCCGTCCGCGATGGGCGCCAGAAATCCTGCCCGACTCATCACATATACAAGCCATGATTTAAAAAGATTAAATCAATCTCTACCAAATATAGATTAAAGCTGCACTCATATCCTGGGTGAAGGCTTAGACACAATTAGGCATGGGAAATGCAATAATTGTGGTTTCAAAGTAAACCACAACCTTCCCACAGAAAATATGCATTTGAATAATTGGCCGCTTAGGAACAACAATCCCAAGAACAAACAAATACCCTGAGGCGCACTTTTAAATGTCAGATCAGTGCTCAAACATAAACTAGACATCTCCGAGGTAATCGATGCTCAGGGCCTAGATCTGCTCTTTATTACTGAAACCTGGGCTGATCAGGCTTCAGGGCCAGACTTTTGCTCTGCGGTACCACGAGGCTATTCCGTCTTCAGACATGACGGGAAGCATAAAAAGGGTGGCGGTCTTTCTGTTATATATCAAGACACTTACACAGGGGCATTTGAGGCTAATCCTTAGCCCAACTGTGAGCTATTGTCATTTAGTTTTAAAAATGCCAACTGTATCTCTTTTAAAGAAAACAACTAATCTATCGTCCCCCAGGGGAAAAGAAAAATCTGTTCCTTGCCTCTCTTAATACTCTGCTGGAAACCTGTGCACTAGAAAATAACCTTACTATACTTGGTGATTTTAATTATCATCTTGAAGTAGATACAGATGTTAACACCATTGCGCTGATCGACACTATGACACTTGCTGGACTAAATCGAAGGGTCAAAGGCCCCACTCACCAGGCCGCCATACGCTGGATGGGATTTTCTCTAACCCTAAAGCACTTGGGGTTAAGTAAATTCAACCATAGTGCTGGACTGATTATAGTGCCGTCATATTTGAGCTTGAGAACCCAGTCAAGGTCCAACCCAGCCAACTTAATAAATCGTCAGGATTATACCGAAACTGGAAACAGGTTGACAGCAACCAGCTTAACGATCAGCGTACCCTAACTTCTACGAAGGGTCAATAAGAACCTGAATTAGCCTCTGTTCATTTCAATGAATGGCTCGCAGAGAAGGCCAATGCATTAGCTCCCCTTAAAAAGTCTACAGGTTATAGGAATACTCCATCCGCTCCCTGGTTCACCGACACTCTTAGACAAAAAAAAGTGTCAAAGACAGAAGCGTTGCTGGAGAAGTTATTATAGTGAACAAAAATTGGGGAAATACAAACTACTAATAGCAGGCTATAAAAAACTGATACTATCGGAAAAAGCTACTTACTTCTCAAAGGAAATTAAGGAGGCTGAAAACTCCTCCAAATAACTTTTTGGAGTGGTGGCCAAACTGTCTATGCCCCCAGTTAGAGAAAGGAGTAACCACTTGCAGGCTTTTTGCAACCATCTAGCCTGCATTTGCAAAATAAAGTTGAGCACATTTTTACTACCTTTGATAATGGGGTTCACCCTAATTTAGATAAGCACAATACATCTAAGGTATTATGTCCTAATGACCCACTTTTTGCGGAATTTAGAGAAGTAACAGTAGCTGAGATAACGACGCTTATCTCTAAAATAAGATCAGGTTCACCATACGATCCACTTCCACCCATGATATTTAAAAAATCCCCAGAGGTACTTGGGTTGAGGTTAACTTCCATTTTTAACGCTATGTTTACAGAAGGTACCTTTCCTTTGATTTGAAAGACAGCCTCAATGTTGCCTCTTTTAAAAAAAGCTAATATTGATGCTCTGGATCCAGGGAATTATAGACCCATCTTGCGTCTCCCAGTGCCAGCTAAACTGGTAGAAAAGGTAATGAATAACCAACTGACCAGGTATCTACTAGAGCATGACTTACTGGACGAGGTGCAGTTTGGGTTCAGATCAGAGCATAGCACCAAAACAGCATTGATTAAGGCCACTGAGGAAATTAGAACAGTCATGGACACAGGGGGTGCTGCTGCCCTGGTGTTGCTTGACTTGTCGGCGGCCTTTGATACGGTTGATCATAAAACCCTGCTAAAGACCTTGAAGGCTTTGGGCATCTCAGGAAAGGCCTTGACATTGCTGTCCTCCTTTCGTGAGGGTAGAATACAATCGGTGGCCCTGGGGAAACTGACCTCTTCATCTTTCACACTTCCCTGCGGAGTTCCTCAGGGATCTTCCTTAAGTCCCACTCTTTTCAACATTTATGTTCTGGAACTGGCATCTCTTATTCGATCTTTTGGGATGGTACTGACGTCATACGCAGATGATACCCAAATTGTGGTTACCATCACTAAAAACCCTTCACCACCAGTAAACAGGTTTAGGGACTGCATGACAGCAGTCAGCTCTTGGATGAGCTCCCACTGTCTTAAATTAAACTACGGGAAAACGGAGGTGATTTTATTTGGTAAATTCTCTCCGTCTTGGTCACAAATCTGGTGGCCAGATGATCTAGGGTTAGCACCTACCCCAGTTCCCAAGGTGAAAAACCTGGGTGTGGTTATAGATCAAATACTTGATTTTGAAGCTCAAGTCAAAGCTGTTTCATCTTCCAGCTTTTTTATTCTTAAGGCCATAAAAAAAAAAAATCTTCCACTGATTCCCTTACAAAGCAGGATTGCAGTGGTTACAGCTCGGATTCTTTCGAGATTGGATCAGTGTAACGGGCATCTTGGCATACCTACTAAACAACTTCAAAGGCTCCAAATGATCCAAAATGCGTCCGCCAGACTTCTTTTGGGGATTCCCAAATTCCAGTCTGTGGGTATTCATCTTCAAAGATTGCATTGGCTGCCAATAACAAAACGGATCAAGTTCAAAACCCTCTGCATTACGTACAAGGCACTTCAAGGGGCCGGTCCTCAGTTCCTAAGACGTGCACTACACTGGTACTCCCCAAACAGATGCTTGAGATCAAAAGGAGCAAAAGTGATACTTTCCCAGAGAGTCTTTAAGTCCCACTGGGGAGGCAGAAGATTTATGTATACATTTATAACATAACATAACATATATCTGGGTATAATGCTAATATTTACCTGTCAGTGTAGTGTTTTGTTAAATGTATCTGCTTAATTTGCTGATATGCGACAGGCATCAAAGTATGAGTGCATGTTTATCAGTTAAATAAAGGTGGAAATATACCATTTTACTACTCCGTAAATTCTCAAAACATAAAATGGTCAAAAAATAAATATGGATAAATACAGACAGAAATATAATAAAAAAATACCATCAAACCAGGAGCCCTATTAATAATTTAACTGTCAGTCCCTGCATAGGGTCTGGCCATGTTGTAATAAAGTTTGATATTGCAGGTCCAGAGACTAACAACCATCACATTGGTATGGCTCTAAAGGTCAGGGTGGAACAAATAGAGGCCATACTTGTAGTCCCTGTATAAGCAAAGAGGAAATTTTATCATTTCCTTTATTTATTTTATTTTGAAAGTTTTATAGAGCGCGAACAAGATCCTTACGGATATCAGAGTGCTTTACACACAGAATGGGATACAAAGGTAAAGGAGTAATAATTAAACAAGTCATTTTGTGCAAAGATGAGCAAATGGTTACACAATAGAAACAAGGTAAGGTAGCAACGGTGCATAGGTGGTCAATATACATAGTCATTGGAGGAAGAATGCTGAGTTACGAGATTACTTTAGTCTAAATTCAGGTACATTTAGCTAAGAGGAGAGATTTTACTTCTTTTTTTAAGTATGCCGTGGATGAGATAAGTCTGATTTCTGGAGGGAGGGCATTCCAGATCCTGGGCGCCATCCCTGAGAAGGAGCGTTTATATGTTTTTTTCTTGTGGAATTTCTGATGTTTCAAAAGAAGATTTTCTGTGCTTCTTGTTGCTCTTGAGCCACCCGAGATTGTCAGTTTCTGAGCGAGGTAGCTGGGGGAGTTGTGGTGTATAGCCTTGTGGGTCATGCAAGCGATTTTCAGGTGTATTCTAGCTTCGTAAGGAAGCCAATTCAAGGTTTTTAGATGAGGAGAGATGTGTGAGCGTTTTTTAGAGCCCGTGATTAGTCTGGCTGCAGCATTAATAGAGGCTTTTAATGGTGCGGTTGTCAATATGGGAGGCCACAGAGGGCAACACTTCCATAATCCACTTGAGGGATAACTAGGGTTTGGACTGCAGTTTTGAAGTCATTGGGAGGAAGGAAAGGTTTGAACTTCCGCAATGTGTTGATTTGGAAATTAGCTCCCTTCGTTGCATTGCTGATGTGATGATGCATATTGAGATTGCAATCGAGGGTTATGCCTAAAGATTTTGCTGAGTCCACAATAGTAGGTTGAACGTTGAGTGCAGTGAGATGATTAAGCCAGGCGGAGTGATGGGGACTTTGGTGGGAGGCGCTATTAGGAGAAATTCCGTTTTTAGAGCGTTAGGTTTGAAGTGATTCTCTGCCAGCCAAGTCTGTGTGTTCCTAAGCGTTGTGTTGAGTAGTTTGATGTCATCAAGGGTGTGTACTGGTTGGATTTGGCCCGAAGGTAAGCAAAAAGTTCAAAATGTAAATTTTATAAACAAAAGATTTTATGAAAATTAAAATGTAGAAATAACTGTTAATAAGATAATTGTAATTTCTCAATACTGAACAAGTGACTCGCAGATCATGAGCCGTTATGCCACGACAAGGCATCAACTGTTTACAGGCCATTCACACACCTTTTATGCATCTCACACACACACACAACCATTCAAACCACAAGCAGTGGGCCCAACTTATTACAAAACGTACATCAACAAACAGTGCAATTCAATGGCCCATCCCTTTCATATGCCCACAGGACTGACACAGTAATTACATTGCCTTACAGCTGGCGGAGATTGTGGACTGGAATTTGACTCCCAGTGTGTGTGTAATGACCAGCAGCAAATCATTAAACACACCCCAGTCAAACACGAGTTTAAACACAGCAACAGCCAGATGCCAGCCACACACACTGCCAGCCAGACACTAGTTCAGTCACAGAAATCACACTACCTGGCAGCTGGCGGAATGTGTGAAGTGGCGTTTCGATGGCAGTGTGTATGTAGTGACTTGCTGCTGATCACTAGACACACACTGGCAGCCAAACGCCAACACATCCCCAGCAAGTCACCAGCTACAAACACCACTAACCAAACGATACTCAGACATCACCAAAAAGCTCCACACCACTTTCATTTCTAAAACACTCCCACAATGTATAGATTACACACACAAAGCACAGGCAGAAAAAAAAACATCCAACTAAAGGTGCACATTTTTTCAAATAGGAAGAGCCAAACTATTGGTAGAATATGAAATACCAGCTATGACTGCATACACAACAGGTGTAACTAAGCACATCAAAATACTCACAGCCTACAATCTAAACAGAAAATGTGTAGCAATGCAGACCACAGTCAGTTCCCTTTTGCTGTCCTGGTTGCTCCCAATACTTGAGGTGTGTATGGTACAATTTAAAACATGTGGGCACACATAGGCCAGGATTAGAGGGACACTCAGGGCAGTACGTATGACTCTCCTTTTGTACTCCTCTTTGGGCATGCACCTCTACATCTCCAACAAGGAAATCATTTTTTGAGTGTTGAAGGAATGTATTCAGGAAAGTGGCAATCTTTCAATCTAGCCACATCATCTACCACTCCAACTCTATACTCCGACTGCGATTACAGACTACTGAAATTACACAAAAGTAATCTTGGATTGTGGCGAAGGATCTTTGAAAACAGTGTATGCATTGAAGGTTGCTAAATGAAATAGATGAACAGCTAACTTCTTGTACCAGGTATAGGACTTTTGAGCAGCATTTCCAGGCTCCAACCCATGATCTACTCTGTCTACACCTCCCCTGTGCATATTGTAGCCTAGAATACACACTGGTTTGCGCACATCTGCAACCTGACTCCAAACAGTCACAGGTGCAGTACTTTCATCATGAATAGTTGCCAGCATGTGGACATATCTTCTGTCTGAAACTTTCACAGCAAATAATTGCACACCTGTGTAGAAATTGTCCACATATAAATGTTGACCAGTCCGTTCGCATTAAGGTCCATCCCCCATGGCAGTCCAGCATTCAGAGGGCATCATGTTGCTCAGGTAGTGTTAGGGATGAAAGTGTAAGCCTTTAGTGGGAAGACTCTTGATAGAGCAATCAGTACAAGAATAGCAAGTAGCAATGTGAGTCTAGAACCCAAATTAGCCAGTGTGAGCTTCCATTGACTGTCCAGTAACAATAGTCGAAGGAAATTGTTACTGGTCTAAATCGATTCTCAGTAGTTTCACTTTTCGTACGTATCCACTTGAAATCAACAAGTAAAAATTAAAAAAACAATTAATGATGTGATTTAAGACAGAGTTAAAAAAGAATTTTTTTTAAAACATGCAATAACAATTCATAGGTCTAGAAGCAGCCATTACAAAATATAATACATTCTGTGTCTGTACACATCAGTTTAGAGGAATAACGGTGTAAAAACATCCTTGTGAAGGTTTCCAAGGAGTGACATGCAAAAGAACGTGATCAGTGGTGGCTCCTCTATGGGGGCGTTTGGGCGCCGCCCCCCTGCTTTCTCGCCGCGCGAGAAGGCAGAAACAAATGGTAGTTATTACCATAAACACTACCATTTGCTTCTGTCTACTCGCATGGCAAGAAAGCAGAAGTTCCTGGTTGAGAGTGGGCGGTGTTACTCGAGGGCAGGGGGGAGTGGCTTGTCCACTGTTGTTAATACTGTCTGTTTGGGTAGCCTCAGGCTAACAACAGTGGGCAAGCCACTCTCCCCTGCCCTCGAGTAACACCGCCCACTCTCCCTGTTCCCTCTGTATGCTGCAGCATACAGAGAGAAAATGACGCGTGTGGGGAAGCGGTCTAACCAATCACATCGCTGCAGTGGAGGGGAGGGAGGCTGACTGCAGCCTTCCTGTCTGATGACGTGCACCCTTGGAATTCAAAACTAGGACGGCGGGAGTTGGGAGTCTCGGGACTTAAGGTAAGTAAAGTTTTACTTTTTTAAAATTTATCCCACCTCCCCCCATCCCCTCCGCGGCGCGACAACCCCATTTCCACCCCCCCACCCACACATAATGCCGGCCACGACTGTAAATATCCCTCTCTCGGACGGTGCCTTTACGCTTGCTTTATAGCTGCTTGCTGTGCAGGTTCCAAGCGGCCCCGTTCTTGGTACACAGATGACACGACCTGCTCACTGAAGCGCCGCGCACTCTCAGCGTATCCATGCAAATCCATGGTATTACTACAGTAATGCGGCACTAATAATACAAATAAAAAAGTTTTTTTTTTTTTTTTACTGATTCCTTAATTTATTTCTAATGTACTGTGTAAGGTCGCGGGACTCGTTTGGTGGAAAGTTTATCCTGTTGGTTTTCACGGACGGATTTCCCGCAGTTTACTTTGATTTGTATTTACTTTCTTTTCCACTCACGGTCTGCTGCTGACGCTGACACTGTGAGGTACTGTACGAAATAAGTGGCACCTCAGGGCTAGCGCGAGGTGGATGCGATTTACTACATCTCAGATGACTAGTTAACTGACTGGTTCGACCAAACCAAGAAGGCAATAAAGGGGAAACAGTCAATGTAATGTGCAGTAGAAAGGAAAACGCCCAATGAGTAGCTGGATGCCACACTGCCACTTACGCAAGCTTGTATCAAGAGAGATAAATCGTGAAATTCAAGCAGCGGCAAATATCTCTCAAAGACAATTAATTCACATTCACAGACATGTTCCAGTACTTTAGGTGTTCACCGTGTTTTGTGACTAATAGAGGTCTAAACGTGGTCATGGTGCGTCTTTTCCCAAGTGCTCAATTTGTGGTCTAATTTTGCTGCTTTGCAGCACAAATCGGTTCTTGAGGATATATGTAACATGAAGATAATATTTTATGGTTATTATTATTTTTTTTGTGTTCTATAGTACAATGTGGTCCCCCATAACTGCGTGTCAGGTCGCTTAAGCGCAAAGTAACGTAGGAAGATGTGAGTAGAATAGGCCCTGACAACTTTACTTATTCCCCCAAATATGTGCAACATTTCAGATGAAAGCTTCTTTAATGGGTTTAGTCCTCCACAGCTTCCTGAAGGTGGAGGTAGTTTGGGTGACCCTCAAGACTTAACTTAAGCTGAAGGTGTTGATAGGGTTGATGAGCCTTGCACTATCAGTGCTCTGCCGCCTTGGTTTCGAAGTTGAAATTCTTGTTGGCCGTTGGTTTGAGACTGGCATGAATGGAAACTCCTCGGAGGAATGCACTAGAGGAATTATGGTGTAAAACGTATTGCATAGTGCTGCAGGAGCGTATGCAATTCCCATATGTGAGGCGGTTTGTGCACAGTAGCACGTCTCTCTGCTCCATTTCTGACGTGGAGGAAGGGAAACGTATGCTCCAGCACCCCCACTCTGAATTTTTTTTAGTGCCAGTGTGTATGCCTTAATTCAGGAATGCCATTGTTGCAGGCCCTCTTTCGGCAACCCCGGAGCATCCTGCCACCAGCTCAACTGTTGTTGTCCTGGGTTACACCGACCTGAACATTATCTTCCCTGTTTGCTCTCATGTCTTATTTCTTCCTGTGTCCTTGTTTCGTGCTCCTGTGTTTGTGGGCCGTGTCCCTTGCAGAGTTTGTCTCGTATGTGTGGCCTGTATTCTAGACTTCATATGGTTTGTGGCTCCTTGTACTGTATTTGCCAGTGTGTGTGCATGTACCATAGAAGTGAACACCGCTGTTTGTGATGTCCCTACTGTTTTGGATGTGGCACTTGCACTTTTGCTAACAGTAGTTTTTGGAGTTTGCACTGATGCTTTATGTACATGTGATTGTATTATGTAAATAATTAAATCGTATTGCTTTATTAACCTTCCAGCCTCCCCAAATTTTCTTGAAAAATGCACCGTTGGTCCACTCTTTTTTTGAAAATGTTCTCAGGGGAGAACCCCACAACCCCCCGTAGGTTGTTCGGCCTCGCTTGCTCGCCGCAGTGCAGTACGACAATAATATTACGCCCTACCACTTTCAAATGTCACCAGCTGCCTGGTGATTCCTAAATTTCAATGAGAACACATCAATTGGGCTTCCAAGTGTCACTCCTATGTCCCTCTTTCACTCCTGAGTGGCAGGTAGGCTATCCGCACTCAGACACATAGAAAATCTCCTCACTGTGTGTTAATATTTCAGCAATTATGTATGAACCAAGACAAAAAGATCATTTTTGGCAGTTATCCCTCACCTGAGAGACACCATTCTGCGTAACTCTAGCCCCCGTGTTGTGTGTTAGAAGGTATAAATGTTTTACTTGTTGCATAATGAGGAGGGGCTTTCTGACAACAAATATTGACCATACAATAGGCAACTCATTTAGCTATTCAACAAATCTGTGTAACCACACTCAGGGCCTCATTTATGAGGACCCTTGCGCCGTCTTAAAGTCCCTTTTTGTGACGTTGGCGCAGGAGCCAGCTCCATATTAAGAGGCAGCACTAAGTCATTATTTTTGGGTTAATGCTGCCTTGTAAATATTGTCCCCTTCAACACACTTTTCTGCGTTAAAGGGGCGTGCAATGGGTGTTGCTGGGGGCGTTCCCAGCAACATCCATGGCATTTTGACACTGCCCCAGATTTATGAGAAATCGTGAATCTGAGGCAGCGCCAAAAACGTATGCCTCTCCTTGTTTTTCCTTGTTCTATGTGTGCTGCAGAACGCACCACACATAGAAAAAGGAAAACGCCTCTTGTGATTGTTTTTGTGCAGGAAGGTTTCCCTTCCTGCCCAAAAACAATCACCCCCTCAACGCAGGCACCCGTTCACCATGGTGCAAAGGTGCCTGCATTGGTGCACTGCACCCCATTGTGCAGGGGAAAAGGACAGGAATGTGTAGTATCTCATAGATTCCTGCCCTTTTCTTTTACCGTAGGGCAGCACAGCAGGGAGGTCTGCGGCACTGCCCTACGGTAAAACCTCATAAATGAGCCCCTCAATCTCTCAAACTTCCTCACAGGGGCGTAGCGACCATTGCTGCAGCAGGTGCAGTGGCACCGGGGCTCAGAGGCTCGAGTGACCCATTGAACCCAGATAATTACTGTATTACTACCTCCAACAGCCATCAAAGGAGGCAGTTTCCTTGCTTGCACCAAGGCCTATGGCTCCCTTGCTATGTTAATGTGCAGCAGCCTGCCATTTATAGGGGTGTTGTGTGATCCATGCAAGGCGCTGCTCCACATCTGTCAAACACATTTCTGACTTTCAAGAAAGGTCGCGACCGCTCAGTCTTAGTAACATGAGACTAACTCATGACCAGGGCACCAAATACAATTAATTTTCAACAGGAGCAGAGTTCAAAAGCTTCCAGAACCTCTGGTAATAAGGAAATTAAAAAGACTGAAAGTTCACACATTTTTGGAATACCGAAGCAGATAAATGAACAACAACAATGATCCGTGGACAATCATGTAAAGCTCACACGCATTCACAAATAACAAGGGCGTCAGTAACTTTGAGAATCACGTCAAAGGTCATGGAGTGTTAAACTATCTCTTTCAGCATTCATGTTTTTTATTTTAAATGTAAATGAATAATACCAGCACAAAAACCGGGTCAGTGCTTGTAAAACACGTAAGTGTCTATTTCCCGGAAATGATGGCCTTTGAAAAGAAGAAGCCGTCCCAGTTCATGGAAGGGTTGTGCAACGCATCAACGTGACATTTCAGACAACCGTGCCCATGCAAGTCTGCTTTTCAATAAATCCGTGCAGCGCGCGGGCCGCCATGACACGTGCGGCTTTGAAACCAGAGGCTGTAATCGATACTGCCTGTCTGACAGGAGCAGCACGGCACGCTGTGGCCTCCTACCGCCAGCAGATTAAGCCACAGAGGGATTCGGACGTGTTTCAAGTATGTTGGACAGTGTCAGTGGAAACTTCTGACAAATGTCTCCTCAGATAGTGGCTGTCGGCCGAGGTACCTCAGAATGTACACCCTGTTTAGGGTGGACATGCCACATATTTTCTCTCCTGCTCAGGACCACCTAAACGGAAGAAGGAAAAGAATGACCCTCACATACTGGGAGAAAACCCCCAGCGTGCAGTAACATTTCCTTTAGGTTTTAGAATTTTAAACTGAGCTTTAAGACTTTTTTTTGATGAAGAGTAAATAATCTCGCAGAGCAGCCGCATTAAACATGATGGCAGCTCCACAAAGTGTTTGTGCCTTCAACGGAGAGACCGTGATGTCGGTTCCTCTAAATCCACAGAGATCTTCTCCTGCCTTTTTAGGTCTCGGCAACGAGAACTATTGTCGCCGAGTAAGCTGGCAAGGGAGTACAGAGCGGTGCACGAGCCGACCAGGGTCTGTGGACGCGCACACACAAAGGCAGGCAGGCACACACCAGACACACACAGACAGACACACGCACGCACACAGACAGACACACGCACGCACGCACACACACACACACACCCTCCCTCTCTGCCCACTCCCTCTCTGCCGCCCCCCCCCCTACCCCCTACCCCCACTCACCGGGCTCTTTCCCTCTGCAGAGGGTCAGTCACGGCAGCAGGCAGGCTCGGTGTCTTCTCCGGGGATCTTCAGCTGATGTGCACGCTCACGCTGCGTCTCCTGCGCGCCCACCACGCTGTTTCGTGCCCGTTGATCCTCAGCTTGTGATTACTACTCCTTCTAACCCGGATTCTAAATTACTATTTCTTGGTTCTCTAACTCCACTCTGTTGATTCGTAACAAACTGATATTCAGCACATTTCACAGTCTCGCTTTTGCTTCTCATAAATACAATAAGATTATTTTAAGCAATGTCTACCCTTCTTTTGGTTCTGTGCCTATTATGCTTCCGACTATAGAGTTTTAGAAAGTGTGGTGGAAGATTCCATGATATCAGTGGTGTGCACAGTGCAGAGTAGTGAGTGCAGAGTAGTGAGTGCAGAGTAGTGAGTGCAGAGTAGTGAATGCAGAGTAGTGAGTGCAGAGTAGTGAGTGCAGAGTAGTGAGTGCAGAGTAGTGAGTGCAGAGTAGTGAGTGCAGAGTGTGAGTGCAGAGTAGTGAGTGCAGAGTGTGAGTGCAGAGTGTGAGTGCAGAGTGTGAGTGCAGAGTGTGAGTGCAGAGTGAGTGGGCAGAGTGAGTGGGCAGAGTGTGAGTGCAGAGTGTGAGTGCAGAGTGAGTGGGCAGAGAGAGTGTGCAGAGAGTGCAGAGTAGTGAGTGCAGAGTGAGTGTGCAGAGTAGTGAGTGCAGAGTAGTGAGTGCGCAGAGTAGTGAGTGCAGAGTAGTGAGTGCAGAGTAGTGAGTGCAGAGTAGTGAGTGCAGAGTAGTGAGTGCAGAGTAGTGAGTGCAGAGTAGTGAGTGCAGAGTAGTGAGTAGTGAGTGCAGAGTAGTGAGTGCAGAGTAGTGAGTAGTGAGTGCAGAGTAGTGAGTAGTGAGTGCAGAGTAGTGAGTAGTGAGTGCAGAGTAGTGAGTAGTGAGTGCAGAGTAGTGAGTGCAGAGTAGTGAGTGCAGAGTAGTGAGTGCAGAGTGCAGAGTAGTGAGTGCAGAGTAGTGAGTGCAGAATGCAGAGTAGTGAGTGCAGAATGCAGAGTAGTGAGTGCAGAGTAGTGAGTAGTGAGTGCAGAGTAGTGAGTGCAGAGTAGTGAGTAGTGAGTGCAGAGTAGTGAGTAGTGAGTGCAGAGTAGTGAGTAGTGAGTGCAGAGTAGTGAGTGCAGAGTAGTGAGTGCAGAGTATGGAGTGCAGAGTAGTGAGTAGTGAGTGCAGAGTAGTGAGTGCAGAGTGCAGAGTAGTGAGTAGTGAGTGCAGAGTAGTGAGTGCAGAGTAGTGAGTAGTGAGTGCAGAGTAGTGAGCAGTGAGTGCAGAGTAGTGAGTGCAGAGTAGTGAGTGCAGAGTAGTGAGTGCAGAGTGCAGAGTAGTGAGTGCAGAGTAGTGAGTAGTGAGTGCAGAGTAGTGAGTGTAGAGTAGTGAGTAGTGAGTGCAGAGTAGTGAGTGCAGAGTAGTGAGTAGTGAGTGCAGAGTAGTGAGTAGTGAGTGCAGAGTAGTGAGTGCAGAGTAGTGAGTGCAGAGTAGTGAGTGCAGAGTAGTGAGTGCAGAGTAGTGAGTGCAGAGTAGTGAGTGCAGAGTAGTGAGTGCAGAGTAGTGAGTAGTGAGTGCAGAGTAGTGAGTGCAGAGTAGTGAGTGCAGAGTAGTGAGTGCAGAGTAGTGAGTAGTGAGTGCAGAGTAGTGAGTGCAGAGTAGTGAGTGCAGAGTAGTGAGTAGTGAGTGCAGAGTAGTGAGTAGTGAGTGCAGAGTAGTGAGTAGTGAGTGCAGAGTAGTGAGTGCAGAGTAGTGAGTAGTGAGTGCAGAGTAGTGAGTGCAGAGTAGTGAGTAGTGAGTGCAGAGTAGTGAGTGCAGAGTAGTGAGTGCAGAGTAGTGAGTAGTGAGTGCAGAGTAGTGAGTGCAGAGTAGTGAGTGCAGAGTGCAGAGTAGTGAGTGCAGAGTAGTGAGTGCAGAGTAGTGAGTGCAGAGTAGTGAGTGCAGAGTAGTGAGTGCAGAGTAGTGAGTAGTGAGTGCAGAGTAGTGAGTGCAGAGTAGTGAGTGCAGAGTAGTGAGTAGTGAGTGCAGAGTAGTGAGTGCAGAGTAGTGAGTGCAGAGTAGTGAGTGCAGAGTAGTGAGTGCAGAGTAGTGAGTGCAGAGTAGTGAGTAGTGAGTGCAGAGTAGTGAGTAGTGAGTGCAGAGTAGTGAGTAGTGAGTGCAGAGTAGTGAGTAGTGAGTGCAGAGTAGTGAGTAGTGAGTGCAGAGTAGTGAGTAGTGAGTGCAGAGTAGTGAGTGCAGAGTAGTGAGTGCAGAGTAGTGAGTAGTGAGTGCAGAGTAGTGAGTAGTGAGTGCAGAGTAGTGAGTAGTGAGTGCAGAGTAGTGAGTAGTGAGTGCAGAGTAGTGAGTAGTGAGTGCAGAGTAGTGAGTGCAGAGTAGTGAGTGCAGAGTAGTGAGTAGTGAGTGCAGAGTAGTGAGTAGTGAGTGCAGAGTAGTGAGTAGTGAGTGCAGAGTAGTGAGTGCAGAGTAGTGAGTGCAGAGTAGTGAGTGCAGAGTGCAGAGTAGTGAGTGCAGAGTAGTGAGTGCAGAGTAGTGAGTGCAGAGTAGTGAGTGCAGAGTAGTGAGTGCAGAGTAGTGAGTAGTGAGTGCAGAGTAGTGAGTGCAGAGTAGTGAGTGCAGAGTAGTGAGTGCAGAGTAGTGAGTGCAGAGTGCAGAGTAGTGAGTGCAGAGTAGTGAGTGCAGAGTAGTGAGTGCAGAGTAGTGAGTGCAGAGTAGTGAGTGCAGAGTAGTGAGTAGTGAGTGCAGAGTAGTGAGTGCAGAGTAGTGAGTGCAGAGTAGTGAGTGCAGAGTAGTGAGTGCAGAGTAGTGAGTGCAGAGTAGTGAGTAGTGAGTGCAGAGTAGTGAGTAGTGAGTGCAGAGTAGTGAGTGCAGAGTAGTGAGTGCAGAGTAGTGAGTGCAGAGTAGTGAGTGCAGAGTAGTGAGTAGTGAGTGCAGAGTAGTGAGTGCAGAGTAGTGAGTAGTGAGTGCAGAGTAGTGAGCAGTGAGTGCAGAGTAGTGAGTGCAGAGTAGTGAGTGCAGAGTGCAGAGTAGTGAGTGCAGAGTAGTGAGTAGTGAGTGCAGAGTAGTGAGTGCAGAGTAGTGAGTAGTGAGTGCAGAGTAGTGAGTGCAGAGTAGTGAGTGCAGAGTAGTGAGTGCAGAGTAGTGAGTGCAGAGTAGTGAGTAGTGAGTGCAGAGTAGTGAGTGCAGAGTAGTGAGTAGTGAGTGCAGAGTAGTGAGTGCAGAGTAGTGAGTAGTGAGTGCAGAGTAGTGAGTAGTGAGTGCAGAGTAGTGAGTGCAGAGTAGTGAGTGCAGAGTAGTGAGTGCAGAGTAGTGAGTGCAGAGTAGTGAGTGCAGAGTGCAGAGTAGTGAGTGCAGAGTAGTGAGTGCAGAGTAGTGAGTGCAGAGTAGTGAGTGCAGAGTAGTGAGTAGTGAGTGCAGAGTAGTGAGTGCAAAGTAGTGAGTGCAGAGTAGTGAGTGCAGAGTAGTGAGTAGTGAGTGCAGAGTAGTGAGTGCAGAGTAGTGAGGGCAGAGTAGTGAGTAGTGAGTGCAGAGTAGTGAGTAGTGAGTGCAGAGTAGTGAGTAGTGAGTGCAGAGTAGTGAGTGCAGAGTAGTGAGTAGTGAGTGCAGAGTAGTGAGTGCAGAGTAGTGAGTAGTGAGTGCAGAGTAGTGAGTGCAGAGTAGTGAGTGCAGAGTAGTGAGTAGTGAGTGCAGAGTAGTGAGTGCAGAGTAGTGAGTGCAGAGTGCAGAGTAGTGAGTGCAGAGTAGTGAGTGCAGAGTAGTGAGTGCAGAGTAGTGAGTGCAGAGTAGTGAGTGCAGAGTAGTGAGTAGTGAGTGCAGAGTAGTGAGTGCAGAGTAGTGAGTGCAGAGTAGTGAGTAGTGAGTGCAGAGTAGTGAGTGCAGAGTAGTGAGTGCAGAGTAGTGAGTGCAGAGTAGTGAGTGCAGAGTAGTGAGTGCAGAGTAGTGAGTGCAGAGTAGTGAGTAGTGAGAGCAGAGTAGTGAGTAGTGAGTGCAGAGTAGTGAGTGCAGAGTAGTGAGTAGTGAGTGCAGAGTAGTGAGTAGTGAGTGCAGAGTAGTGAGTAGTGAGTGCAGAGTAGTGAGTGCAGAGTAGTGAGTGCAGAGTAGTGAGTGCAGAGTAGTGAGTGCAGAGTAGTGAGTAGTGAGTGCAGAGTAGTGAGTAGTGAGTGCAGAGTAGTGAGTGCAGAGTAGTGAGTGCAGAGTAGTGAGTAGTGAGTGCAGAGTAGTGAGTAGTGAGTGCAGAGTAGTGAGTAGTGAGTGCAGAGTAGTGAGTGCAGAGTAGTGAGTGCAGAGTAGTGAGTAGTGAGTGCAGAGTAGTGAGTAGTGAGTGCAGAGTAGTGAGTAGTGAGTGCAGAGTAGTGAGTGCAGAGTAGTGAGTGCAGAGTAGTGAGTGCAGAGTGCAGAGTAGTGAGTGCAGAGTAGTGAGTGCAGAGTAGTGAGTGCAGAGTAGTGAGTGCAGAGTAGTGAGTGCAGAGTAGTGAGTGCAGAGTAGTGAGTGCAGAGTAGTGAGTAGTGAGTACAGAGTAGTGAGTGCAGAGTAGTGAGTGCAGAGTAGTGAGTGCAGAGTAGTGAGTGCAGAGTGCAGAGTAGTGAGTGCAGAGTAGTGAGTGCAGAGTAGTGAGTGCAGAGTAGTGAGTGCAGAGTAGTGAGTGCAGAGTAGTGAGTGCAGAGTAGTGAGTAGTGAGTGCAGAGTAGTGAGTGCAGAGTAGTGAGTGCAGAGTAGTGAGTGCAGAGTAGTGAGTGCAGAGTAGTGAGTGCAGAGTAGTGAGTAGTGAGTGCAGAGTAGTGAGTAGTGAGTGCAGAGTAGTGAGTAGGGAGTGCAGAGTAGTGAGTAGTGAGTTCAGAGTAGTGAGTGCAGAGTAGTGAGTGCAGAGTAGTGAGTGCAGAGTAGTGAGTGCAGAGTAGTGAGTAGTGAGTGCAGAGTAGTGAGTGCAGAGTAGTGAGTGCAGAGTAGTGAGTAGTGAGTGCAGAGTAGTGAGTGCAGAGTAGTGAGTAGTGAGTGCAGAGTAGTGAGTAGTGAGTGCAGAGTGGTGAGTAGTGAGTGCAGAGTAGTGAGTAGTGAGTGCAGAGTAGTGAGTAGTGAGTGCAGAGTAGTGAGTGCAGAGTAGTGAGTAGTGAGTGCAGAGTAGTGAGTAGTGAGTGCAGAGTAGTGAGTAGTGAGTGCAGAGTGCAGAGTAGTGAGTGCAGAGTAGTGAGTGCAGAGTAGTGAGTGCAGAGTAGTGAGTGCAGAGTAGTGAGTGCAGAGTAGTGAGTGCAGGTGAGTGCAGTGCAGGTGAGTGCAGTGCAGTGCAGGTGAGTGCAGGTGAGTGCAGGTGAGTGCAGTGCAGGTGAGTGCAGTGCAGGTGAGTGCAGTGCAGGTGAGTGCAGGTGAGTGCAGTGCAGGTGAGTGCAGTGCAGGTGAGTGCAGTGCAGGTGTGTGCAGTGCAGGTGTGTGCAGTGCAGGTGAGTGCAGTGCAGTGCAGGTGAGTGCAGTGCAAGTGTGTGCAGTGCAATGCAGGGGAGTGCAGTGCAGGTGAGTGCAGTGCAGGTGAGTGCAGTGCAGGTGAGTGCAGTGCAGTGCAGGTAAATGCAGTGCAGTACAGGTGAGTGCAGTGCAGTGCACGTGAGTGCAGTGCAGTGCAGGTGAGTGCAGTGCAGGTGAGTGCAGTGCAGGTGAGTGCAGTGCAGTGCAGTGCAGTGCAGGTGAGTGCAGTGCAGTGCAGTGCAGTGCAGGTGAGTGTAGTGCAGGTCAGTGCAGGTGAGTGCAGTGCAGTGCAGGTGAGTGCAGTGGAGTGCAGTGCAGTGCAGGTGAGTGCAGTGCAGGTGAGTGCAGTGCAGGTGAGTTCAGTGCAGGTCAGTGCAGTGCAGGTCAGTGCAGTGCAGGTCAGTGCAGGTGAGTGCAGTGCAGGTGAGTGCAGTGCAGGTGAGTGCAGTGCAGTGCAGGTGAGTGCAGTGCAGGTGAGTGCAGTGCAGTGCAGGTGAGTGCAGTGCAGGTGAGTGCAGTGCAGGAGAGTGCAGTGCAGGTGAGTGCAGGTGAGTGCAGTGCAGGTGAGTGCAGTGCAGTGCAGGTGAGTGCAGTGCAGGTGAGTGCAGTGCAGGTGAGTGCAGTGCAGTGCAGGTGAGTGCAGTGCAGGTGAGTGCAGTGCAGTGCAGGTGAGTGCAGTGCAGTGCAGGTGAGTGCAGTGCAGTGCAGGTGAGTGCAGTGCAGTGCAGGTGAGTGCAGTGCAGGTGAGTGCAGTGCAGTGCAGGTGAGTGCAGTGCAGTGCAGTGCAGGTGAGTGCAGTGCAGGTGAGTGCAGTGCAGGTGAGTGCAGGTGAGTGCAGTGCAGGTGAGTGCAGTGCAGGTGAGTGCAGGTGAGTGCAGTGCAGTGCAGGTGAGTGCAGTGCAGTGCAGGTGAGTGCAGTGCAGGTGAGTGCAGTGCAGGTGAGTGCAGTGCAGGTGAGTGCAGTGCAGGTGAGTGCAGTGCAGGTGTGTCTAGTGCAGGTGAGTGCAGTGCAGTGCAGGTGAGTGTAGTGCAGGTGAGTGCAGTGCAGGTGAGTGCAGTGCAGTGGAGTGCAGTGCAGGTGAGTGCAGTGCAGGTGAGTGCAGTGCAGTGGAGTGCAGTGCAGGTGAGTGCAGTGCAGGTGAGTGCAGTGCAGGTGAGTGCAGTGCAGGTGAGTGCAGTGCAGGTGAGTGCAGTGCAGTGGAGTGCAGTGCAGTGCAGGTGAGTGCAGTGCAGGTGAGTGCAGTGCAGGTGAGTGCAGTGCAGGTGAGTGCAGTGCAGGTGAGTGCAGTGCAGGTCAGTGCAGGTGAGTGCAGTGCAGGTGAGTGCAGTGCAGTGCAGGTCAGTGCAGTGCAGGTCAGTGCGGTGCAGGTGAGTGCAGTGCAGTGCAGGTGAGTGCAGTGCAGGTGAGTGCAGTGCAGGTGAGTGCAGTGCAGGTGTGTGCAGTGCAGGTGAGTGCAGTGCAGGTGTGTGCAGTGCAGGTGAGTGCAGTGCAATGCAGGTGAGTGCAGTGCAGTGCAGTGCAGGTGAGTGTAGTGCAGTGCAGGTGAGTGCAGTGCAGGTGAGTGCAGTGCAGGAGAGTGCAGTGCAGTGCAGGTGAGTGCAGTGCAGTGCAGGTGAGTGCAGGTGAGTGCAGTGCAGTGCAGGTGAGTGCAGTGCAGTGCAGGTGAGTGCAGTGCAGGTGAGTGCAGTGCAGGTGAGTGCAGTGCAGGTGAGTGCAGTGCAGGTGAGTGCAGTGCAGGTGAGTGCAGTGCAGTGCAGGTGAGTGCAGTGCAGTGCAGTGCAGGTGAGTGCAGTGCAGGTGAGTGCAGTGCAGTGCAGGTGAGTGCAGTGCAGGTGAGTGCAGTGCAGGTGAGTGCAGTGCAGGCGAGTGCAGTGCAGTGCAGTTGAGTGCAGTGCAGGTGAGTGCAGTGCAGTGCAGGGGAGTGCAGTGCAGTGCAGTGCAGTGCAGGTGAGTGCAGTGCAGGCGAGTGCAGTGCGTGCAGTGCAGGGCAGTGCAGTGCAGGTGAGTGCAGTGCAGGTGAGTGCAGTGCAGGTGAGTGCAGTGCAGGTGAGTGCAGTGCAGTGCAGGTGAGTGCAGTGCAGGTGAGTGCAGTGCAGGTGAGTGCAGTGCAGGTGAGTGCAGTGCAGTGCAGGTGAGTGCAGTGCAGGTGAGTGCAGTGCAGGTGAGTGCAGTGCAGGTGAGTGCAGTGCAGTGCAGGTGAGTGCAGTGCAGGTGAGTGCAGTGCAGGTGAGTGCAGTGCAGGCGAGTGCAGTGCAGGTGAGTGCAGTGCAGTGCAGGTGAGTGCAGTGCAGTGCAGGTGAGTGCAGTGCAGTGCAGGTGAGTGCAGTGCAGGTGAGTGCAGTGCAGGTGAGTGCAGTGCAGTGCAGGTGAGTGCAGTGCAGGTGAGTGTAGTGCAGTGCAGTGCAGGTGAGTGCAGTGCAGGTGAGTGCAGTGCAGGTGAGTGCAGTGCAGGTGAGTGCAGTGCAGTGCAGGTGAGTGCAGTGCAGTGCAGGTGAGTGCAGTGCAGGTGAGTGCAGTGCAGGTGAGTGCAGTGCAGGTGAGTGCAGTGCAGTGCAGGTGAGTGCAGTGCAGGTGAGTGCAGTGCAGGTGAGTGCAGTGCAGGTGAGTGCAGTGCAGGTGAGTGCAGTGCAGGTGAGCGCAGTGCAGGTGAGCGCAGGTGAGTGCAGTGTAGGTGAGTGCAGTGCAGGTGAGTGCAGTGCAGTGCAGGTGAGTGCAGTGCAGGTGAGTGCAGTGCAGGTGAGTGCAGTTGAGTGCAGTGCAGGTGAGTGCAGTTGAGTGCAGGTGAGTGCAGTTGAGTGCAGTGCAGGTGAGTGCAGTGCAGTGCTGGTGAGTGCAGTTGAGTGCAGTGCAGGTGAGTGCAGTTGAGTGCAGAGTGGTGTGTATTGACAATGTAAATGACAATGCCATTTATTTATGATTTAAAGAAAAAAAAATGTCATGAGCAATGCCAATAGCTCTACCTTTAATGATGCCGAGACCATTGCATTGTAAATGCTTGTTTTTTGAGATTTCTAAACGCGCATAATGTACTTACTCCACTATGGCAGCGCCACACTCTAGATAAGGCCAATGGTCTCGAGGTAATGTCACTTTCCGCTATGCATCTGCTTTGTCCTTTATCTTTTTATCCCTGAGTACAAGTGTCCAGGAGGGAGTGCAAATTTATAGTACACATTCAATTCTGATTCTCTGGGGTTCGGAATCTAAGGCATATAAGACATATCTCTGCCTCAAGTTTTGCCTTTCAAACTGGAGTATAAAATGCAGATATTGGTGCTATGTGCATTAAAATCGACCTAGTACCTTTTTTAATAAGTTTTCCCCCATATATTATCACAGGTGTTTGACCTGCCGATTTATAGATTGGGAAATCTATGGGGGTGTGACCATTGCTGCAACCTTTAATTACCATATGCAATAAACTCCACACCACAGATGCACCTGAGTCAGGCGGTAGATATGGAGACAAGTCTTATTGTTGGTGACGTGGTGCAGGACACCCTATTGTCCTGCACCACCTGGACAATAGGGCTGGAGGCGTGCACAGTGCCAGCGCAGCCTGGCACCAAGCTTTATGCATGTGGAGAATGCACAGTTCAATTAATGCCTGTCTATGAAACTAAAGTTCAGATGAAGCCTCTAACTCTCATGGTGCTTGGTGATGGCGGGAGCCAACTTTGATTATCTGGTATAACTTGCCGTGTGAGTCACTGCATCCTTGTTGGGCACGTGTTCCACTGTGTTGTTGCAGCGAGAATCCTTGGTTCATGGATTCGTGATTTGTGTTTGAGGAACGGGCTTCGTCTTGAAGAGATTGCTGAAAGAATTTTAGTTTCAGAGAAGTACTCTGGAAATTAAGTCAATGGGATAACGATTTTGAACTTTCGTCGAACTTAACATTTAATAGTTAAATTCTTTGTTTTTGAACTTTGAATTATTTTGTAAGGGAACGGAGGATTCTTGCATCAAGCAATCCTAATTACCCTATGTAGATATTAAGTGTAGGCAAGATCAAAGTTGAATTTAGTAGATAATACAAGTGTAGATAGATTAGGAATCGGAGTGTTAACAGATGTTAATTATTTTTTTAGTGGTGTTGACTACATATCAGAAGGCACATACCTATGAAGTTAATTAAACAAAAGGTCCACACTGTAGGAACATTGATTACTATCTGTGTGTGTGGGGGCGGGTGACTACCCTCCTTAAGGTATAATCACAATTCTGGCCAGGGTGAATCCTTAAATTAAAGTCACTACATTAATCTGATCTCAGCCCCCTGGTAGTTTCATAGCAGACAGGCTTAACTTCGAACAATGTGTAATGTGTTTATGGAGTACCAAAACAGTAATAAGGTCAAAACACCAAGCAATAAAATCCCAAACTGAATTTATAAAATAAAATAAATTTAAATAAATAAAATGACAGCAAAAATGACAAAAATAAAATAAGGGTACTTTCAAAGTTTAAAGTAAAAAATCGTGTGAAAAAGCACTGAGCGCTAATGCAAGTCATCTGGTCACGGTAGACAGGGACCTAGGCATGATTTAAGGCTGACCATGATGGAGCGCAGACAGGATACACCAATCAGGTTCGACCAATTCAGAAGTTTTACCTCTGGACATAGTCTTAAAAATGGAGGTCAAAATACTGCAGTGGGACAAGGCCGAAGGCTCCATCTTAGGAGGGTTCCGTGACAAGATAGCTGTTGGACGAGGCAAGGTGTAGCCATTGGGTTAGGTGGAAAAAGCTCCATGCAAGGAAAATTTTAACCTCATGTTCAGAGAAGTCCTCTTGCTGGTCGGATACTTTTGACTCCTTAACTGGGTCAAGATTAATGTCCTGTCCACTGTATTAGAAGTGCATTATATTCAAAAGCACTTGTAATATGACAGATGGCATAACTGTCACGTTTGTGATGGAGTAACTCATCTGCCATACTCTATATCTGATCGATGGTCTCTTTTTTCAGAGCTCAGAATCCGTCAGCAGGGCAAGGCTCTATCTAACAAGGACTTTATGAGGCCAGATACCTTTCCACTGAGGTCCTGCTGAATCGTGTTGGCTGCAAAGGTTTTATAAGAAGTCCAGCCAGGCACAGCCCAGGTTCTAGGACCCCAAGAACAGCTCTTTGGAGTCAGGACTCACTCGAGCAGAAGCCCCTTGTAGGGTCCAGGTCAGGTCTAGTTGGTACTGGTCAGCTGGGAGGTGCAAGTAAAGGACTCTTGTAGCTTTTTGAAGCCCTCTAGCCACACAGGAGACCAGCCAACTGACCCTTGAAGCTGATGTCTCTGTCCAAAGTACAAAAGAGAGATGCCCCTGTCCTTCAGAGCTCCTCCCATGTCACAGTGAGCAGGTCCAATCCTGTTCTGTTCTGTTCTTCCTCAAGCCAGCGTGTTCTGAGGAGGGTGCCAGGGGATGCCATATTTATGCCTGGCACTAGTTTGTGGGTGGGGGTGACTCCTGGGCCTTCCTTAACATCAGTTTTGTGGGCTTCTCTCCTCTCCCTGGGCTTGGGGCCTGCCTCACTGAGAGGATAAAAGAAGGGTCATGTTTGACTGTAATCTGACATCTACATGTACCAGGTGAGTCCCTTTGAAGTAAGTTAAGTTCCTGGGCACAGCGTAACTAGTCTTCCTTCCAAAGAAACAGAAACACTTTCCTGCATCACGGCCTTTGTCTCTGCTCTGAAAGAAATCTTTATACATCATTTGGGACCATTCAACAACATGATGACAGTTGAAAGGCTAATGTAAATTAGCATTAATAATAATAAGAGACATTTATAGAGCACTCAGCTAGCTCAACTAAGGTGTCCCGGCGCTAATGCGGATAACATCGTAGTCATACCAGCGGACAACTAATCTCTGCGGGTAAACAGCTAGGTCGTCAAGGCCTTTCTCAACTCCTGCTCAGTGTGCATCATACGAAGTTGGAAGGGCAGGTCATTCCAGCATTTAGAGGTTCCCACCTCAAAAGTTCTGCCCCCCATTCTCGCTTTGGCAAAATGGGGGATGCATAGATAGCGCTTCAAGTTGGACCGCAGCGATCTGTCCTGAATGTAGGTGCAAAGTCTCGACCTCAGGTACTTAGGGCCTGCTCCTTGGTAGGCTCGGAAGGCAAATGGGAGGGCCTTAAATTCAACTCCCTTGGCCACAGGGAGCCAATGAAGTTGTCTAAGGTGAGGGAAAATATGCTGGTGGAGAGGGACCTTTCAGACCAGCCTAGCCTCCGCATTTTGTACTATCTGCAGCCTACCAATCAAATCACTAGGCAGACCCAGATGGAGTCCATTGGCATAGTCAAGATGGGAAGTGACTAACGCATGCACCACAGTTTTACGCACTGACTCAGGCAAGAAGTTGATGAATTTCGTAATCATTTTTATCTTGCCAAAGCAGACCGCAGAAACATGCTGGATCTGTGTGGAAACGGATAGGATGTTGTCCCAACGAACACCTAGATTCTTGACCGAATCCTTCAGAGTGGGAGCAGTTCCCAATTCAACCAGCTACCAAAAGGCCACTGGGGGAGGGACCAATGTATTAAAAAACAGAACCTCAGTCTTGTCAGGATAGAGCTTTAAAAAATTGCAACTCTTCCAGACAGATATTTTTAAAGCAGTCTCTAAAAGAGTCAAAGGCCGATGTTGACACTTCCCCAACGGAAAACATCAGTTGGGTGTCGTCCGCAAAGGTTATCACCTTGATCCCAGTGTTGGCGATCAGTTTAGCCAAAGGAGCCAGAGAGATATTAAATAGGTGAGGACTAAGGGCAGAGCCCTGGGTCAACCGTCATCTTAAAGGCTTGATCTCAGAGGAGACAGGGTGGAGAAAGACCTGCTGGTTATGGCCATGAAGGTAAGAAGTGACCCAGTCCAGTGCCGTCCCACAGATGCCAATTTGCTTAAGCCGATCAAGCAGGATGGAATGGGACACCATGTCAAATGCTGCCTACAGGTCAAGCAGCACCAGCATGGATGCTGCACCCTCCTCCACTGCCTTTCCAATGGCATTAGCCATCTCAATCAAAGCAGACTTGGTACCATAGCTGACGCAAAAGCCAGACTGGGAATCATGCAGAAGCCCGTTAGATTCAACAAAGGCCACCAGTTGTTGATGCGCTAATTTTTCTAATATTTTAGCCAGGGCCGGGAGGAGGGAGATGGGCCTGAAGTTTGCTGGTGATCTCCGGATCGGCATTTGGTTTCTTCAATATAGTGAGGAGAAACGCATGTTTCCAAGCAGAAAGAAAGATAGTCTGAAAGAGGAATTCCAAATCGAATTAAGGTAGGAATTGAGCCATTCTGACAGCCCACTGTAATGTCTAGCTGGACAGGGATCACTAGGTGACCCTTATTTGCATTTCTATAATTCAGCTAGAGAGGCCTCAACCGAAATAGCGGCAAACGTAGAGAATACTGGCAGGGTCTGGCTTATGCCTTCAACAGCGTTCTCCTCCCTAGGAGGAAGGTCTACAGGGAAGGAGGCATAGATCAGCTATATGTTCTCCTCAAAGAAATTAGAAAGATTGTTACACATATCCACCGAAGGAGCCACATGATGCTGAAGTGCCATAGGGTTGGTGAAAGATTTCACCACCGTAAAAACTTCCCTAGAGGAATTCCTAGCTCTGGCAATCTGATCTTGATAATGAGAAGTTTGTGGTAATCTTTTAGAGCCGTTCTATAGTCAATCTTATCCTCTGCGACATAGGATTTCCTCCACTTGCGCTTCTGTCTTTTACAGTCACTTTTTATTGCCCTAATATCTTCGGTGAACCACGGAGCAGAGGGGGTTGCTCTCGATGAGTTTACAAGCTTCAGTGGTGCAACTTTATCCAGGGCCTATGTAAACCAGGCATTCAAGCTAGAAATGCTGTCCTAAAGATTATTAGAGAGGAGGGGCTCAGAGTCCTTAAGAAAAAGGGTTAAGGACTCCACAGAGGCCTTACTCCAGTTCCTCCGCAAGTCCATAGAGCGAGAGGTAACTCTGGTCTTGGAAAGGGATCAAAAAATGATCTGACTGAATCACCGGGGTGGGCGTATCCACCGTAACCTCTGGTAAATTGGAGCAAATAAGGTTCAGTAGATAGATGGCCTGCTTTGTATGTGGGAGAGGAGACCAATTGGGTCAGGTCAAAACCCGCCATTGACGACTTATGAGTTTCAGGCAGGGAAAAGGTACCTTTCTAAAATGTACTTGTCCTTAATATTATTAAAAATCAAACTTCATCATTCAGTTGAACTTCTAATAACGCTTAAAAATAGTTGTAGAATCATCTCTCCAGCTGGTGCTTTCTCTGATATAGCGGAATTCATGTTTAATATTGCTTCTTATTTTTTTTTATGAATCATCCAGCCTTCCTAGAGTGAAAATAGCTTTTGGGTGTTAATCTCAAAGGATATGTTAACCTTGAATCTCCACATGCCATACTTTTAAATACCATACACCCTGCCTTTGTGATTTATTAATATTTAAAAGGCAGGTTTTGACCAGTCAAAATGGGTTTATTTGTACAGGTATAGCAGTACCCTGGCACGGCTGGCTCAGCGGTGGAGGACAAATGGCTGCCTTGGAATTGGGTGGCTGGAGGACAACCACTGCTGCGCCACCGCAAGTCTGGCTGTCAAAGACGACCAGACTCATAATTGGCTACATAAATCCTTAGGTATTACTTCAGATTAAAGATACAAATGCATTCATTATGAGAGACCCTGTTAAATGGAGGTTGTGTGGTAATTGCTGGTATTGTAAATATCACAATTATGAGCTGTGTGATAAACATTGAGACCTGCCAATATCTATTGGGGGAAAAGTCCTGTATTTACCAGAACATCTGGATTCTGGTGTAGCAAGCACCAAAATCAACAATATTCCCCAAAAACGTCATAATTGGGTAGATAAATATCACGTGTATTCAACAAGGAGCGCAGAGGGAAAAAGTTAGAACCCGAGTCGCCCTCCACTCATATAGTCATATACACAACAATGACCGGGTCCTCACACGGCAATTATACATGGAATTCGACGTATAACTCTTATAGCAATTTTACAATATTCTCCCCTTCTTTTAATTGCAATAGGGGTAGAGAGTGCAACGTTTCTTGACAATTTAAAAAGCCCAAATTCCAATTCCGACAGTCTCAAAGAAAACACCCAACAATAGTGTGTACTAATGTAAAGAAAAATGTGCACAGGCAAGATGACCCCTCACGGGCGAACCACCATCGGGATACCTGATAGGTACTCACCAGATAAGCCCTGTTCTCATCATCGGCGGTCATCAAGCCAAAGGTGAATGTGTTAAAAAACAAGATGTGAGTGCAGTGAAAACCAAAAACAAAAAATGTAGTTAAAATGCATAGGCGTGCACGATTACTACTACTTTATTCTTTGATTTCGTGCCACCTACCCGTTTAAAAAGCAGGGTTGGTTGCTAGACATGCATACCAATTAAACCAAGCCGACATGTTTCATTGCCTTT
The DNA here is from genome assembly GCF_964261635.1 of Lissotriton helveticus. Lineage (NCBI taxonomy): Eukaryota > Metazoa > Chordata > Amphibia > Caudata > Salamandridae > Lissotriton > Lissotriton helveticus. Next base: position 1,142,484,298 of record NC_136061.1, on the reverse strand, counting down.
CACAACTTTATAGGCAATTTCTTCAGGGCTATAGTATTTTACCACTGCAAAGTTGTTGAACACACCAACGTCAAGACTGTCAATAAAAACACACAAGAGATGTGTATAAGTCCTCTTTGCAGAATACCCATGACACTACTACTCGTGTAACACAGTATTGCACAGAAAACATCTATTCATATTTACCCATGCAGGGCCCATGTGTCTCCTACCAGCCAACAGGTCTTTTTATGTATAAAATTGAAGAAACTCTAGTTTTGAGCTGCACCCCTGTCTGTGAGTTGCCCTTTATTTAGCGTCGGATACTGTCTCTAGAAAAGGAGAAAGAGTTTCTGCGTATTAAAAACATTATGCAGGCTTGTAACAGAGATAACCCAAACCGAGGGTTTGCCATGCTGATTATTTCTCAAAACTATGTTATCTCGTATATTGCGTACCGCCCTCTCCCTTTCCTTACCGACCAAAACCGGGTCACACGCCAGTCTCGAAAAAGCTGTTCTTCCTTCCTGTTTAAATGTGAAGGGGACGCCGCTCAAAAACTCGGGAGCGTTCTGTCCACGATCGCGAGATTCCCGCAGCTCGCCAGGTCTCGGCGGAAGACGCAGGAAAAAGACGCAGGAAAATAACGAAGCTCTCGATTCCGTGTCCGCCATCTTTAAATTTCTCAGCGGCCTGGAGAGCATATACAGTAGATCTTTAAAGAAAGTCATACACATAGCTGGAAGCCGAAAACCAAAACATTGGAAAAATTGTCGATGGTTCTGCAGTATCAACAGTAAAATAGTGACAAATGTTTAAAAAAAGGGGTTTAAAAATAGGAAATGCAGGTCGCAATGTTGAAGCTTATAACAGCGGTCCCGCAAGGACGCTCGCGCTCAACTCTTTAATATTCGCGCTCAAATCTTAACTATTCTCATAGGTGTTTATATCCAGTTCCATTCTCGACAGGATCAAGAGGTTGTTGGTTTAGTTAACACCTCCTCAATTACAAGCTAAACGGTCGCCATATTTGAATGTATGCAACTAAACCAGAGCTAATACAGGTAACTGCTGCAACCCAAACATATGGTCCAATGACTACCTATTTATTTAGTCACGCCATGGTCTATCTCATATGTGGGCGTCAAGGGGTAGGTTTCTTCCCACATATGATGACAAGCTGTTCTTTTCCTTTATAGGAAGATAGAGGGCGTGGGAGAATGTAGCGTGGAGGCGTGTACTTGCTACTTACAAAATGTAGTTGCATTAGATGTTATTTAGTAGTAGATATCATGTCATGGTTAGATCTCACACTTCACCAATATCAAAATGACAGGCAATTTTAAGGCTCTTACGACATTGTGATGTGTTTAGCAGGTCTACATACAGAGGACAGGGAACAGGCACAAATCTAGTGGTTAATGTACTTTATTCCACTCCAACAGTTCGTTCAATCCTTCTTTTTCACTGTATTCTTGAAAGATCCATCTTGCTTCTTTAGATATCAGTAGTCTTTCCTCACTTTGAGCATCACCAGCTACTTTTTCTAGCACCGTCCAAATGAAACTGTGTTTCGTGGTGTGGAAATGTTGGACTAATTTGGTTGACAATTTCCCAGCTCTTATGGTGCTCAGGTGCTCCTGGATTCTCATTTTTATTTTTCTTGTGGTAAGGCCTATATATTGTAAGCCACACTCACATTGTAATCTGTAAACCACATTAGTGGTGTTGCAGTTACTATATTGGCCCAGGAACCACTCTTTGCCTGATCTTAAAGTGACACTCAAGGTTTTCTTAGTAAGAGGGCATACTGAACAAGTCCCGCATGGGAAGTGGCCTTTGGGAAGGGCACACTCCCTAGCAGATTTGACTGGAGGAGCGCGTGTATGAACCAATTTATCTTTGAGGTTGCTAGACCTTTTAAAAGCAAACCTCGGGGGGGCATCTTGAATTCATTGTTTGACAATAATGACCAGTGTTTTCGAATGGACTGCCCGATTTTAGTCGCTAGGGGGTCGTATGTCATTACTACAGGAACACATTCTTCCCTTTCTTTATGATTTTTCTCCAGGAGAACACTTCTGGAGGTATTCAATGCTCTTTTTTTGGCCTGTCTAACGATCTTAGCTGGATATTTTCTTTCTTGCAGTTTCTTACTCAGGTCTTCAGATTGCTCCAAATATACCGATGTGGATGAACAGTTCCTGCGATATCGCAGGAACTGACCCACCGGTAGGTTGTCCCTCAGCGCCCTCGGATGAAAAGATTTATACGAGAGGAGTGAGTTCCTGTCGGTGGGTTTCTGATGTACCTGGGTCTTGAGCAAGCCTGCTTCGGCTTCTATATCTAAATTTAGATATACAGCTGATTGTTGATTGTAATTCCATGTGAATCTGAGACTCGAGTCTTGACTGTTTAGCCAGTTCAGAAATTCTAACAAACCAAGTTCATCACCGGTCCAGATACAGAGCACATCATCAATGTACCTCTTCCAGAGATGTAAGTGCCTCTGGAAGGGATTGGATGGAGGGTAGATGACATGCTCCTCGAACTGGCCTACATAAATGCAGGCCAGACTCGGTGCCATGGTGGCCCCCATGGATGTCCCTGTTGTTTGTAAGAAAAGCTTTTCCTTATAGCCAAAATAGTTTATGGTCAAGGCTAGTTCTATACATTGAAGTACGAAGGTCTGGGGGACATCGTAAAACCACTCTTGTTCCCCAAGAGCACGCGCTGCTGCCACCAGGGTATCATCTTGGGGAATACAAGAGTAGAGGGATTCGATGTCTATAGTTACTAGAAACTCTTTTTCTTGATCGAATTCCATCCCACCCACTAGGTTCAGAATGTCCATGGTGTCTTTAACAAAAGATTTTTGGGTGATCACAGATTCACGTAAGAAGTAGTCAGCGAACTGGGATAAAGGCTCAAGAACCAATTGTATCCCAGAAACAATTGGGCGTCCTGGGGGGGGCCGGGCAGCTTTATGAATTTTGGGAAGTATGTAAAACGCAGGAGTCCTGGGCTTATCATTAATCAGGAACTCTGCTTCCTTCACAGTTATCCATTTTTCTCTTTTGCATTGCCCACCATTCCCCTTATTTTTTTCAGTAGTTCTTGGGTGGGATCTTTATTTAATGGTTGGTAATTAGTGCGGACATCGAGGAGACGGCAGACCTCTGCCTCATAGTTCACTGTGTTAAGAACGACTACCGCTCCATCCTTGTCCACACTTTTAATAGTTAAAAGAGAGTTATTTTGGAGACTTTTTACCGCATCCCAATCATCTTTGGACATATTCTTGAACTTCGTATTTATGTTATTTTTCTCAAAGTTTGCAATGTCCTGTAATACTCGTGATTCAAAAACTGCCACCTCGGGCCCTACGGAACCAGCGGGAGGACAGAACTGGGAAGGTCTTCTAAGATTGGTGTTAAACAGGTCAGGGCTCTCTTGTGTTTTATTGGCAAAAAACTTTTTAAGCTTTATTTTTCTGACAGTGTCATAGAACTCAACCCTGCATTTAAATGTATCATGACTGGGGGTGGGGACAAAGCCCAGACCTTTGTTCAAAACTTTTTTCTCATTAATTGTTAGATCATGGTCTGAGAGGTTGACTACGATATCATTCACAATTGTTGTCTCCCTCTGCTCCGAGTCACTCTCGGGGAGTATGATTGCCATTGGGGTGCTGAATTGCCTCGTCCCCTCCCTCTTCCTGGATGCCCGCCCCCTCTGTTGTTGTGCTGGCCACGGCCTAAAAAAGATCTCAGGAGTATTCCAAGGTCTTCGTTATTCTGCTCCTGTCCGTTGAACCTCACTCTGTTAGGTGGTGGTACGTATGGTTCGTCTTCGCTGGACGTATTGTCAAAGGTCCAGTTGCTGGTCGGTAAGGAAAGGGAGAGGGCGGTACGCAATATACGGGATACAATAGTTTTGAGAAACAATCAGCATGGCAAACCCTCGGTTTGGGTTATACTGTTGATACTGCAGAACCATCGACAATTTTTCCAATGTTTTGGTTTTCGGCTTCCAGCTATGTGTATGACTTTCTTTAAAGATCTACTGTATATGCTCTCCAGTCCGCTGAGAAATTTAAAGATGGCGGACACGGAATCGAGAGATTCGTTATTTTCCTGTGTCTTTTTCCTGCGTCTTCCGCCGAGACCTGGCGAGCTGCGGGAATCTCGCGATCGTGGACAGAACGCTCCCGAGTTTTTGAGCGGCGTCCCCTTCACATTTAAACAGGAAGGGAGAACAGCTTTTTCGAGACTGGCGTGTGACCCGGTTTTGGTCGGTAAGGAAAGGGAGAGGGCGGTACGCAATATACGAGATACCATAGTTTTGAGAAATAATCAGCATGGCAAACCCTCGGTTTGGGTTATCTCTGTTACAAGCCTGCATAATGTTTTTAATACGCAGAAACTCTTTCTCCTTTTCTAGAGACAGTATCCGACGCTAAATAAAGGGCGACTCACAGACAGGTGTGCAGCTCAAAACTAGAAGTTTCTTCTATTTTATACATAAAAAGACCTGTTGGCTGGTAGGAGACACCTGGGCCCTGCATGGGTAAATATGAATAGATGTTTTCTGTGCAATGCTGTGTTACACGAGTAGTAGTGTCATCGGTATTCTGCAAAGAGGACTTATACACATCTCTTGTGTGTTTTTATTGACAGTCTTGACGTTGGTGTGTTCAACAACTTTGCAGTGGTAAAATACTATAGCCCTGAAGAAATTGCCTATAAAGTTGTGAAAGGCAATGAACATATCGGCTTGGTTTAATTGGTATGCATGTCTAGGAGCCAACCCTGCTTTTTAAACGGGTAGGTGGCACGAAATCAAAGAATAAAGTAGTAGTAATCGTGCACGCCTATGCATTTTAACTACATTTTTTGTTTTTGGTTTTCACTGCACTCACATCTTGTTTTTGAACACATTCACCTTTGGCTTGATGACCGCCGATGATGAGAACAGGGCATATCTGGTGAGTACCTATCAGGTATCCCGATGGTGGTTCGCCCGTGAGGGGTCATCTTGCCTGTGCACATTTTTCTTTACAGTAGTACACACTATTGTTGGGTGTTTTCTTTGAGACTGTCGTAATTGGGATTTGGGCTTTTTAAATTGGCAAGACACGTTGCACTCTCTACCCCTATTGCAATTAAAAGAAGGGGAGAATATTGTAAAATTGTAATAAGAGTTCTACGTCGAATTCCATGTATAATTGTCGTGTGAGGACCCGGTCATTGTTGTGTATATGATAGATAAATATCACACCAATTACCGAACCGCTAGTAACGAGGGCCTTAAGACCAGATGTACGACCCTCCAATTTACGGCTTGCAAATTGTGTCGCATTTGCGACTTGCAAATTGGGATGTATAACAGTGTCTCAGATACTGTTAGCAATTCCTAATGGGGTCGCAAAATGCATGCCTCATGAATATTGATGAGACTGTCACAATGTGCGACACTATTAGAATGGTTTAACAGAAAACAACGCTTCCTGTGGACAATCAGTCAAAGATACTTAATATGAGCACAATCACAATAATTGAAGGCAAGAAGCTGTTGGAAAGAGAAAAGGCATATAGCATGAATTTGGTATGAAAATACATTGCTTTATGTAATGTAAACACATTATTTTAAATCCAGAGCATGGTGTCCCAAGTGATTGTGAAACCTATATTTCAAGGTTGTGACTCATTGTGACGTAAAAACAAGGTTGCATCAAAAATGTACAAAAGTGACCATTAAATCAATACATAATGAGTGCTCGCAGCAATAATAGTAGCTGACAAATGGTTCGCTTTACTTAGTCGACAACGTTTCCACGCACTTGACAATGTGGGGTCCCATCAGAACCTAGCAATGAAAGAGCACCTGAGGATGACTGTCAGACAACGTGGTGTGCACCGTGTGGAGGTGATAAAGGAAAGAGAGTGCTCACATAGGGCCCAGCCGGGCACCTATAGTGGCTCAGAAGGGCGATAAGTTGTTATCATGAATTTCCGTGGAAAAGAGGCTGGTTTCTAAGTTAGCCGCACAAGAACCCGGTGTGGAGATGATAATTGAATATGCTGGGCCTCCATGTTCAGCTGCAGAGACTAATCACTCTTACCTCGAGGAGAGAACCGCACCTGTCTGTCTCTCCTAGTACAATGACAAGGCATTTGCGACTCGCAATTTGCGACTTGCAAATTGGGATGTATAACAGTGTCTCAGACACTGTTAGCGATTCCTAATGGGGGTCGCAAATTGCATGCCTCATGAATATTGATGAGGTGGTCGTAATTTGCGAACCCATTAAAATGGCAAGCACTCCCAGGGATGGTGGCCTGCTTAGGTCATCAGACCACCATGTCTGGGACTGCTTTTAAATAAAGCAGTCTTTTTTCAATTTTTATTGCAGCCCGTTTTCATTAAAGGAAAACGGGATGCATTTAAAAAAGAAAAGTGAAACTTTTCAGTTTCATTTTATGAAGGGCAGGCAGTGGTCCCTGGGACTACTGTCGGCTCTTAACAACTTGCATGCTAGCGGTTTTCCCGCTGTGCGCTGGAATTTCAAAATCAACATGTTGAGTGTCGAGTTCACCTTGTCATCCGCACAGGGTAGGTAATGCTGATGACGAGCTGAGCTCATCACCAGCATGGAACGGGTTAAAAATATTTCCTCACTTACTCACAAAGGGGAAGGCGTCCCCTGGGGACCCCTTTCCGTTTGCGAGTGGTTTACCAACTACCTGAAGTAGGTGGTAAACTGTGAGTGACTCGCAAAATAGCATTTGTAAATGCCATTACCCTTTTTTGCAATCACAAACAGGAGGATCTCCCATTTGCTGCCGCAAAAAAGGGTTGTACATCTGGCCCTTAGTCTCTTGCACATTCCTATTCTGTATTGACTCCTACTATACCCTAAGCAAACCTTCTGAAAAATCATTTGAAAATCAAAACAAGTATGTGTTATTCTTTAATCAGTAACTCTTATATTCTCCATGTCAATCTGTGAATTTCCTAGATGCTCAAACTAAAATAGCCTTTGTTTTGTCAAATTTAGATAGGAATGCTGCACTTTGGAGTAATCTATTGGTATAAAGAAATTATCCATTGTTATTTAGGGCCTCATTTATGAAAAGTGACGCATCGCTGCGTGAAAACAGCTATGCATCTCTTTTCACTGCACCCTCCTTGCGACACCAATGATGCGTCATGTTTATAGTATGACGCATCATGTTGCAAGGAGTTACAGATACGTCAGTATTTCTGACATATCTGTAGGCGCAAAAATTACGCATTGCTGGAGTGTGTCACGAAAGTAACCCAACTCCAGCAAGGGGTCATTACACATTGGCGACCCGACAATCTAGATCTTTTCACCTGGTTACGGCGGAAATGTTGTCGGACGCCCTCTGTCGGGATCCCTGTATCCTCACAGGTGATCTAGACTCTGACCTTGATCTGGTTCATAAGTGGCTTACAGGAAGATTTGATGATTTAGCACCTGTTAAGCCTGCCAAATTAATCCTAAGTCATATGTCTGCTCCTTGGTTCACTCCATCATTACGGAAAATGCGCCAAGAATGTAAAAAGGCCGAAAGATTGTGGCGGCGTAAATACGAGTTAGAGGAGAAAATAAAATATCGTGACGTTATGAAACTCTACCACAAACAGATTTCCGAAGGCAAAAAAGAATATCTTGAGCGCAGAATAGATGAAGCGGAGAATATGAGTAGGGAACTTTTTAGAATAGTAAAGGAGTTTTCCTCTCCAGCTGCTTGTTCACCCCCTCACTCTCACACAGAAGAGTGGATTAGGCAGCTTGCTGATTTTTTTGTACTTAAAATCAAGGCTATTCAGGAGTCTTTCCCCATTGATGATGCAGATGTGTTGGCATTTAAACCGAGCTCTGTACCGTCATTAAGGGAAGAGACAGGGCCCATACTATCGGTCTTTCCACCGTTGTCCTGTGCCACATCTCACGATTTGTTGTCCCGGCTTCAGTCTGGTTCACCTCTGGATCCATGTCCAGCAAAGTGTCTGGGTAGAGTGGCTCCTGCAGTTAACATCTTGCTGAACCCTCTGCTTAATCTCTCCCTGAGTTCGAGAGTGGTGCCGCGGGCATGGAAACACGCACTGATTCTGCCATTGCTCAAAAAACCTACATTAGACCCCCTGATGCAGGCTAACTATAGACCTATCTCCCTGCTTCCTGCTCTGGCTAAGGTGGTTGAGAAACATGTACAGCTCCCGATTACCAACTTCATCGAGAGTAACAACATCCTCCATGATTCTCAATCGGGTTTCCGTGCTAATTATAGCACGGAGACAGCTCTTTTGGAGGTTACCGAAGCTATCAGAGAAACTCTGGATCTCGAGGAAGGGCTATGTTAGTCATGCTTGACCTGTTGGCGGCTTTCGACACCGTCCCACATGACGCCCTCCTTGTTAGACTCTGGGAGATTGGGCTGCGTGGGACGGTGTTGGATTGGTTTCAATCCTTTCTATCAGGTCGTCGTCAGGTGATCTGGGCACCTCCGTTCTCCGCTGAAATGCCACTGCTAGAGGTGGGGGTTCCTCAAGGGTCCATTCTGAGCCCCACCCTTTTTAATATCTATATGGCCCCTCTGGCGGAGGTAGCGGAGGCTTTCGGTGCCCAGATCATATCTTACGCTGATGACACCCAGCTCCTGTTTACTTGCAGGAAGGGAGAGGTTTTTGATGGGGACAGGATCAAGGGCTGTCTGAGTGCGGTCTTTGCGTGGTTTCAGCGGCACAGCCTGAAATGCAACTCAGATAAGTCTGAGTTGCTTTTCTTTGGGTGTGCCCCTGATCCTTGCTGGAAATCGTGGTGGCCTCAGGACATGTTTCCACCTGAGAAGGCGTCGTCCCAAGCTAAGAATCTTGGGGTATTGTGTGACGACGACCTCTCTTTCAGACCCCATATCATTGGGTTGTCTGGGAAATGCTTCGGCATCCTGAACATGCTCAGAAAATTTCTTCCACTGCTTTCTTTGCAGTACAAAAAAATTACGGTCCAGGCGTTAGTTGGGTCGCGTCTCGACTACGCCAATGCTCTATATTCAGGATTGCCTAAATATTTGTTGGCCAGACTGCAAATAGTGCAGAATTCAGTGGCAAGAGATATATTTGGCCTGCCACGGAGAGCAAGATCCTCGGATCTGCTAAAAAGGCTGCACTGGCTGCCCATCTCCAAAAGAATCGTTTTTAAGATTCTGACTTTGGCATTTAAGGCCCTTCATTCAGTGGGCCCGAATTACATCAGGAAGCGCATGGTTTTTTATGCGCCGCGGAGGATGTTGCGGTCGGCTGAGTTGGCCAAAGCAGATGTACCATCTATCAGATGTGCCCGGATGGGAGGACGGTCCTTCCGGTATTTGGCGGCATGCCGCTGGAATGAGCTCCCTATCACTCTTCGTAAAGCCAACAGTCTCCTTTCTTTTAGAAGGGAGCTAAAGACGTGGCTCTTTTCTTCATAAATCCTGTGACCACTGTGAGCTGCTGTGTTGTGTTTCCTCGGTTTTCAGGTCTCTTTGCCAAAGCGCCGGGACACCCTTCGGGGTAGCCGTGCACTATAGAAGAGTCGGTACATAACATAACATAACATGTGCCTGCGTTAGACTTAAGCCTGCCATGAGGCAGGCATAAGATATTGACGCACTTGTGTCCTAGAAGTGGCGCAGTGAAATCCTATAGATTTCACTGCGTCACTTCTACGACCCTTTCTTGCGTCGGAACGCCCCCCATGCATACATCATACCTGGCGCAGGTATAATGTGGCGCAGGGGTCTACAAAGTGACGCATCTACCTAGATGCGTCACTTTGTAAATATGCTGCAACAAGGCTCATTTTTTACGCCGCTGGTGCGTCACAAAAAGTGACGCACCAGCGGAGCAAAAGTGATGCAAGGGCTCATAAATAAGCCCCTTAATGTTTTGCCCTTCTGTGATGAGTTGCAGAATTTGTTTGAGAAAAAGGCACATACTCTTTCTGTGGATAACAAATTGTTAACCTTGAGACAGGGCAATCAGGGTTAATTGAGTTTTATTACCACATTAATTCACTGAGAGATTGAAAGGAAGAATAAGAAGGGTAAAGAGCATTATTATTTTATGAAGGATTGTGCACTGAATTGAAAGATGCTTTGGTACAAGTCCTTTTCAATCCTCCTCCTAAATGTGTGCGCAATTAGATCATCATCTGTCTGAAATTTGACCAGAGAGAACTGAAGTCCAGACAGTTCAACCAAAACTTGAGTAGAATAAGTTTACAGAAGCGAATGAGCTTATGCAGTTAGGCAGTATCAGAGACCCTACATCTAAAGGTTGAATGCTTATGTTTTTGAACTTCAGGGCGTTTGTTAAAGAGGGTAAAAATAAAACCCCATAATTTAAAAATCAAGCAATGCTAACAGTACTTATTAAAAAACAGCAGCCACAAGACAATTTACAATGAAAGGCACTGCCTTGTCAAAAGATTAAATTGAGTTCCAAAGTGCTTGGTTAAGAACATGTGATCTGCAGTGGCTCATGGGATAGTTGCCATGAAAAATATGTTCTTAGGTGGATAGGAGAAGATAATTCCCAGACTTTGAGATTCACAGACTTCAGAGGACTTTATGAATATTCAGTTTACTTAGTCTTACTAAATGCTTGTCATTGAAAAAAATATCCTGAAGAGATTAAAGCAGTTGATGGTTCCTCAATATTCTCAGGTCCAGTGTAGTTTAAAATACCCATGAGTTCTTATTGTGAAACTATTCGTTTTGTTTTGATAAATGCTTTTCAGTTCAAGGTCATTTTGGGTATGTCCTGGTTTCCTTTTCATGAACCTCACATTGATTGGGAATTAAGAACAATATAAGTGGATTCAGATCATTGTCAGGCTAATTGTTTAAATATTGTGAAAATTCTGACAATAGTCCCTGTAAGTCCAAGCAAGACTCTTTTGTCATTAGTTGGGCAACGTAACTAAGTCCTTGTTGTTAAAAGTTCAGTGGTATATTTGATAAAGAAGGAAGCCACTGTGTGAACCTGGTGAAATAATACATTGGAACAAAGGTTATCCTTTCACTGAATCAGAACCCTATATATTAAGCAGCATTTATTGCCAAAAAATATGAATTACAATTGATATTTGTTCCATAACATCATATCCAAAATCCAAAGATATTTATGAAATTCAATCTCACAGGAACCTCAGAGACAGAGAAGGTGACAAATGGAAGACTGAATTCCATACTATGGTTGGGTAATTTGAATACGTAACCCCTCTCAGACATTACTGCAGTATTTTAATACTTTATTGATGAAGTGTTGCAGCTGGTTCTTAGATGTATTTTGTATTGTCTACTTAGAAGAAATTCTGACTTATTAAGACTTATTAAAGAAAACACACTCAATACATTAAAGCCGTTTTACAGAGATTGTAGGATCACCATCTCTTTGCAACGATAAGTAAATGTCTTCCATACTATTACAATAAGGTTTTTGGGATGCATACGTTTGCCAAATGGTAGTCTGGCGGATGAAAAGTAGTTTTCAAAACATTTTAATGGGCTAAGGTAACCACGTGGCTGCTAAGTCTTTTCCCTTAGAATAGTAAGGCTTTATTTAGACCCTTTACCCTTAATAACGTTTTCCCCCCACAAAAGAAATCCACACCAAATATGCTTCCTTTCATTTCTAGAGGGAACCAAGAAAAAAGCCAAAATAAAGCTAGATTTAGGAAAAAAAGGAAAAGGGTGGTGTGTAACAAAGAAGATAACGTTGGTTTCTAAAAATGGCATCAACAAAAGATTTGTTGTGCCAAGATTACCATCCTTCCAACTTTCGGGTACACACAGTTGTAAAAGAAAACCATTGTTTCCCACTCGTTTTGCCTTGTTGTACGTTGTAGTCTATTTTTCATTGTTTTTGTGGTTTCAACCTACTTGTAGGTTGTGGTAGAGACAGGTATGAAATCCATGTATGCACCCAATAAGATATACATTTCTGAAAGCTAGACAAAATGTCAAATTCAGCAAAGTGTCATTTGCTCATGGTACATTGCTCATGATTTTCCCAAAGATACTATTCAAAAACAATGAAAATAGGTAGGAAAAAATTGCAATTGGTGAAACCATTTTCATCTGTAATATTTGGCCCTAATCACCATTTTCCATGAGTTACTTACTCTTATGGTCCTTCTGGTTGCATTCATATAAAGTGTTTGTTAGTTATCCAAAAACTAGCAATACCTAGAGCCAGCTGCAAAGCTGCAGCTAGTAATGATTTTTAATTGTATACTGGAAATACAGCAATTCATAGAGTGAAATGTAATGAATGAAAAATAGGTTTGAATAGACACACTGTGTCTTTGACATTTGCACAAGATACTGAGGAATAGTGGGTATTTGGACACCTCTGAATTTGAAGTTACATATACTATCATGTGAATTAAAGGGCATTTTGAAAATATGTTCTTTCCTGCACGCTGGCTTACAGTTGGAAACCAAAATTAAAAAGACATCCAATTGGTAATAAAAAAATGTTCTACGATTCTGTGATCCTGCACTTCTCCTAGGAAAAACAATACCTCATTAGTCTGGTTGCAACTAGCACTGCAACAAGAAAGGTCCCAAAATGCAACATGAGAGATCAAACTATCTCCATCATAATCTTCTCTTTTCTTGAGATGTAAGATGTAGGCAGGTGCGGAATGTGGACTGGGACTAGGCCATCAGATAAGGGAACCTACAAAACTCAAATGTTTCTGAAACCTAAACACCAAGGTATGCCCAAGGTTCTCTGATTTTCATGGATCTCACTACTGTTTCTCACCTACAATTCCCTGCAAACCTCAAAACTTTGGATGAAAACTTATATTTTTCTCATATTTCTGTGAAAGAAAGATCCAGAATATGTGACTATCCACAAAATGTCTACCATCCAGCATTCCCACACGTCTCCCTATAAAAATATTGCCTCACATGTATGAGGGCTCAGTGCCCTCAACAGGAAATGCAAAAAACACAAAGTTTAAAGATCACATTTTCTGCGTCAAAATCAGCCATTTTTGGCAACGTGGCAAGCTGGAGAATTTGGGCCCAGGCTCGGAAGCCACTCAGGGAAATCTACCAGACTGGGACATTTCTGAAACCTAGACAACCAGGGTATACAAGGTTAGTATGACTAGCATGGATCCCACTAATGATTCTTGCCCAGAATGGCCTGCAATCTGAAACGCTGGCTAAAAACATGCATTTTCCTCCCATTTAAATAAGGCAAAGTTCCAGAATATGGCAAAATCCCCACAATTCCTATCACCCAGTATTCCGAAACTTCTACCCATAAAAACAGTAACTCACTTGTGTTGCTGCACCTAGTGCCTGTGACAGAAAAGGACCGAAAGCGCAACAGGGTGGTATACATTTTTCCCCATCAAATCAGCACTTTTTTGATATGTGGGTGATTTGTGCCGGGACTCAGTTGCCTCTCAGAGAAACCTATAAAAATCCAACATGTCTGAAACCAAGACACCCAGTGCAGTCCTGGGTGGTCTGACTTGATAAATCTCCCTACTGTTTCTGAACCAGAATGCCCCATAAACCTTAAATGTTGTCTAAAACACAAAGGGGCATATGTACAAGCCCCTATCGTCACCACAACGTCACTTTTACAACGTTGTGGTGGCGATAGGGGCATTGCCTTATTTACCAGGCAGTGTTAAGCCACTTAATGTGGCTTAATGCTGCCTTGAAAATAAGGCCCCCTTTCACCCTATGCTTATCGTTAAAGGGGTGGGCAGTGGGTGTTGCGGTGGGATTCCACTGCAAAACCCATAGATTTTTAGGCTACCACCTATTTACAAGGGCAGCGTAAATAGGAGGCAGCACCAAAATTAAGACCAGGGTCTTAAGTTGGCGAAACGAGGAGAAATGCAATATTTCTCCTCGTTTTTGCTTTTTCCATGTGTGCTGCTTTGTGCTGCACACATGGAAAAAGCAAAATGCCCTGCAACCCAACACTGCCTCGGCTTGCATACCCCACCCACAAGGAAGAAAACATGATAGCAGATGGCCTGCACTCAACACACATCCCACAACCCAGAGCCCCCCCGGAGGAAGCGGGCAGGCCACCCCCAGATGGGAGTCCCCTGCACACTCAACCTCACAATCCCCGGAACCCACCATCGACCGGCACAGCCCCACCCCTGGCAGACATCACCGGGAGAAAAACACCCATCCCACCGACCCGGCCCCTGCAAAAGTCAACACAGACAGAAAACAGAGCACAAGCGGCGGATGACCAGTCCACCCCCACCCGAAAGTCTATGAGAGCAGTATCATTCTGACAACTCCAAAGCCTTACATGGATCTAAAATCAAAGAGAAGTTCAGGATATTGTCCAAGAGGATAGAAGTCAGTATATGTATATAGCTTAAGGTCCAATACTGGAAAGTCTCATAGGTAGCCAATAACCCCGAGTGGAGGGTACAAGTGTGCAGGAAGTGAACTGTGACAGTGTATATACACCCCATTCACACAGTCAGCCCGGGCCACACATACCCATTGAAGCTGTCACGCAAGATGCCAGAGGACTATTCGTAAAATATGATGATCTGAAGACGAGTCTATCAGGCTGTGGACTTCAGGAACATTAGAGGCAGAAGTTTGAAATGCAATGCTTATGGGAGCAGGAGGAACAACTGAAAGCACATTTGAAGAGTAGAAATGGAGGCTTAGGGGTTTAGATCATGTATCCATGAAATTCCGATGATGGGCTTGAGTAGCTCATGCAAAATAAAATCAGACTGACCGAAGGCTCAGAAGCAGTCATCAGATTCAATGGAGGAATAAAAGCCAAAGACAAGTTGTCTGATGGCAAATAAGCTGAAGTGAAACAGACCTTAAACTCTAGCATCGGAGACTGACATGCAGAAGGCTCTGGATGCAGACACACAGGAAGCCCTGGTAGCAGACAGATAGGAGGATCTGAATGCTGGAAACCCTGGATTTTAAGGCAGAAACTCAGAGGATTCTGACTCTGATGCAGATATGCTGGAGGCTCAGGCTCTTAGGGCAGGCACACATAAGGCTCACTGTCTGTAGGCAGGCATATATGAACAATGGAGGGGTGACTACGGGCGCTTGCAGGTCCAGCATACATGCCCCAATGAATGTTGTCAATAAGGTATGCAGTTTCTAAGGATACAAAGAGAGAATTTTAAGGGAGGTTGGTAAATATATACCCAAAAGGCAGGACAGGGGTCTGCTCCTTTTGGAACTGGGGCCCTCACACACGCAAATGGGTCTCATGCTTCATCATAGGGTTTGCTCCTCATTGGGCGGGTACTGCAATGCCTGACGGGCACCCGTTAAGGGACTCTTTAACGGAGATCTTTTATTCCAAGCTCTAATGTGAAGGAGCGGGTGTAAGGCCATAAGGTGTAGATGGGTTTGTGCATTGTTATAAGTGTGTCAGGATAAATTAAGTAGACTGGGTTGTACTCTAAAGCAGTTTTAATCAGTGAGTCTACTTGTCTAATTTAAAACTAAAATTAGCGGACCAGTAACGTAATGTTCACTGGTTGCTACTATGGAAGGGTCAACATGCTTCTTGCTTTCTATGTCACAAAAGTGATCAAATCACAATTCATCAGAACCAAAACTAAAATAGTCATCTACACAGTGGTTGGAATCCTTGTTAGTGTAAGGGGTATCCCAAGCACTAGAAAAACCTAAATGTGGAGTACCTTGTAGAGATTCCGACCTGAAACATAAATAATCACATACATGGGTTACATTCTCAATACAGAACAGCATGAGGTAGAGTTCTTACCATGCTGTAAGTACCACAGTGCAAATGCAATGCAGTGAACAGGCAAGAAAGGGTGACAGGCAAGTGGCACATCTAGAGAGATAAGCAGGCTGGAGCACTGGCCAACACTATGGCAGTAAAAGTGTTAAAACTCACCAATCTGGGGTAACCAGTATCATCAAGTACTGGCAGAGGTAACGCTGCATTTTAATGTCCTGTAGTGGAGAGAAGAAATATGTCATCAAAGAATATCAGCTGAACCCTAGCTTAGCAGAATGCGGTTCATCTAGGGCCCCAGGTTGCTGTTACTCACGGTTATGGTGTGGCTACGTCGTAGGGCGACCTACCCTCGCTCTTGCAGCTCGGAAGAATGGGTAGGCGTGAGCGGCAAGGGGTTAAGTACTGACATTTCTAGAGAAACTTAGTCGTCAGGGTTATAGAACGACGCAGCCGAGGCAGCACAATGCGAGTGCCATGGCGGAAGAAACGCAGGGGGAGGTTTTTTTTGTGATTCATGACATCCCCAGTAATTACCATCGAAAATATCCTAGCCAGAAAATTTGAATGCAGTGCCGGCATCAGAAAGGGGACACGGTGGCGTGTGTGGGAGATGTGCCGGCATACACCATAAAAATGAACATGAAGGCTCACGTCTCAGGTCGAGAGCCTGTGAATAGTCAGGGGGGTTATGAGCAACCATAAAGGCAAACCGTGAGCGCCATCTTGGAAGGGTCACAGTGCAAGATACCAAAACGTGGTGTTGAGAGTGGGCTGGCAGACTGAAGCTAATATTATTTCCATATGAGTTACAAGACAGAGGTAAAGTAAAACGCCATGGGATTGAAAAAACATAAAATTAAAAGGCTTGGTATAAAATTGTCTTAGGGGTGCATAAGAGAATAGGCGGGCCGCAAAAGACTACAGGACTCCCTAGTGTTCATGGGAATAGTAGTCTAATGAGCTTAAAGTAGGCAGCCAGGCTTAGACCTCAATCTATTTTTTTTTAAAGCTTTTTATTGAAGTTATATAATGTCATTGCAAATAATAATACAAAATACAATAAAGCAGAATTTATCAGTACACATATCCAACTGTCCGAGACCATTATCTTAACAAAACTTCTACTCCACGCCCAATAATCATTGTATATTTTAAATCATTCGAAAAAGTCGCCCCAAATTTTATCAAATTTTCTTAACCCCCCGCCTTCAAAGCATAACTTCGCTCGCTCATCCTAACTCTCCGAATTTTCATCCTAACTCTCTGAATTTTCTGTAGCCATTCCTGCATGGATGGGATCTGTTCAGTTCGCCAATTCTGGAGTAGCAAAGATCTGGCCACTGCCATGGCAATATAAATCAATTTGGCCAGTGATTCAGGGAACATGAGATCCGGATCAAAACCATATAACATCAATTTGGCATTTAGAGAAATCATAATCTGATAGAAAAATCTAAAAAAAATAAAAATCTCATCCCAAAATGCTTTAACCTTACTGCAGTGGATCATTACATGCAACCAATTGGCCGGAGCAAACTTTAAACATCTGAAACAGTTGGGAGGATGACCGCTATACATTTTGGATATTGCCACAGGTGTACGGTACAGAAGCCATTTCCCAAAAAAATTACATTCTGCGCCAGTTGGCACCACTTAATGTACTAAAATTGAATTTATTGAGAGTCCTCCAGGTGTTCGGAGATTGTTCGTGGTTTTCTTGTTCCCTCCATTTTTTAGCAGCTTTAAGACCCAGATCTACCTCCCTAGTCAGAGCTAAGCAACGTTTCCAATCGCCCGGTTTCCTGTTTACTGCATTAAACAAAAGATCATTGTTCAAAGGAGATAAATGAGTAAACTGTGTAGGGGCAAATTGTTCTAGTATTTTATATATTTTGTTATAGGACCCGACTAACAGAAAATTCCCATCAACTAAGGATTTTATCTCTGGCGTGGATATTAAAAAATCGGACACTTTACTAAATCCGACTCTAGCCCAATATTTCAGTATTTCAAGCCCCACCCCCCTTTCTGTGAAGGTGATTACATTAATCAGTGAAGAGGTGGAATTAAAGAGGGACAGAGAATATCTTTTGAGCATATCTGTGCGTTTCCTAAAAAACATGCTAATGTCTTATAGCGGACAAGTTTAGGGGATTTAGGAACCTGCAAAGGGGAAGGTGTCTGACTTTCGAGGCAAATTATATAAAAAAAGAAGTTAATAAAAGGTACATAGTTTTCTCCTTGAATCTTGACAAATACTGAGCGAAGTAGGCGTTATAATATTCTTTAAGATTCAGTAATGAAAGGCCGCCCTGGTCGCAGTCCTCATAGAGAGTACTCATTGCAATTCGAGGTGTTTTTTTCGCCCAAATAATCCCTGAGAGCATAGATTCAACTTTAGAAAAAAATATTCCTGACAGAAAACATGGAATCGTGGAGAACAAAAAATTGAATAATGGCAAAATTGACATTTTTATCAGGGCCACTCGTCCTAGAATTGATAGTGGCAAGGGATTCCAACGAGTGAGCATTATATGAACCTTTCGAAGATGGGGATCAAAATTAAGACTGAACATGTCTTTAACTGAGACTGAAAAAAAATCCTGAGATATCTCTTCGGTTTATCATTAATACAGCCACTTAAATCAGGATGCATTTCAGGGTTTCTACCTCCACAGACCAATATTTCTGTTTTCTTTTTATTAATCCGATATCCTCCAAAAGTCTCGAATTCTTCAAAGAGCTGGAGTGCTCGAACTTGAGATTGTAAATCGGTTTTAATTAATAACATAATGTCATCGGCGTAAAGCTTGATCTTAGTCATTAACGGGACAGGGGGGGAAATCTCAGCGCAATCTCGAATTGCAATTGCAAGGGGCTCGATGAAAAAAGCAAAAAGGACAGGGGATAAAGGACAACCTTGCCTTGTGCCACGTTGAACTGAAACTGACCCTACATTTGAAGTGTTTGTAATGATATTCACCTTTGCACCGGTATATAAATTACGAATTAAGTTGGTAATTTTATCCGGAAAACCAAAATATTGCAAAATAATAAAAAAGTGTCTCCCACACCACCAAATCAAAAGCTTTTTCTGCATCTAACAACAAAATTAAAGCCGAAATCCCCCGTGTCTCAAATAAATCCAAAGCTTCAACTAAATAATGAGTGTTTGTAATCAATTGTCTGCCTGCAATGAAACCATTCTGATCAGGATGTATCAGATCTGGTGATATATGGTTAAACCGAATAGACAATAACTTTGTGGCAATCTTATAATCAGAATTTAATAAAGTAATTGGTTGGTATGAATTAGGGTCTTTAGCATCTTTCCCCTTCTTCAAAAAACTAACCACCGTGCCTTCCCGAAAAGATTCTGGAATAAGCCCTCCTTCCAGCATGGAGTTGAGTAATTGCAAAAATAAATCGGAAAAAACAGGGAAAAAAACTTTGAAAAACTCAGCGGGTAGCCCATCTGGGCCGCACGCTTTGCCATTCGGTAAATCCTTCACTACCCGCCCAACTTCTTCCAAAGAAAATGGGCTCACCATTGCCCATTGTTGAATATCAGAGAGGGAAGGCATAGCAGATTTTTCTAAGAAATCAGTTAGTTTTTGTAGATTCATTGTATGATGATGACTATAAATATTATTGTAGTGAGTAATCATTATCTTCCCTATCTCCTCCGAATCAGCTGTATACTCATGCGTCACTGGGCACTTTAAACCGCAAATCAAATTTGTGGCGGCTTGTTCTCTGACCACCCAGCCTAAAACTTTCCCTGTGAAATTGCTCTCTTTGTATATTCTTTGAGATTGACTTTGGAATGACTTCTCACTCTGATCGTGTAAATATGTACTGAATTCCCGTTTAGCTTTGCACAGTTCTTCTCTAATATTCTTCGAAGGATTATATTGCCTTTGAATGCTTAGAGCCTCTATACGAAGTTCCAATGAATTTTTAATAGGCCTAGCAGCAGACAGAGCGGCCGTGTCTTTCCCTATGAGTATGCCGCGGATGAAAGCCTTTAAAGCGTCCCAAACAATGTTAAGTGGGGCTGTTTCAATATTTCGGGAAATACATTCTTTAATCTCTGATGATAATGAAGAGACCCATAATTCGTCTTTCAAAAATGATTTATTGAATACCCAGCGTTTTGGAGTCCTTAAATTTTCCCCTAGAACGAATTCTATGACCAGCATAGCGGGATCGGAGAACACATTATATACGGTCCTATGGTGCTGCAGGCTAAGTGTTCGGGAAGCGAGATAAAAGTCAATCCGTGAAGAAGACTTAAATCTTGCTGACCAGCAGGAATATTCTCTTTTGCATGGGTTTTGTATACGCCAAGGGTCCCTGAGATTAAGTGTTGTTTTATAGTTGAGAATAGTTTGCCGTTTGTGCTGCCTTCTCGATTGGGAAGATGAGTCTAACTTGGGATTCATAACGATATTGAAATCTCTGCCAATAACTATATCTCCTACCACCATGTGCAGAGACTGAAATAAAGCTTCATAAACTTCAACGTTGTCATTTAATGGTCCATAAAAACCAACAAAGGTGATGGGTCACCGTCTATTTTTAATTTTACATGTGGCCCAGCACCAACGTCCTGAGCCCCCCTCTTCTGTCTGAATAATTTCAGGATATATATTCTTATTTAAAAATATCGCAACCCCTCTCTGAGATTCATTACATGATGAAAAGCCCCGAAATGCTGCCCAGGTTTTAAAAATTGAAAACTCTTCGATCTTGGAGATAGGAATATGTGTCTCCTGTAAGAGGATTACAGCAGGATTTTCAGCCTTAATCCACATTTCTACCGCCCGCCTCTTTTTAGTATTATTTAAGCCATTAACATTAAAAGAAATGATTTTCAGACTCTCCTTACTCATCATTAGAGCTTATTTTACACATAACTATACCTTTCCTGTCTGGCCAATCCATACCTTTTGTATATTCTCTACAGCCGGAATTCAAACCATAGGAAAATAGAACCAACATCACACCAATAACTTCCTTTTCCCATATTTGTTCCCTCCACCCACCCCCTCCCATGAACTCATCCTCTCCACGCCCCACCTCCAGTGGCCCCTCTTCCTCCCCCCACACTGGCCACGGGAACCTATCCCCCAACATTGGGGTGTCCTGTTACTACACCCCCTGACCCCCTGGGTCCCCCAGCCCCTTCACCCCCCCCCCTGGCTTCTTAAGCCCGAACTCAAAATTACCAAATTATAGTAGCATCAGGGGATTACCAAATTATATTAGCATCAGGTGATTAATCAGCCCCACTATTTCAAGCTCTTCTGACCATTTGAGATCTCTTTAAGCAAATCCTGTGCTTCGTTTATATCTGATAACATGTAGAATCTACCTTTAACTAAGACTTTAAGCTTAGACTGCTGAGCAATCATAGCTTGGGCACCTCTAGCTTTGAATAGCTGTAACATTTTTGCAAACTCCTTCCTTCTGCGGGCAGCAACGGCAGACATGTCCTAAGAAATTCTACATTTAGATGTTTCATTGACTGCAAATTGTCGTTGTTGGATAGCCGTGGAAAGAACAGTCTCTTTTATCTGAACATCGGCGAAATTTAACAAAATTGTGCGGGGGAGAGTGGAAATTGGAAAGGGCTGGGTGGGAACCCGGTGTGCCCGCGTAATCGTTTAATCACCTCATGGTTGGTAATCACTTTTTGTTTCAAAAAAGAAGTAACCCATTGCACCGTGTTAGACCCCTCAATTCCTTCCGGAACCCCTACTATTCGGAGGTTTGATCTGCGATTGTAATTCTCCAAATCATCCAATTTGGTTTCCAATGTCTGTGTAGTCTTGGAGATCGATTTAACGTCATTTTTAGCCTCAGTCTATGACGGCAGATAGGCTGAGGGCTCAGTCTCTGAAATTAGACTGGATGAGGGTCCCAGCTCTGAAGGCACAGCTGAAAGTGCAGATTTGGAAAGCAGCCAGGCTTAGGGCCTTAGATCTGAAGGAAGTCTGGTTAAAAGCTCTGGACGCTCTACATGCAGACATGCTGGAGTCTGAAGAACAGGTGGCAGTCTGACTTGTAAATCAGGAATGATAGCATCTCTTATATGTTGTATAGCTTGGGATCAGTAATCAAACATTCCACTTCCCTTGCCACTTTGAAAAACATTGATGATCCTTCTTTGGAATGGCAACATTACTGCTAATCTTGTAGTTTCTAATTACCAGGCTTTCCATTTAATTTAGCAGATTGGACCTCCCTGTCAGAGGATGTACGGCAGTAACCACTTGTTTTGGGGAGATGTTTCTATTTTGATCTCCAAATACATGGTGCTACAGATTCATCACATGGCATTCTTATATCCTTTAGATGTTCAGCGTGAAGAAGCAAAAGCAAATACAGGCTAGATTGTGTTTTCCTTATCTGTAAGAAAGGTTTACTTCATTCTCAATAGTTAGGTCAAGAGCACAGTCACAAGATATTGTAAAGTCTGGTAATACATGAAACACTGGTCAAGTTTGTGTCTGTGGATCAAAGGATTTAGGCATGTGTTATCTCATGGTTAAAACTGGCCTCACCTCAAGATACAAAGTAGAGAGATGTATTGCTCTTTCCCGATTTAAAAAAATACCCTTTTTGCATGGTCACTCTTATTTGTTGTTGAATTGTTTTGCTGTTTTTTAGATTCTGCCCACTGGGCCACTACTGTCTAGTGGCCAATGTATGTGATGTGATCCTAAAACATAGAATGTTGCTAACCCTTGATTTGCATACTAACTCTCCTATAAAGTCTTAGTGTATGGTGTAGAAACTATATCCATGGCATGCAAAGTTAAATATGTCACCGAACATTATCCTAGATCTTCGACTGCTCTTGGAAGGGGTGAGAGAGTTTTTGGGGGCAGATAGGATACTTTCTCCCAATATACAGCTTTCACAATAAAGGTATCTTACAACCATAGGGTATCTGCTATCTCACTGACTGATAACAGACTTTTTGTGAACAACCCTGAGTTGTTTTTGTTGTTTTGTTTTGTGGACTGCACAGTGCTATCCACTAGTGTGATGGAGGAAAACAAGGGTACAGGCCTACCATCGTAGCATGGTTGCTGCAGGTTCAACCTGTAGCCCGAACTGTCAATTAAAGTAAGGTGGGCTTGGATTTCAAATAAGCCCAGATTAGTTCCACTGTTAAAGGGTTGTGATTGCTCAAGCATGAGGGGACCATATCAAAATTACCTACGAAAGCTGCAAGATTCTTTGACACCAAACATGAAATCAATAGTATTTGAGTATCCAGGGCCCACAAATATCGAGAGCACTGCCTCAGATGAGGTGCCAAAATCACTGGCAAAGCACAGATTTTCCCTCATTACCACTTTGTATAGACCCTCCCCATAAGCGGTGTGACTAAAATGTGTCAAGTCTTCCCCCTCAATGTTGGTCAAACCACAGACCTCATTGGTATTTAGTGTGCACACACGAATATTAAAATCTCCTACTCATACAGTAAAAACCTCTATCTTGAGATTCTCTAGAATACCATTTAAATCTCGTTCTAAACATTGGCATTTATTGACATATTTACAATTGAATATATTATTGTAAAAGTTAATTAACAAGAGATTCTGTCCACCCCTAAACTCCTATCTCACAGTCTATTAGAAAGAGTATTCTTGTTATCTCTTAGTCACTTTACCTGGTAGAGTCACAGAGATCAAAACTGCCAGTCTCCCCTTAGCCCTGCCATGGTTTGAATGAACCGATGGTGTGCACAAAGAATAATACCTATTTAGGTGCAAAAGACTAGTCACCTAGGTTTCTCAAAAACTCAATAGAGCTTAGCTGAGTGTGAGACTAGTCCAATCTGGATTACTTAATTTTGTCCTCAGCCCCCCAATGTTCCAACTCAAAAACTTTTGGCATCCTTCATTATGTAGTTCACATATAATTACAAATTATCTGTTTTGATTGATTGATTGATTGATTTTAAAACTTATATAGCGCTTACTGTCACCCCACGGGTATCCTGGCGCTTTCGACTAAAAACTGAGTCACGATTAAATAGGTTACATCAGCCCTTACCTGTATAGAGGATTCCTGCTAGGCTTTGGGGAAAAGCCAGGTTTTCAGGTTCCTGCGAAATTCCAGCAGGGCGCTGATCTGTCTAAGGCTCTGGGGAAGTCCATTCCACAGCCGAGCGCCAGCTACGCTAAATGCTCTACCTCCCAACCTGGCCCGTTTGAACCTGGGCACCGTAAGTAGTGAGGCACTAGATGATCGCAGTTGCCTGGAGGGTTGATACCTAGAGAACCTTTCCTGCAAAGGGACTGGCCCTAACTCATGTATCGCTTTAAAAACCAGACACAGGGACTTGAAGCGAATACGTTCTGTCACCGGTAACCAGTGCAGCTCCCTCAGTGCCATTGTTGTCGATGAGCGGCGTTGCCAACCAAGAGCAAGTTTAGCTGCCGCCGACTGGATTCTTTGGAGCCCTTGTAGAATATATAACGGGGCCCCTAGATACAGCGAATTGCAGTAATCCAGTCTGCTACCCACTATGCTACTAACTACCAGTGGGCGAGTCTCTTTAGGCAGCAAGGGTAGAATTTTACGCAACATGCGTAGCAATGCAAAACAGACATTGGCAGTCTTATTGGCCTGTGATTCCAACTGGAGGTCCTTGTCAATCAGCACCCCCAGGTTACGTACTTTGTTCACCGGGATCAGTGGTTCCTCCTCTGGGGTCAGCCTGAATTCAGATGGAAATTGTCTAGGTGGCCCACCCGAGGAGCAGTAAACCACCTCGGTCTTTCCTGCGTTAAACTGTAGGGAATTCCTACTAAGCCAATTGGCTGTCTTCCGCATGCATTCCTGGAACCGATCGAGGGATACAGCATTGTCACCCTCCAAGGAGAATGCCAATTGAGTGTCGTCCGCGTAATTAACTGTGCAAACTCCGGCAGACTTTATAATGGGGAGCAGGGGCTGCAAGTAAATATTAAATAAGATGGGACTAATTGCAGACCCCTGCGGTACCCCATGGGTGACCGATGTTTTCCTAGCCATGAAAGGGGCCAGTGTTACCACCTGATGACGTCCTGCCAGGTAGGATTTTAACCATTGCAGTGCCTGCCCCTCCACTCCCAAATTCTGTAATCTCTCCAACAGAATTAGATGGTTGACGGTGTCGAATGCGGCCGACATATCGAGAAGCACTAACACAGTCGCATTCCCGTTGTCTGCACGCATCCGCAAGTTGTCCAGCATGGTGACCAGAGCCGTCTCCGTTCCGTGACCGGGACGGAAGCCGAACTGGTCTTTATCAAGAAGAGAATTCTCCTCCAGGAAGTGTGACAGTTCCCTACTAACTGTTTTCTCCAGAATCTTCACTGGGTAGGGTAGGAGAGATATAGGTCTAAAGTTGGCCGGTACTGAAGGATCCAGGGAAGGCTTTTTAATCAGTGGAGTCACCGTTGCCAGTTTCCATTCCGCTGGGACCTCTCCTTTCTCCAGGGATTGATTACAAATCTGTCTCAGCCAGGGGAGCGTATCCCGGCCAGATGACTTCCATATTCTGGAGGGGAAAGGGTCGTTTGGAGAGCCTGAGGATACACTCTCTACCAGTCTATCAAAAGCCTCTTTTGGCAGGGTTTGGAATTTATTCAGGGAGACTGGTTGCAATTGAGCTTCCGCTCCCATCTGTACCGAGGTAAGTTCATCCACCATGTTGTTAACAGTGAGACTGTCCACGATCTTACTGATTTTGTCTTGGAAATGTGAAGCAATCGCATCACAGAGTTCTTGTGATGCTGTCACTTTATTGTCCAGACATTTAGGGGCGGACAGCGCTTTAGTAATTTCGAAGAGGACTTTTGTCCCATTAGATGCTTGGGTAATAGAGCTAGCGTAAAAGTCAGCTTTAGCCTTAAGGATACTTTCCTTATAGTGCAGCTGTCTCCGTCTTAGTTCCATTTTATCTTCCTTCCAATACCCATTCCTCCACTTCCTTTCCGCCTTCTTGCGAAGTAGCCGGAGCTGTTTCAGCTCCTCATTGAACCAGGGCGCCGAAGCCTTCCTCTTGTTTTTTATCCTCTTCAGAGGAATTACCTGGTCTAAGATGGCAGAAATGTGGTTTGTATAGTTTAAATAGTTCTCTTCTACCGATATCATGGGATCGAAGTGTATGTCCTCTGGGTCAAACACTGGGAGTATGCAATGGTCCAACTTCGCCCATTCCCTGCCTATTCTATAGGATCTGTGCTGATTTTCCCTATCCTTAATATGCATCGTCCTGATGCTAAACAGGACTAGGTGGTGGTCTGACCAGCTCTGAGGCATTATATCTAAAATCCTTGTTATGTCTTGATTTGAGAATAGTAAATCAAGGACGTGCCCCCCCTCATGCGTCGGTCCTTCCACCATCTGGATGAGATCCAGATTGGTACATGTATGTCTTAAATCCCGCAAGTAACTGTTAGCCTTCCCATCCTCCCAGAGATTAAAATCTCCAAGAATAATCATTCTGGAGTGAGCCAAGGCAAAATTAGTAATAAAATCAAAGAGATTCTGGTAGTCTGTAGAACCCCCCGGGGGCCTATAGCATAGGAGTCCGGAAAATAAGTTCCTGCAAGAGGAGTGTAGTGCAAACCCCATAATTTCTATGCCCTCCACTTCATTAGTTGATAGGAGTCTAAAATCCAGCTCTTCCTTAAAGATTACTCCCACCCCTCCCCCTCTGCCCTTGGTCCTAGGCTTATGTACAATTTTATAGCCACTAGGGCAGGCAAATCCTAAGACAGCAGTGGACTGTGCATGCAGCCATGTCTCTGTTAGAAACAGTATGTCGAGGCGCAGGTCCTCAATCAGATCAGAGACCTCAGCGGCATGTTTTACAATTGATCGACTGTTAATCAGCCCTCCCCTGAGAGTCTTCTCCTCCTCTTTCACCACGAACCCAGTCCTACCTAACTCCAAGAGTCGGTCTCTATCATATTGTATCCGCCTTTGATCGACTCCCAGTCGGGCAGAGAGTCCAGCACCGGGCGCATCCGGGGCGCGGACGGGCGCAGACGGGCTTGCCTCTGGCGCGCCTGCTGCGCACGCGCGCTGCGCGCTTGCATTTCCCCTTTTTTATCTGTTGGGACGTGTACACCGCCGAGCAGCACCGACTAGAGCGCTTCCCAGGTGGCGCCTGCCGATGATCGTGCCCCTGCCTCTCCCTCACTCAAGATGGCGCGGTTTCTACCTAAAGATTTCGATTCACGCAAAAATAGCGTGTGAATGGTAGGTTTCTTTTAATGTGCAAGTAAGCGGATACAACACCACAATCAATCCACAATTAAAATTGCAAATATCACATAATGTTTAAAATACGGCGATTTTCGGAAAGTGCAAATTACTTCTTTTAAAAAAGATGTGCCCTGCGAGATCGTGCTACAGTTAGTGTCTAGGACTGCGCGCTCGCTTTTCCCCCTTTTTATCTGTTGGGACGTGTACACCGCCGAGCAGCACCGACTAGAGCGCTTCCCAGGTGGCGCCTGCCGATGATCGTGCCCCTGCCTCTCCCTCACTCAAGATGGCGCGGTTTCTACCTAAAGATTTCGATTCACGCAAAAATAGCGTGTGAATGGTAGGTTTCTTTTAATGTGCAAGTAAGCGGATACAACACCACAATCAATCCACAATTAAAATTGCAAATATCACATAATGTTTAAAATACGGCGATTTTCGGAAAGTGCAAATTACTTCTTTTAAAAAAGATGTGCCCTGCGAGATCGTGCTACAGTTAGTGTCTAGGACTGCGCGCTCGCTTTTCCCCCTTTTTATCTGTTGGGACGTGTACACCGCCGAGCAGCACCGACTAGAGCGCTTCCCAGCGCTTTTTTTAATTGATGTACTATTGATATGCCTCTAGACTAAAATCGTATTATTTTAATTTTTCCTTCATAGCCTTTACAAAGCTGCGTGCTCCACGAAGTATATGTTGGCTGTAACCAAGAAAAGCCGCAGATTGTTTTGTAATATGAAGACTAACAGTTGTGATGCTACAGATACACATGAAACCTCACTCAAGACAGTCTTTTGGGCTTTTATTTGTAATGGTGTAATCTTATTTATGAAGCATTCATGTATTTTGTTTTTATATTTAATCGTTTGGCAAGGAGACATAGAAATATGACTTTGCTCCCCAATACCATTGGACATTTCTATATATGGTCTGTCAGGATGGTACTTGACATTCAGTGAGTAAAAGTGGGGCATTGCCAGGAATCAGTGGTGCTGGAACAATTTTCAGAGTGGTGGTGATGCCATCTATGCAGTATCACTGAAGTTATATGGATTGTGAAAAAGCCAAGTGTCAAGCAAAGATTTAGGGCCTGATTATGAGTATGGTGGTCCCAAGACCACCGTACCCACGGAGGTAGTCCGACCGCTGCAACCTCGGTGGTCCGAACCACCTCATTACGAGTTTGGTGGTCAGACTGCCACCAGCCTGACACAATACTACCACCACTGCCAGGATCCTGGATCCCAACGGGGCAGCAGTAGGAAAAACGGTGGTTCGTGGTCTACGACCTGCTTTTCGGCTAAGCTGATTATGGCAGGGACACCACCCTGAACAGGTCGGCAGAAAGGCAGGGGAAGAGGCCCCAAACAGTGCCCTGGAGGGTTTTAGCCTATGGAGTGTGTGCATGGGGGAACATGTTGTGCCCCCTCTGCTTTAACTGTCATGCCTGCACTGTGTGCCATGTATGACATGGTGCATGGCACACAGTGCACAGATGTGCAAGTAGCGCTGCCACAGTGGCAGCATATGCTTCAGGCTCTCTATGAGGCAAAGCATGCTGCCGTCGCGGCACCACCGACACACCACCACCAGCCAGGTGTTGGTGTCGTAATACGGCGGTCTGGATGACAAGCTTGTCTGGCAGCATCCCTACTGCCAAATCAGGCCCTAAGTGTAGCAAATGAGTCACCCCAATACAGAAGGAGAGTGCAAAAGGTGCTGTATGTCACCTGGTGTGCATTTTGGAGCACACTGTTGCAAATATATTACTAAAGCAAGCTGTATTAGCACACTGCCATTTACAGTTAACACTTTTTCTATTGCAATGAGCAGAACATTTGCAGACATGCAGTCTTGAGTATATTAACACCATTATTTCCATCACACTTAAGAATTACAAAAAATCTGCTAGGTTTGTGCTTTCCAAAGGGAGATATATTTTGAAATGTATGTACAGTTAATTTACAGGTATTTAAATGTTGTTAAGCGTTAGATAAATTGACATCCTACAGCCTTTCCTTTCAGCCTCCATGTATGCCAGGCAGAATTATCACATAGCTCATAGTTCACTTTACAAAATCCTACAAAATTACAGTTCGAAATACAAGAGTAAATACCTACTTACTTTCCACAGAAACCAGGGCTAGATAGCCCATTCAATCCATGGGGCATTTCCGCAAGAGGCTATTTTTAGGGTTATGGGTCAGTGCTTCTGTCTCCAACTCCAGGCGGTTTATGGCAGCAGTCACACCAGGTGGAGGGCAAGAGAGAGAGAGAGAGATAGAAAGAGAGTGAAAGAGTGAAAAAAGTAATTTTAAAGCATGAGACAGGAAGAGAGTAGAGGGTGGTTTCAACATTTTTGCTAGGGCTCCTCTGTATCGAAGTTCGGCTCTGAAAGGCACAAACAGATGCTGATTTTTGTTCTCAGATACACATCCTATGTAATCTCCTGCATTACCATAGCTCTATATTTTTGATTTCATTACAGTTCTTACTGTCTTGATCCTTTTCAAAACTCCCTAATGTTCACGGCTGTGCATGAGAGTCTGGGCAAGACATAATTGGCAGGAGATAAAACAATTTACATTGCCAATGAACAATGAACAATGGCAAAATAATTATATTTTGTGCAGAGTATGTAAATATCCTCATACCACTTATCACAATCAAGTAAAATGATATCATGCAACTCAAAGTCTTTAATACTTTTAGGAGATATTTGAGGGAGGTGAGATCAAACATTGTAAATATCAAGGTACATGAAAAATAATAACAAGATAATATGAACATTTGTTAGACCAACTTGAGGAGGATGGAATTAAATGATTATAAGCCATCTCGCTCATCAGCTACTGCATTTCCTGGTATATGCAAAGTGATCCATTGCCCCTGTGGCTAGGTCTGCCCTGTATAACTATATATCCAATAATTAAAAAATGAATAAATATGTCATGTTTGATTAAGAAGAAATAGAAGAGTCTTTGGAGACTTCTTTGCAGCTTACAAATAAAATAGCCTTTCCTGTAAAAAACATAAATTCTCTGTGCTGAATATACTGTACTACCGCACTGCAATAATAAAAAAATGTGCAAGATAAGGGCCCCAGATTTACAATTGAAAGTGAAGATGATTCATTGATATTATTCTGCCCAGCACAATAAAACTCCATTTACATCAACAAGGTATTAAAAATAGATGCAGATAAGCCTATATGCTATCAGACTTTTTTGTGTTTGAAGGATCAAAATTAAATGATTGATTGCGATTATGACAACATGCTGTTAAGTTATGGTAAGTCATGTTATGCTATGTTATGTTATATTTACATGTAGGTCTGCAATAGGATTTCAGGACATGTTACCTATATAAAGGAGGAGAGGTTGAGACTGGGCAATGCAACTGAAAAGGGTCCTGGATGTCAATTTTGAAAACAGTTTGAATAGTTTTTTATGACATAGTAAGCTTTATCAAATACTAACGTAACCATCTCAATATGTACTAGCTCTAATAACTATCATAATTTAGAACTGCCTCATTTACAGTTTGTGAGTTGCTTAGCATCTGACAAAATACCTTCAATGACCTGTCTGCTAAACCTTGTATTTTCTATACCCCATTGAGAGGTGTGGGAGCTGTAGGGTTTCCAACAGTGTGGTCTCAGCTGGTTATCTCATTGCAAACCCTTGACTTGACAGTCAACCCCTCCCCTCACCCCCTCCACTGGGCCCTCAATCACTGTGGCAGTAGTACTGGCCATTTCACAGTGGGACACTCATCACTTATTTT
Source organism: Lissotriton helveticus (assembly GCF_964261635.1). Lineage (NCBI taxonomy): Eukaryota > Metazoa > Chordata > Amphibia > Caudata > Salamandridae > Lissotriton > Lissotriton helveticus. The sequence continues at coordinate 1,142,453,430 of NC_136061.1, read as the reverse complement.
CCATTCCGGATCTGTCATGTGTGCATGTGAAATTTACAGTAGTCCACACATGCAGAGAGGAAAGAAGTATTCATTTTTCTGTAATCGATAAACAAACTCCTGCTTTTAGCGTTTGTGTAAAGCATAAATGAACATGAAACATGTGAAAAAAACATGGTGTTTTCTCGGAATTCAACTCTGCCTTAAGTACATCCACTGCAGCTGGGGAATACTGGATGCATTGAGATCCACAATTGAAAGATGGGGATCCCTAATTATGTCGGGTGGGTAGTCTCCCATCAAAAGGTTAGATAAGACCCTTAGAACTCTAATCATACAAAGTTGAAAAAAAATGGTTAATTATCAGTAGGAAATATATGTGATACATTTTAAGCATAGTCTTATCAAAGAAAAATTGCCACCGGTGCTTGGACCAACACGTGTTACTATTTTTGCAGTTCTCTTATCCTACCACATTGACTCTGAAATTCAATCTACATCCACATGATCTCTGTGTACACTCCTCAGAATTGGGTGTTGAAGAATATGTCAAAGAACTATCTATGTTACAGTACAATCTTGTGTTCATATAATCTTTGGTGAGGGTGAAGGGGTATGGCTATGATTCTCCCAAACATCAGTTCTAATGAGTTGTAACAATTGGAGCTGTGTGGTAGTATTATGATAATCCTCAAGTACTTCTCAAGGTGCCTGTATCTGCAAGATGTTACTTGAGGTCACTGTACATGTACTAGCCAGGGATCCTTCAGCCATGTAATTCACTTGGACTACAGTGATGTCACCTTCTTGTGAGAGATACCAAGATACTCCACTCACAGATAGCGGCTTCCTCTCCAACCATTCATTAACTTTGTATAAGACCCTGTATACTGCCCCTTTGCCTTTTGTTTAGGTTTGTATTATGCAAATACTCCATAAATCCAATAATTTCAAGCGTTATCGACCATAGAAAGCAAGACCTTCTGAACTGAGTAAAGTCCATGGTGAGAAGATATTTTGGCAAGTTCTTGTAGAGTCGTTTAGGTTGCTGTCAAGTATACTTCAGTCAGAAACAGAAATCACAAATGACATATCCATTACTAGTAGCAGTTGTCTCATTAAATGCAGCGACCTGCAGAAATCAGTCTCCACCAACTGTCATATTTTCTCGATGCAGTTAGGAATGGGGTTCAATAATGAATTATTGAGTACAATATCGAATTACAAAAATATCATTAAAAATTTATTGTTATCCAAATTATCATTAGCCTACATGAACAAACCGAAAACACAAGTATTGACTAAAACATATTGCCTACCTAAATGTCAAACATACACTGATATCGTCATCAGAAATGAAGAAACACAAAGGGGTCGATTACGATGTCAGTCGGAAAGCATTCCAACCAAATCGGTCTAGTAATAGTTGCTTCTGAATATGATTTGGTCTGACTCCAATTGACTTCAATGGGAGCCTGTGTTCTGACCGAATACACAGGCTCCCATAAAAAAAGGGGTGACTGGGAAGAATTTTGCACACTGTGGCGGGCTCCCCATGGTGCCTGCCACACTGTGCATGGTCTGAAAGGGGGTGCCCTGGGTACCCCCGAGGGATCCACCCGAAAGGCTCCAAGTGAAGGAGGGCCTGCTACAGGCCACCAAAGTCAGCTTCCGACAGCCAGCCTGGGCCGGGACAAACGATTCGGAAAGCCTGTCCGAATCTGACATCGTAATTTGTTGGTTGTGAACGCAGTCCGTGGACATGTAAGAGATGGCTCAGAACGACTCTGGCCCTCCGAATGCCACTCAGAACCGAGTCGGAACTGACTCGGAAAGTCCAAATGTTTTCTGAACTTCAGTCGGAAAGCTTTCCGAATCGGTCAGAAAGACAGGTTCCGAATCGGATTCGGGAGACCCGAATCCAATTCAGAGCCTTTCCGACCAACATCGTAATCATCCCCAACATTTTGTCATAACATTAAAACTATAGAACACTACCAAAATATAGCAAGAAATTCAATATTGACTACATCAATATTGTTATTACTATGTTAAAAAACTTTGTATATCTTTAAAACATATAACACAAATATTTAAAACAACATTAAAGTATGAAACAACAACTTACAATATTAAAACTAATTCATTTAACAGATAAGCACAAAATAAACAATATATATATATATATATATATATATATAGTTGATAAATAATATTTACTTTCAATGGCACCTAAAAAAAATATATATATATATATTTATCAAGGCTCCAAGTGCCCCTAGGGCATAAACTCACATTGAGCATGGGCCACAATGGTAAAAACGCTTCCTTTGGGCAGATTAATACACCGGTTCCAGTCGATGCAACCTGACGCATTTCAAAGCTGGGTGCTTCTTTCTCAAAGGTACGACCTTCATGTGCTAATTGACACACACCTTCTTTTAAACTAATGCCACGCCCTCTGATGGGCAATGATTTCTGGGTCATCTAGTGTGCCTCCGTCATTTAGCCCTGTATATATATATATATATAATTACAACAATATTAAGGGCCTGATGCAACACCGTCTCAGTCCTGGGACTGATCAACCTCTGGTCGGCAGTCTCGACCGGTTCATTGCAATACGATAGAACACTGTTCGGTCGCATGCTCCCTTTTCTCAATGGTAGCTCGTGGTACGCCTGAAACTGGCTGTAACACAAGCTGCCATTGAGAAAAAGGAGATGCAGTTCATCCCAGTACTCCGTGGTGCCTGCCACAGGGTGCAAGGATCAACAGGGGGCAACATAGGTGCCCCCTTGACCCCCAACCGGAGGCCGCAAGCACAAGGGGGCCCTGCTGAGGGCCCCCAAGCATGCTTTCTGACATGGTTTCCATGTCAGGCAGGACGGCATGGAATCCATGCCGGACCCATACATCATAATCTCAAGGGCGGAAAGGCCGGCCCTTGAGATTACTGGCAGGCTTCTGAATGGGCGATGGGCTCCTAGAGCCCGTTGGAAGCCAGCATGAATGACCAGCCGGTTTACCGGTAATGCTGCGGGATAGAGACCACCCGTCAAGTAGTCGGCGGCTCAACCCATCATATTACGATCTGACTGTTGTGAAGGTGGTTGGAAACATGAAGTGTACTATTGTGGCTTGTTCTGCAGTCCAGAAAATGGCTGCAGCACACTCCGCAATAGTAAAATGCATTTCAACAAGCATTCATTCACTGTGTGCCAGGCACCATGTGCTGCATGGTATACGGTGCATGGATGTTTGGTGGGGGCACCACATGCACCACCGTGATCCTATAGCAGAGGCTCATGGGGGACAGGGGCCCTGTTAGGGTCCCCCAAAGTCACTTTCCATCTGCCTTTTCATAACGGTGGGACCGCTATGTAAAGCTTGAGTGAAAAGGACATCCTAATCCCTACAACAGTACCTCTGCAGGCACCGCCTGCATTGTACAGATTAGGCTAGGGCTGCCTCCCCAACAGGCTCCTTGAGCCTGTCGTAAGTGGAGGTCTTTCCTCCAGCCCAAATCGCTCTGACGGCCGGTATCTTAATCCGGCGGTCGGACTGATACAGTGAATGATTGACGAACCACCACCGACAGCCTAGCCGACATCCTAATGAGCCCCAAAGATTTAAATGCAAGAAAAGTCCATTGATTTTCAATAAGAAAGACAATAGATTAATAAGCAACTCAAAAATATCCACTTCCTAATTTGAAAAGAATAAATAACCAATAATATAATACTTTTTATTTATGTTTCCCAAGAATAGGAAGCAGCAAAAAAGGAAAAAACAGAGTACTGACCTCAACCACATTTCAAAACTTCAAACTTCACAAATGCACCTGAAAAAGTAAGTATTTATCTAATTAAATATTTAAAAACCCAGAACACCCTAACACTAACTCTAACATTAAACTAAACAAAACAATATTTTAAATATTTATTTAAAACAAACTTTTTTTCATACAAGGCAAAAATTGTTCACATGTCCCTCACATTGGTAAAAAGAAAGAAAACCAGACGGAGCATTTCTACTCATTAATACAACAGCAAAAATGTAAGTATAACATGTAAACAGTAGTAATGCATGTTTAATTATTTATATTATCTACATATATAATTTACACACCATTTAATTAATATATAACTCTACAATTTACAGCTATAATAGCAAAAAGAGCAACTTATATCACTTTCCAAAAAGGAAAACTGTTATTTTCCCACATGAGATATACCTAGAAGTCAATAGGACAGAAGCACAGAAAACATACATTGGAAATGTGCAAAATACTATGCTAATGCTTGCTATGGAAGGGCAACTTCTAGAAATGATTTTGCAAAAAAAAACATCAGAGAGAATAATCACCCACGAAATGTTACAGAAATAGAAGTGGAAAGATGCAAGATGCTAAAGAAGCAAGCACTAGTTCCCAAGAACCTATAGGAACAATGTTAAAAAATATCTCACTAAAGCTTTCTGACTATACCACAGGTCATTTACCAGGTATACTACTAAAAAGACTGACAGTATGCACTGGAAAGGCTTTAGGCAGTCTTTCATTTTGCCACCTTTGCGGTCAGCTCGCTTGATTTAGATCTTGGTAGGTCACTGGAGGGAGAAATTCTAAAGCCCCGCCACCTCTGCCAACATCGTTTTTCTTAGATGATGGTGCCAGAGGCAGAAGCTGCTGTCGGAGGGAGACCCACCAAGATTCCACCGTCCAGATTATGATGTGCATTTCTGTTGGGCAACTGTGCTGGGAAAACATACAAGCTCGAGTTGGCGGAATGGAAGAAAAAGAAATGCAAACCCTCCTTTTTTCGGGGTCCCACCTCCGATTCCTTCTTGAATGCCATTTTCTAGGCCCATCCTGTGCTGCTGCATCTTGAGCAAGCCGCTCAGCCACTCCATTGTCGCAGGGATCATAGGAAGGATTTTGGTGTGGGTGTACATATAATAGTGTATGTATTTTGATGCTGTGCGCTGCTATATTTAAAAATATGTGCAGGACACATTACCTACATATACGTATTGACAGATTCACAAGATATATGTGTATTAAGCTGATAATAAGTAGTACTTATTTGTCTCCCCACCTACATGGCCTCACTCCATCAGGACACCACTGCCAGGACACCGCCAGCACAATGGGAACATCTAAATCTGCCAAGCAGAAACCAGCCAGCATGATGGTGATGGAATACTGTGAGCCAGCAGAGAACAGCACCATCACAGCGGTCTCCTGTCTATTGGCACAACCTCGAAATACGTTGGGCGGACTGGCGTCAGCTTTACGGAGTACTTGGGACCATTGCCATGGTGGGTCGGCAGTAGTACTGCCAATATCTAAATCAGGCCGATAGTGAAGAACCCTTCCTTATGTATGATAACAATAATAAGGACATGACAATAACCACTTATGCTACAGAAAATAGTCCCCTAAGACCAAGACAGAGCCATACATGGATATAGATGGCATTTTAAAACATGCCCTGCACCAAATATATGCTATCCATGGTGAATACCACCACACAAACATACCTTTTATTTATGCACTGATTCCTAATAAGCAAAGTGCTTCTTACTATAAATTACTTACCCAAAGCACAGCAAAAATTCATAACTATTACACCCAGAAAAGTATCATTGATTTTGAATTTGCAATGATAAGGACCATATTAAATCTGCCCACACACAGCCATATCGGCTGTTACTACCAGTTTAGCCTTAGACATTGGAGACACATCCAAAATTCTGCATCAAGTGTAGAATACTCTAAAATGTCCAACTTGCCTACAAGAGAAATTAGTTAATATCCCTAGCATATGTACAAGTTAGAGAAGTGGTTAATTACTACAACTTCCTATTAGAATCCCCATATTTCCAAACACATAAACACAAACTAAGGGGCTGATTATGAGTTTGGTGGTCCATCGGACCGCCAAACTTGTGGTGGCAGTCCCTGGATTGCCAGACTGGCAGTCCACCCACCGTATTACAATTACGGCAATGGGACCACCACAGTGAGGCCGCCATGAAAACTCTGGTGGTAAGGAAACTGTTTCCTCAGAACCATAGGGTGCCTGCAGGAGAGCATATGTTGCGCCCCCCCCTGTGTGCATTCACCCCTTTCCTGCATGGCACAGACTGCACAGTTAATGCCATGCAGGAACGGCCTTTAGCGCTCCCTCTGAAGTGCCTTTTTAATAGCCACCACCATGGGACCGCAAAAGCACCGCCTGCCAGACACAAGGAAACTCGTAATCTGGCGGACAGTGTCAGTACGGCTTTGGCAATGTGGGAGCAGGGTATTGGCGTGGCGCCCACTCCCACAATATAAACACATATTGTATACTACAGTTTACTACACATAACACAGTGAAATCTGTCGAACTACACTACAAAAATTCGAACTACACCCTAACAAAAATCCAACAAATAAAAACAAAAGACTACACTAATCTAACTTGACTAATCTTAACCACATCTCCCCTATTCCCAAATACTCGAAACGTAACATATAAGTACTCTTACTTGACCCATAGAGCAGCTGCAAGAAACCGTGACTGACAGGAACCTGAAATAACACCCCAAAATATAAATAGATTGCAAAAGAAAGGTAGTAATGAAAAAAAATGTCTGCTTAATGAAAATAACAATGGGCTATCCATTTATAGGAACCAATGAATACTAGAAAAATATGTTTATTAAATAATTCATTTTTATTTTTATTACAAAATCAGACGCAGCCATCGCACCCCAACAACGGAAGGTCATCAACGTCTCCTTCGAAACAGCGACATTCCCGGAAAGCTGGAAACACGCCGAAATCAATGCCCTCCTCAAGAAGCCCAAGGCAGACCCCAAGGACCTCAAGAACTTCCGGGCCATCTCCCTACTCCCGTTCCTGGCGAAGGTCATCAAGAAAATCGTCAACATGCAACTGGCCCGCCACCAAGAAGACAACAACATCTTGGACCCGTCCCAGTCTGGGTTCAGACGAAACCACAGCACCGAGACAGCCCTCATCGCTGCCACAGACGACATCAGGCGCCAACTAGACAACGGCGAAACATCAGCCCTCATCCTCCTCGACCTGTCAGCCGCCTTCGACGCGGTCTGCCATCGCACTCTAAAGACACGCCTCCTAGAAGCCGGATTCCTTTTTTTAAAAAAATTTTTAAAAATTATTTTTATTAAATAGTTCAGCGTTTTTCCATATATTCCTATAGGAATTACAGCATTCATCAGTTTAACCAGTGGTTATACATATATTACACGTATACAATATTCTTCTGGTGCATATAAACATAAAGAACCAAACTAAGATACACAAAAAAGAGAAGAGGAAAAGAGGAAAAAGAAAAAAACGGGATGAGGGAAGGGGAAAAATTATAAAATTACCCATCCGCCTAATTTATCCTGGGTTTAATCTGCTGTTTTTCCAGTTTGTAATGGGCTGCCATATCCTTTTGCCAAGCAGCTTGGCTCTCCTTCCCTTCCTATCATAGATTGCCTTTTCCAGATTATAGATAGACAGAAGTCTTGAGATCCACACTTGAAACGGGGGGGTAGCATTGTCCAACCAGGCACTTGCTATGAATATACGGTACACTGCCATTGAAACAAACACAAATTCTAATGGAGAATTGTCTGGCATATCCCCCACTCCTAGTATAATTAGTTCTTCTGTAAGTTTTATCTTAACCTTAAGTGATTTCTCGAAAAACTCTTCAATAGCCTTTTTCAGGGTATACAGTTGGGGGCATTGTGAGAACATATGTACAATATCTGCTTGGTTTGAGTTGCAACGGGGGCATGTTATTCCAGTTATTCACCCCCACTGGGCGATTCTAGCTGGAGTATGGTATAGTGAGAACACAGTCTTAAAATGTTGTGATTGCAGATTGGCCGAGCATAGTACTGTTCTGCCCAGATCCAGTGAAAGCTGAAAACTTTCTATCTCTGACCCCAATTTCCCAGTCCATTTTTGTGCAAATTTCCCCCTTTCATCAGTTTTAATATCTATCAATTCTGTGTATAGCTTCCGTATTGTACATTTGTCTGTTAATTCAATATAATCCATAATTCTGCATTGACCCAGCCCCGCCGTACCACCCTGCTTCTGCATTAAGAAGCTTCTGATTTGAAGGTATTTATAAAAACTATTGTGTTCTAATCCGAATTTTGCTTGGAGCATCCCAAACTGTAACATATTCCCCTGTCCATCGAGCAAATTTCCTATTTTTACTATGCCCTTGTTATGCCAGTCCCTCATGGTAGCATCCCCGAAAATGTCTTTTGGTAGTGAGCCGTTTGTGTATAGTCGCGTATAATTATTGTATCTTCCCAGACCAAATTGTTTTGAGACCCCCTTCCAAACCCTGTAGGCCGCTTTTAGAGTTTTGAACCGTGTGTGCTTAAAATAGCTAAAGTCGATTGTATTTAGGAACCCATTTACTGCCCCTTCTCCCATTAGTGTAGTATAGACATTAGCATATCCTGGATCACCTTCCGGTGTATAGGCTGCGCCTCCGCCACCTAGCAGCCCCTGACAGTACTGTAGTGCAGCAGCCCAGTAATAGAGCCTAAAGTCTGGTGCCCCCCACCCACCTTTTTCCCTAGATACTGATAGATGTCTGTAGGCTCTCCTTGTTTTTCCTTTGGCCCAGATAAATTTGTTCAGAATTGTTTCTAGTTTGTTAAACCACATGCTATCAAAAAACAATGGGATTGATCTGAACAGGTACAGCAGTTTAGGGAACGTTATCATCTTAATTACGTTGATCCGTCCCATCAAGGTCAGATGGAGATTATTCAATCTTTCCGTATTAGCTTTTATTTTTGTCAATAACGGAGTCATATTGATTCCTACTAACTTTTCTAGGTCGGCTGTAATCTTGACACCTAAGTACATAGCTTCCGGGACTACTCTTATATCCTGATGGCTAACCCATTTATTTTGTATGATTTGTGTCTTTCCCTTATTCAGCGAATAGCCTGAGACTATCCCAAATGCAGCCGCCTCCTGTTCTATTTCTATAATAGCTAACTTAGGTTCAGGGGTAACCACCGCCACATCGTCCGCGTATGCAAGTGTTTTGTGTTCCACCCCATTTAGTTTCATCGGGGATATATTGATATTTCCTTCTAGTTTGCGCAGGAGGGGATCAATATACAGCGCGAATATTAGCGGCGAGGACGGGCAGCCCTGTCGTGTGCCTCGTCTTATGCGTATTGCGTCGGTATACCCTCTATTTATTCTCACCTTAGCCCTTGGTTCAAGATATAGTGCTTGAATAGCCTTAATGTAGCCTGCTCCTATGCCAAACCATCCCAGAACCCTCCACAGATAGCTCCAAGAGACCCTGTCGAAGGCCTTCTCTGCATCCAGAAATATAGCCGCGACAGGGTCCCCAGTGGCCTCCGCTGCATCCAGTATAGTAACCATCTGCCTTGTGTGTTGAGTGGTCCGCCTCCCGGGGATAAATCCGTGTTGTGTTGTACCCACTAAGCCCTCAATTACCTTACTTAGCCTGTATGAGAGTGCCTTGGAATACATTTTTACGTCAGCATTCATTAGGGTTATTGGTCTGTATGACCCAGGATCTAGATGTGATTTGCCTTTTTTCAGAATTACAATAATGTTCGCCCCGGCCCAAGACTGTGGAATACTTTCCCCCTTCTGTGCATGCCTTAATGTTTCCAACATATCGCTCCCCAGGGTATCCCAAAAAATCCTATAAAATTCTGCCGGGATTTGGTCTGGCCCTGCTGCCTTTCCCGAGGGGAGATTGAATACTGCATTCTGCGCTTCCTCCAATGTCAATGGTAACTCCAATGCCTCCTTATCCACCTCAGCCAGTTCCCTGTGTACGATTCCTGCTAAGTAATTTTCTATCTCCGCATCAACATTCCCAAGATCCTGATCATATAGATCGGTATAAAATTCCCTGAATACTTCTCTTACTTCCTCTACCTTAGTCACGGTTTTCCCCCCTTTATCCTTAATTTTCTTTATCTCGCCTGCTGCTATATTTTGTCTGGTACGCACTGCTAGCATGTGTCCAACCCTTTCATTAAACTCGTAGCATTTTTCTTTTTTCATTAAGTAATTGCTCGCCGCTTTGTTTGCCAGACTCTCGCTAGCCTCTGCTTTTTTTAATTCTATTTCCAACAAAATCTCGTCTAAGGGTTCTTGGGTACTGGCCGCTTGTATAAGCCGTTGTTCTAACTCCATTAAATCATGCAATCTGCCAGTTAGATCAAGTTTTTCCTTTTTACATCTGTTGAAAGTATATGCCATTGTTTCCCCTCTTATCCCAGCTTTACATGTGTCCCAGACCACCCCCGCGGCAGCTGTGCCTCTATTTACTTCCCAAAATTCTTTAATCCATATCTTCATCCTTTTTACATATTCTTCCTCCCTGAGTAGCCCTCTTTCAAACGTCCAATTGTACTCCTTACATACTGTACTGATACTTTGAGGGATAGATAATATCAGAGGGTTGTAGTCTGAGAAGACCCGAGGAAGCCTTTCGATTTTTGTACCCGGTAATAGGGAGCTAGATACCAGGAAGTAATCCAATCTGGCCACTACCCTGTGAGGGGCGGAATAAAAGGTGCTACCTGTGCCAGCGGGATTATTGACTGACCATACATCCACCAGTGCATTGTGGCACATTAGATTACCAATAGCCCGTCGTGTCCTCTTTTTCCGATCACCCTGCATCCCCCCGCCCGACATACCCAACCCTGATAGCCCATTGACATTGAAATCCCCACAAAATATCACCGGTTCCACCCACAGTGCCAGCTCAATGTCCAGAAAGTCAAATAACTCAGGGTCATCCTCATTGGAGCCATATACTGAAACAAATGTGTATCGGCCCCCAGCTGTCTCCCCTTCTACTATAACCCATCTCCCCTCCTCATCCTCCTTTTTCCTCCCTACCTGTACAATCCCTTTCTTAGCAAGAATCGCCACTCCTTTTGTTTTAAAATCTTGTTGCGTGCATGCTAATACCTCATACCCAAGTTGATCCATAAGGTATTTATCCTTACCCCTCACATGTGTCTCCTGGAGGCATATAACATCCAGCTTCAGCAGTCTAAGCATAGCCGCTACCTTCTGTCTTTTCCCACCATCGTTTAGCCCACAAATATTAATAGTTGCAAGTCTTAGCGCCATCCTGTCTTGCTCCTTGAACTGCCAGAGACCCTCCTCTTAAGGTATGCTACCACTTTTCCCTTTCTTTGTATCTTCCTATTCCGTGCTGTGTTTATCCTAGCTATTTCACCGCCCCTCCACCCCCCCCCCCCCTCCGCCCCCCGGTCCCCCCCCTCCCCTTGCCTACCCCCCCATTCTACAGGCAAATAGGTCAAGCGTGACCTATGTGTGGCTACTTACTGCTGTAGTGCCGCCTCCTTCTTCTGCCCAAACTACCCAAAGTGCAGACATATTCAATACTTCTTGGGTATTGCACTATGCCTCTTATGCTGGTTCAGTATCCCTGCTCTTCCTAGCCCTTTCACATTCCTTTATTTCTGCCAGATATTCCCCTGCCTTTATTTCCGAAAAAAACATTCTGACACGGCCCCCTGTAATGACTTTTAGCTTCGCTGGAAACATCAGATATGCCTCAGAGCCCTGGCGTTGGAATGGAATAATTAGTTGCCTAAGCTTCCACCTCCTTTCAACGGTCGCGTGGCAGAAATCAGGCCTGGCAAAGAATGTGCTCCCTTCGAATGACTTTTTTTTATCTGGTCTGGCGGTATCCATAACTTCTTGCCTAGCCAGGAAATTTCCAAAAAAGACTAACATTGCCCTTGGTAGAGCTTCCTGATTAGTGCCTCTTGTTTTTTTCTGCATCAGAGGAAATCTATGTGCCCTCTGGACCTCTAACTCCCATTGCCACTGTGCCTCTGGGTATACACCTTTCAGTAGATTAACCACAAACCCTCTAGGATCTTTCCCTTCCACTCCCTCTGCAAGGCCAAGAAGTCGCAGGTTATTGCGCCGCTGGCGGTTCTCAAAATCCTCTAGTTTCCATTGTAAGTCCTCGACCACCTTCCCTTGCTCCGTTCTGTAAGACTGCCAGTCTGTAACTTCATCCTCCAATCTGCCTGTTCTTTCCTCCACCTGGACCACTCTCTCTTCCACCTCTTCATGTTTTTTATTCATTTTCCTGATGCTTGCTTGTATTTTTTTAGTGTCCCGCCTTGCTCTCCTGCTTTCCATCCTCGCCTCCGCGTGCATTTGTTTTAACATATTAAACATACCGTCTAAGGTTGCTCGAGGCGGTGATTCGGTAATGTCTTGACTGGTACTCGCTGCAAAGTTATCAACTCCACCTTCCTCGTGGTACATCTTAGTAGTATTACCATAGTCCCAGAGCAATTTCCTGTTTGTACTTGAAGCAGATCTACCTATGTCTCTATCGCGTTTTATCATAGTTCTTCTTTTTTTTCTTTGTGTCTCTTTGTTTCCGGAGTTACCAGTATGTGATTTTCCTGACTCCGTCTCGAATGAGGAATCTGATATTCCGTCCTCATCCTCAGTGCCCAGTAGGGAAGAGTCCGTAGCAGATCCTTCGGTCACAGAATAGAATTTCTCTCCTTCAGGGGAGCGCACTCTCCTTCCTCTATCTGTTTTAGACCCCTTCAAGGCACATCCCTCCAGGCTCCTCATGCTTCCCCAGGTGGTAGGTTCCATTAATGAGTTCTGGCCCCCCGGGGTTGGAGCGAGGTTCACCTGCATTAATGCCTCCAACATCTGGGCATTATTAAAATTTACTGCATCTCCAAACTCTGCCCCTGGCTGTCCTAGCGTCTCCCCGCTCACCTGATCTTCTCCGGGCTCTGTGTCAATGCGTGTGTCAGCATCGATTTCCTCAGCGTTCAGAGCGCTGCCTGCGCGCCCGGCGTCTCTGTCTCCCAGCGCGGTCTCCGCATGAGGCGTGCACGTTAGGTGTCCCTGCTGCCTAGCAACCGCCGCCGCAGCAGCCGCAGCCGCCGCTGTGTTCTCACCCTCGCGGTCATCGAACGCTGCTGCCTCGGTGCTTGTTCCTGCATCTGCCTCGGCTGGAGCCTCGGAGATCGTGATCACAGGCTGGAGTTTCCCCGCAAAAGCCTCTGAGACGGTGGGTTGCCTCAGGTCCTTAGTTAGTGTGACAGTCTGTTGTCTTACAACTCCGCTAGTAGCTTGAGTGGCTTGAGTGCATTTCTGCAGTTGCTGCCCCTTAGATCCAGGGGTACCGGCTTGCACTGTTGTTTTGTTTCTCAGAACCATAGGGTGCCTGCAGGAGAGCATATGTTGCGCCCCCCCTGTGTGCATTCACCCCTTTCCTGCATGGCACAGACTGCACAGTTAATGCCATGCAGGAACGGCCTTTAGCGCTCCCTCTGAAGTGCCTTTTTAATAGCCACCACCATGGGACCGCAAAAGCACCGCCTGCCAGACACAAGGAAACTCGTAATCTGGCGGACAGTGTCAGTACGGCTTTGGCAATGTGGGAGCAGGGTATTGGCGTGGCGCCCACTCCCACAATATAAACACATATTGTATACTACAGTTTACTACACATAACACAGTGAAATCTGTCGAACTACACTACAAAAATTCGAACTACACCCTAACAAAAATCCAACAAATAAAAACATAAGACTACACTAATCTAACTTGACTAATCTTAACCACATCTCCCCTATTCCCAAATACTCGAAACGTAACATATAAGTACTCTTACTTGACCCATAGAGCAGCTGCAAGAAACCGTGACTGACAGGAACCTGAAATAACACCCCAAAAAATAAATAGATTGCAAAAGAAAGGTAGTAATGAAAAAAAATGTCTGCTTAATGAAAATAACAATGGGCTATCCATTTATAGGAACCAATGAATACTAGAAAAATATGTTTATTAAATAATTCATTTTTATTTTTATTACAAAATCAGACGCAGCCATCGCACCCCAACAACGGAAGGTCATCAACGTCTCCTTCGAAACAGCGACATTCCCGGAAAGCTGGAAACACGCCGAAATCAATGCCCTCCTCAAGAAGCCCAAGGCAGACCCCAAGGACCTCAAGAACTTCCGGGCCATCTCCCTGCTCCCGTTCCTGGCGAAGGTCATCAAGAAAATCGTCAACATGCAACTGGCCCGCCACCAAGAAGACAACAACATCTTGGACCCGTCCCAGTCTGGGTTCAGACGAAACCACAGCACCGAGACAGCCCTCATCGCTGCCACAGACGACATCAGGCGCCAACTAGACAACGGCGAAACATCAGCCCTCATCCTCCTCGACCTGTCAGCCGCCTTCGACGCGGTCTGCCATCGCACTCTAAAGACACGCCTCCTAGAAGCCGGATTCCAAGAGAAGGCCCTTGACTGGACCACGTCCTTCCTCTCCGGCACAACCCAGAGCGGCCGCCTCCCACCCTTCCGATCCGAAGCCACCGACATCATCTGCGGCGTCCCCTAGGGCTCATCCCTCAGCCCGACGCTGTTCAACATCTACACGGCTCCCCTCGCACATGTGGCCCGCCAACACGACCTAATCATCATCTCCTATGCCGACGACACCCAGCTCATCCTTTCCCTCACCAAGGACCCGCACACCTCCAAAACCAACTTCCACGAGGGAATGAAGGCCGTCGCCGACTGGATGAGCAACAGCCGTCTGAAGCTAAACTCGGACAAGACGGAGGTACTCATCCTCGGACCCACCCCCTCAGCCTGGGACGACACCTGGTGGCCGACCACACTGGTAACAGCACCAACACCCACCGACCATGCACCCACCCTAGGATTCAACCCCGACTCCTCCCTCTCCATGTCTAAACAGGTCAACGCCGTCTCCTCCTCCTGCTACAACACCCTCCGCATGCTCCGCAGGATCTACAAGTGAATCCTGACCGAAACAAGAAGAAACAAGAAGAATGGTGACACAGGCCCTCGTCAGCAGCAGACTGTACTACGGCAACGCACTCTAAGCAGGAATCCCAGCCAAACACCTACGACGACTACAGCGCATCCAAATGCCTCCGCCAGACTGATCTTCAATGTCCCCGCCGCAGCCACATCACCCCCCCACCTGAGACTACTACACTGGTTTCCCGTCGACAAGAGGATCACCTTCAAGCTCCTCGCCCACGGAAACAAAGCACTCCACAATGCCGGACCAGCCTACCTGAACAGCAGACTCAGCTTCTACACCCCCACCCGCCAGCTCCGCTCCGCCAGCCTCACCCTCGCTGCTGTCCCCCGCATCCAACTAACAACCTCCGGCGGCAGATCCTTCTCCTACCTCGCCGCCAAGACCTGGAACACCCTCCCTACCCACCTACGGCAGACCCAAGACCTCCTCGCCTTCAGAAGACTCCTCAAGACCTGGCTCTTCGAGCAGTAGCAGCACCCCCTCCCCTCAGTGCCTTGAGACCCTCATGGGTACGTAGCGCGCTTTACAAGTACTCTGATTAATTGATTGGGAACATCTGTTACAATGTTATAAAGAAGTATATAGCAAATAGAAAATTTTAAAAAATATATGAAAAAGTCTCATATAAAATAATCAATTAATAGTACTCATTAATATATAATAAATATACATATGTTTGCAAAGTGTACTACAATGTTAAAGTGAAAAATAAAATGTATTGGTTAATAAAGAGTAAAAGAGCATGTAGGAAAAATGTATCATGCTGCAATATAAGGTATACATAAATAGTTATGTTATAAAAACTCTAAATAAATATAAAAAAGTTAAAAACTTTCTCTAAATAAGTAAAAACAGAAATATTTTTAAAAATAAATATATGTACATTATTTCTAAAAACATACCCTTATTATCTGCACCCAACATTACCAAAAATATATTGTAAATAAATACTATGGGCCCGATTCACAGAAATAACTTAAGACAATATCCTAAACTTACTACTTTTGGTATTCACAGAATGCACTTATTACTTTTGGTATTCACAGAATGCACTTACTACTTTTGGTATTCACAGAATGGATTTACTACTGCTAACTTTACGTCTGCATTCGGGCGCTAAATTCCGGCCCGGGGGCGGAGCTTCTGGCCCGGAGGCAGAGCTTCCGGCCCAGAGGCAGAGCTTGCGGCCCGGGGGTGGAGCTTCCGGCTTGGAGGCAGAGCTTCTGGCTCAGTGGTGGGGATTTAGCCATGGCTGAAATCGCCACCTCTTGCCTGAAAGCTCCGCCTCCGGACCGGAAGCTCTGCCCCCGGGCCGGAATTTACGGCCCGAGTGCGGACGTAAAGTTAGTAGTCGTAAATCCATTCTGTGAATACCAAAGGTAGTAAGTGCATTCTGTGAATACCAAAGTCGTAAGTTTAGGATTTAGTCTTAAGTTAGTTCTGTGAATCGGGCCCACAATGTCATTCTCATTTCATTTTATGCCACACAGGGGAACACATTATACATTTAAAACATTACACTTAATATTCCCAATTCAAGAGGAAGGGTTGGGTCTTAAAAGGAGTTGTTTTTAGTATTCCCTCTCCAATCTAAACTGCCTTGGTGAAGGTATTTGATTTCAAAGGGGTTAGGTTTACTATTCCCACTCCAATCTAAGCTACATTGGGGAAGGGGTTGGTCTTTAAAAGGGTTATATTTAGTATTCCCACTCCAATTTAAGCTAGATTGGGAAAGGCTCTGGACAGTGAAGGAGTTAAATTTACTTTTCCCACTCTAATCCAGGCTACATGTTAAATAAGGTTAGTTAGAGTTGATAATAACTAAAACATGAGAGACAGAACTCAACTGGCCAGAGTCGAAAGTTTACGGAAAGAATGCATGTTCAAAGATTACTACTACCACAGAAAACACCCCTACTACATGTAAGTGCAATGATGGTGATATTAAAATGAGTAATAGAACACTAAATCATAAAACAGTATACTGGTGCACTCCAACAATTTGTGTAAATAACACTGTTTGTAAACAAATAACCAGAAAAGTGAGTCCATAATTCCAAGGTCATGTGACATATTTTCACAGTTTTTATTGTGTTTACACACTTCCAACCAAGTACATGATCATCTCATCAGCTGATGTGTTTCCTCCGCAAAGTGACTTTTTCAAGGCTGTGTGTAGTACTCAAATATGCAAACAACGTAAGTGAGACCAACCTTATATATAAAATCTGTTAATTTCATACATGAGCTACAAGCATTGCGTGCTGTCGATGGTACAAGCAGAACTTAAAAGTGAATCAGAGAGAGAACGCCATAGCAGACTTATATTGTTCCTTACACATGCAAAATAGCACAGCACTATTAGAACAATAAATGACAGGACAGTCAAATTATCGAAAGAAAATAAAACATACCATGCTGTGTGTAATGGCTTTCTCTGTGGAATGCACCCGTGTTCGGGAGCAAAAAGTGAACAGAGACCATGAAACGTGCACCAGAGAGCAAAGGAAGTGTAACTCATAGCAAGTGGGTTCACTAAATTTTAGAACATGATTCGGTCCAAAAGAATTTAGATCAATTTTGTGCTGATGCTCACAAGGAAAATGAATAAGACTTTCTTTAGTTGTTAATTCTCGCTAAAGGACTATTAGCGTGACTACAACAATATTTTGTATCCCTCTAATAATACTATATGAAGTAAGACAATATAAGTGTCAGAGTATGAGTTTCTTACAGGTGATTTGTAATGATAAAGAGTGGAATGTTCCTTAAGAATTCATGTCCAACTATTCATTTGTGTATGGAGAAAAAGAGTGATAAGAGACCCATTTCTACTGGGCCTATTTGGCTGTTGGAGTCTTCCTAATGTAGTTATCCTCATCTGTTTTTCATCAGTATTTTTAAGCTGTAAACTAAAATGAGGAGTATGAAATATATTATCCATAAAATACCACTGACATCCCAGGTAAAATATTATGGCAAAACCTACCTTACAATGAAGTGGTGTTGCAGTTTAGTCTGGGTGGCATCGATGTAGTGAGCCCCGATCAGCTGTAAAATAAATTATTCCATCAACATATTAAACATGATATAAGTCTTATTGTGGAAATGAGAAATAAGCCATCAATGTTCTGATAGAACCCACCCCATATATTCACTAGGGGGTAAAGACCGTAAGGCAGTTGCCTCATATGACTATAATCATTCCCCTATGTGACTCCTAAATAGACAAGTGATTCAGTTCTGGACTGTGGAGGCTGGAATCAATGTAAACTATTCACAAAAGGGTGCCTCCCAGACCATAGATTTAAGTGACTTTCCAAAATAGGGACATATAAATTGTTCCTATTGTTGTCCATAAATAGATTATCCTTCTGAAAATTTTTCAGGAAGTATTTTTCTACCTGTAACTTTTGATTCTCAAAAAAGTGTTAACACAATTGTAACCAATTGAAGTTTGTCTTTTTACTTGTTAAAGTTAGATACACTTTTTACACACACATAGACATATTTATTTACAAATTGCACCATAGAGACATAAGACAACTGTTTTTTGCACACCATAATAGACCTTGACATATACGAAACAAATTGGCTGAACAAATATTACATTTAGGGTGACACAAAGTAACTAATAAAACAATTCGCCATTATTTACCTACAAAATCCTCATACCTCACTATTTCTGAGGATAAATCCATAATATCACAACCATCTGTTGCTGTAACCTAACTGATGTCCTTAGGGTGGTTCAGATGGGGATCTGTTTCTTGGTCCTCTTTCTAGTTTGTTTATCCCTTATTTACGCTGCACACCAACCCGTTTATTTAAGTCCTTCTCGACAAAAGTGAGAAATGGTTCATAAATGTCACAGAGATATATTGGTTTGTGCTCTCACCATTAGCATACTTTAAATAAAAGTAGGTTTTTCAAAAGCTTTAAATAAAACCTTACCGGTAAGAGTGAGGTGAAGTTATTGTAAGTCGCAAGGCTTTGTTTGTTAATGCTCCCGCCGTCGACAAAATTTGAATAAGAGAAAAGATTCTGAGAGCTTACCCCTGTCCTTCACAAAATGAAGTCTGGGCCAAACGCACCTGAGTATCTTGGATGCTTAAGAACCATGTGCTCCATAGAGCTAGAGAGAGGACTGTGCTAACATCAAAACTGTTAAGTCTCTGAGTGTAAAAGTGTCAGCCATTAGGTGTGAGAATAAAAGGCAAGTAGTAAGAAAAGCAATAACATATGGGCTCCAGATATATTAGACATTAGCTTAGTCCCCAATAACACATGGAAGATTGAAATTCAAACACCATAAGGTGTCTATATATCCTTGATTTATATTCATATCATCTGCATTCATACCATAATGTGTGAACGATGATTTGTAGAAAGATACAATTAGCCATATAGTTTACATCATATAAGAGAATAGTCTTCGTGACACATGCAACAGCGATACTTACTAGACCATTCATGTCTTTTTTGACACTCCAATTCAGGTCTCACCGTATAGGTATAGGAGCAGTTGACTGAATACATTTCATAATGCTATGTTCCCCATAAATGTTATAACGGAAAGTGTTCACTTTGTCAACCTCATATCTGCACTCATTACAATTACCTCACGTAAAACCCAGGTAACCAGGGAGGTAACCATGTTGTGCTAAATTTTGTGTTGGAAGGTTACATTAAGCTTTGGCAGACCTTGTCTCTGATGGTTTGTGCTCTGACTTTCATGAGTGTGGCATCTACAGTTAAGATATGCCAGTGTTTTTTTTAAGAATCCATTAAGGTTTATGGGTCTGGCTACTGCAAGGAGAAATAAAAGATTTTATTATTCTCATGATTTTTTGGCAAATGTTTCACATTAACTTTTAACAAGTTCTGTTGTTTTATTAGTCATGATCTTACACCTGGCAATTCCTGAAAGTAGCCATGAGTACCTGTAAGGAAATTAATCTTTTTGTATGTTCACCTCCACATTTTTTGGACTGATGCTGCTGCTTTTTTTACTCTAAGAGTTTTCTGAGGCCTGCAAACTAGACCTCAGTGCCAATGTCCTGACCCTTACAAAGTGAATGTCGAATTGGCTATACCCAATCGGCAAGTACTGACTTACTTAAAAGTCCATAGTATATGGTACCCATGTCATGTAAGGCAGAGTGTCCACCCAGGGCTGCAGTGGTGTTTGCACCACCCTTGGTGTGACACAATGGACAAAATGGCTCCCAGCCTACCACTGAAGACAGGAAGAGCAGTGTTTAGACTGCTAGTTTGCCTTTGTCATTTAAAACCTGTGGCAAAGCCAGCACTCCCTTAACCTTACATGTAAGTTTCCCCTAAGGAAGGCATCTGGAGAGCTATGGCAGGGAGCTATATATTGTTAAGTAAGACATTTATTTCCAAATGTCTTAACAGCAACACTGCAAAACTGGCATTTTGCTGGGGAAATGTAAGTAACGCCATAGGCTAACACAGGGTTACTGACTGGCAGCCCAACCTGGCTAACTACTAATAACCTTACAGTAACTGGTTACTGTAAGGTATCAAATTAATCAAGGCAATGAACCCGATCTGATGTCCAGGTCAAGGTTGTTGTCACAATTAAGGTTAAGCAACTTTTAGAAAGTTGCCACTAAGTGGCCAGCTAGTCTAGTGGCCTCACAAATGCCCCAGCACACAGACAACTTTCTGTCCACCTGGGAAGATTTGTGAACTATTTCCAGGCTAAGCAACAGAGGAGTTGCCACAGAGAGAGGTATTCCCTCCCTGCCCCGGAAGGCTACCCGGGATGTTAGTCCAAAAGGCGCGCTTCAAAGGGGAAGCCACCCTTTGAAGGGCCACGCATGGCAACACTCCTCAGCGGGATGCCTTTTGTTCCTGCAGGAAAGTTGAAGACAGGGAGGGAAAACCCATCCCCAAACCATTTTTTGTGTGGGCATGTAGCCAACAGGTAGCCACACCTCTAGGGTGGCCCAACAAGTTTCTGATGACTGACGAAGGGCCAACATTTTGAGAGTAGCTAGAATAGTGCCCTCTGGGACAGTCATATGCCACACACTACAGAAAACACGTTACTAGAGGGGAGGGGACCCAGTAGCCCATTGCTTGTGACTGCATGGTCTCCTCAGGGCACCTTTCTGGGATAAATGTGGCACCCCTGGCACTCTGCTTGCCAGAACATGATGGATTTGAAGAAAGGCCGAGGAGAGGTTGCACCATTAGAAGGACTGCACCTGCTGCACTTTGGGCTAGTAAAGTTTGAACTGTGGCTGTGGCTCCTGTCCGGGGGAAAAGTTGATTCCTGGCTCCAGATCAAAGCAGTGACTCCAATGGTTCAGGTGGTTGTTCCCTTAGAACCAGCTCTAGGGGCACAAGAGCTGATGAATCCCATACAGGCAAGTTGGTATCCACCGCAGATGTTTTGCTGCTACCTGCAGCCGGGCCCACAAATTAACCAAGCTTTGATGAACAAAAGTCGCTTCTGAGTCTGCTGGATTCAGGAGTGCCCTTAAAGTCCAGATTTATAGAACAAGAGGGACACCAGCCCCACCAAAGGATTTCGCCCCAACCACAGTGCAAGGAGACCAGTTGCCCAGCATCAGCTGGCCAACTATGGCAACAAAGAGGACTTTGAGGGACCCTGATCATTGTGGCTAAAGTCACCCCACACCACACTCAACAAAGACACACCCATCAACTGCACCTTAACTGGAGCAACCTTCAGGATCAGGACCATTCCATTGCAGTCGTCCTGTAAACTTTGGAACTTGCCTGAAAAATACTCTGGTGGCCAGGTAACTGTCCAAAGTATTCTCTCTAGCCCCCCAGACATCCACCCTATCATATTTGGTTGCCCAAGCTGGGCTGAAGTTGTCGAACTAACTCTTTCAAACTTTTCAAAAGTTTACAAACTTTTTGTTAACTAATTCTTATTTGCGGTTGCATTTAAAAGTATTTATATCTTCAAAAATCTGTATCTCTGGAACCCTCTGTTGAATTCTGATGATCAAGGTCTATAAAAATTCATGAAAAAATGCACCATCCTTATAAATTGTTGTTGTGTCTCTTTCTTGTTGTGTGACTTTATTATGTTGTTTGGTGCTGTTAAATGCTTTCTCAAGCCTTGCTACTCAAAGCCACAGCTACCCAGGGTGTTACAAATGCGCTTGACTGGGCCAAAGATCATTTTTGCACATGTATTCTTTGATAAGGCCCCTCAGCCATATCACATAATACACGCAAATCTTCACAGTAGGCCCTTGTCTTAAACAGGTTCTCCATATTTTGCAATTTGTCTAGAAAGATATTATCCTGACTACAGTTTCATCTGAATGTGGTCTTGTGATTTTGAATGTGCACTGTCTCCATGAAGTACTTAATTACATGCTGTCCGTTTAGAATGTAGATGCCGTTCTGACTGTACAATGTCACATCTAAACATTCTATTGTTGCCTTACTGTAGTTGGCAGTGAATCCAATGTTGTAGTCATTATTATTTAAATATGTGAAAAAATCTTTTAAGGACTATTTACTTCTTTTCCATATAAGAACGACATTGTCTTTGTACCTGCCCCAATATTGTATATGTCATGTTCAAGCCTGGGCGTAGTTCGCTGAGTTTTGCTACGTGGAACTCTGCGAAGTTATACAAAAACTCTACGAAGTTCCACGAGTAGTGGAGTGCAGTGCAAACTGCAGTTTTTGCTGGTATTCCTGCAGCTCGGGTAGAAAGTCTACCCGAGCGGCAGCTCGTGCACTTACCGTTCGCGATCTCGAGTGGGAAAAAAACTCTGCTGCACATTGCGAAGCGGAGTTTTCTGCACTCTGCGAGCTACGCGGAGTGCAGAAAACTCTGCAAACTCCGCTAACAGATTGAAGTTCACCGTCCAAGCCTAGTCCTGTTACGTCTGGTGGTCCATGAGTCGAGATGTTTAACGGTTTGCAAACAATGGTGAAACCTTCAGCAAACTCCGCGAACAGATCAAAGTTCACCGTCCAAGCCTAGTCCTGTTACGTCTGGTGGTCCATGAGTCGAGATGTTTAAAGGTTTGCAAACAATGGTGAAACCTTCAAACCCATAGCCACCGGCATTATTTGTGCCGTTCACTGTTATGGAGAAAAACATATTGTCCAGAGTTACTATATTACATCTCCATGAGCATATCATTATGCTTCAGTAAAGTTGCATCCTTTTGGCTCAAAAAATATTTGATAACTTGCATACCTATCCCTCTCTGTATACTGGTATAAAAGGCTGTAATGTCTAATGTGACCAATGTTAATTCATTTGACTACACAATGTCTCTCGGTTTGTTCTATAGATCCTTTGTTTCTTGTATATGTGCAGGTAAATTCTGTGTAAATGGTTGTAGAAAGATGTTGATATATTTAGACAATCTTTCTGTTGGCGAACCAATACCCGCAATAAAGGGTCTCCCGGGTGAAATACTACTCATTTTGGCTTATAGCTTGAAAATATTTATGACAAACAGATGAGGACAGTTACATTTGTTATTAGGACAAATCCAAAAGTTGAATAGGCACAGGAGAGGTTGATCTCCTATTACTCTTTTTCTCCAAAAGCAAATTAATAATTCGAGATTCATGCTTAAGGAACCAAGCCCCCTCTTTTTTCATTGCAGATCACCTTGAAGAAACTAGTACTCTGTCACTAATATCGTCTTACTTCATGATTTAATGTTAGAGGATTAAGAAAAATAGTTTGTAGTCACGGAGTGAGTCCTTTAGTGAGGAGTACTAACTAAAGAAACCGTTATTCATTTTCCTTGTTAGCATTAGCACACAGCTCAGCTAAATTCTTTAGGACTGATTCATGTTCTAAAATTGAGTTAACCCCTTGCCATTAGAAACATCATATTCTTACGTCACAATTACCTTTTTTCTACTCTTCACTGGTTTATTTACCATGTGTTAGAGGATATTCTACTCTGTGTAGGTCATACTTCCTTTGGTGAGTGTTTTGTGGCCTCAGTTCAATATTTGCCCCAGAACACAGGTTCTCAATCACAAATATGGTCTATACACACAGCATGATATATTTATTTTTAATTTTTATATTTTGACTGTCCTGTCAGGTGTTGTTCTAATACTCGTAAAGAACTTGGCGTGTGTAATGAAGATTATAAGTCTGCTATGGCGGTCTCGCTCTGAATTATTTTTTAACTTTTGCTTGTGCCATCGACAGCACGTAATGGAGGTAATTCATGTATAAAAGTTGGTTACATTTACCCTGTTTTTGCATTTGTTTACTACACATATTTTATTTATTTGTAAAGTTTTGTATAACGCGAACAAGACCCAAGCGGGTATCAGAGCGCTTTACATGTGGGGGAGGTTACATAAATGGGAATAGCATGCTAAAACTGGGATTCCCAGGTGTACAACTATGTGGTAGTCAATCAGAGCATCAAAATACAGGGCAGGTTAGTAAACAGTAGAGCTAAGGCATTTTATGGCAGAAACTTGTTCATTAGGATTTTTTTCACTTCCTTCGGGGCAATGCCTGAAAAAGCTCTGTGACTCGTTCTCTTTTTGAGGAAGATCTGTTGTTTCAGAAGCAGTGAACTTGCACTTCGTGACTGTCTGCAACCCCCTGATAATTCTAGCTTTTGAGCAAGATAAATGTGGGTCTTGAAATGTAGGACTATGTGAGTCATGTATGCAATCTTTAGCTGTATTCTTGCTTCAGATGGCAACCAGTTTAGGGTTTTTAGGGCTGGGGATATGTGATCATTTCGTTTTGTACCAGTAATATATCTGGCTGCAGCCTTAATGGAAGCCCTTAGTGGGGCCAAGTTATGTTCGGGAAGACGGCACAACGTGGAGCTACCGTAGTCAAGCCGAGGCAGAGCAAGAGCTTCTACAACCAACTTAAAGTCTTCATGTGAAAGGAATAGTTTGAGATTCCTTAATGTTCTCATCTGATGTTTAGCTCCCTTGGTTTCATTGCTGATATGCTTCTGCATTATCATGTCTAGAGTAACTCCAAGGGATTTAGCTGACTCAGTAATGTGGGGAGAGCAGTTGAAGGCTGTAAGATGTTTCATCCAGAAGTCGATTTTAGGAGTGCAATTAGGAGAGCAATGAGGAGCAATTCCGTTTTGGAGGTGTTGAGCATGAGGTGGGTCTCAGTGAGCCAGTTTTGAGTGTTTGTCAGAGTAGAGTTGAGTGAAATGAAGTCTTCTGGGGAGGTGATTTTCAGATATAGTTGGGTGTCACCTGCATACATGTGAAAAAGAATATTTGTGAAGCTCAGAGCATTAGCTAGTGGTTTCAAGAATAAATTAAAGAGTATGGGTGAAAGGGCAGACCCTTAAGGAACCCCCAGAGCAACTGTAGAGGGCTGAGATAGTAATTAGTTCACCTTGACTCATTGGAATCTGTTGTGGAGGAAAGTAGTAAACCATTGCAATACCAGTCCTGAAAGGCCCATCCTGGGTTCTATAATGGAAAGTAGCTTGACGTGATTAACAGTGTCAAAGGTCGATGATAGGTCAAGGAGAACCAGGAGGCATAATTCATTTTGGTCTAGCATTTTTAAAATGTCATTCATAATGTGAATTAGTGCAGACTCCAAGCTGTGATCTCTCCTCAAGCCTGACTGATGTTGATCCAAAAGTTGGAATTTCTCAATGTGTAAGCAGAGTTGCGATTGCAAGCATTATCTAGATGTTTCGCCAGAGTGGGGATGTTGGAGATAGGGCGGACGTTATTAAGATCAGCCCTGTTTGCATTCGGTTATTTTAGAAAGGGGGTTACCTGCGCTTCTTTAAGGAAGTCTCGGATCGGGAAACGTCGTTTACAACGCGGTCCTTACATCGCGATGCAACTACATCGCGGTCTTTAGAACGCAAGTTGTTACAACGACTTGCGCTGGATGGCGCTCTAGGACAAGGAATAGTATAATTTACTATCCAACACCTTCCCTATTGTATGTAGACTGGAGTTGGAATAGTACATTATACTACTCCTAAGTCCAATGCCCTCCAACGCAAGTCGTTGTAACGACTTGCATTGTAAAAACCGCGATGTAATGGCATGCGATGTATTAGCATGCGTTGTAATGTCATACAACCCTGGGATCATGCCCTGCGAAAGAGAAGCACTGACATTTGTTGACCATAAGGGGAGGATGGCAGCTTTACTTTCTTTGAAGATGGGGGGTGATAGAAGGTCGTTGAAGTAGTTAGATGGGTTGATCGCAAGAAGAGTGTTGTAGATGTCACTTTCGCTGAGGGGAGTGAAGGTATACCATGAGACATTGTTCTTGGGGCACACGCTGGGGGGAACAAGTTGATCCTAGAGGGCAAGAGGAGCAGCGTGCCCAGAAATTGAGAGAAGAGACCTCTTTGAATCTGGGACGACAATAATGATTTTTGTTGTCTCAACGATGAAGGTGGCTAATTCATCACATGTTGGACAGCCATTCTGTCTTATACATCTGTCTTATATAATGACAACTCCTTTTATGATTTATTGACTACTTACTATGGGATGATTTTTATGCCTAAGAAATCAAATTCGGCCACTGCATCTATCGGGGTATTGCCCACCAACATGTGTCTCTTACAATGGGTCACCCTTTGTTTGGTCTTGCAGCTGTTAAGCTCCAAGCCCTGCTCATCACAAAACAACAGAAAGGACTTTAGTAACTGTTGCATCCAGTGAAGCGAGTTAGAAATCAACAGGGTATCTTCTGTGAAGAGAAGGGCGGGGAATCTCCTCCCACCTGTTTTGGGCGCATCAAAGCCATCCTTGTTCACATACTCAAGCGTATTTGTATAGGGACCCCAAATTTCCAGATTTGCCCTGTACCGGTATCCTGCCTGGTCCCGGGTAATGAGCTGGGATGCAAGAGTTAATTGCATCTACAATTTCATTAAGCAAAAACATAAGGGTGTTGGCATGACAGAAATCGCTGTTACCTAGATACTCCCTGGCTTCCTTGTTTTGTAGTATACAATTTGTGTGTCACCCACTCCTGGAGTTGAACACAAGAATCTAGTGCTGCTTTTTGGCTATTTAGACAAACTGCAACTGTCTTCCAAAAATCCTTATTTTTTGTGGTCATGGCTACATGTAGATACATCCACATAGAGCTTTCCCAATCCCTTTTGGCTTGGGCCAGTGTATGCTGATAGCTTGACCTACACCTGGCAATCTCAGGGTGCCATTTTAATTTAATAGCGACTAGGAGCTCACTTTTGGCTAGATGGCATGCTTTATTGTTCCATGCAACAGATTTGGGCACTGGCTTTCTGTTGCCTCTGGCTTGTCCTATCAGCTCCCTAATATGGGTAAATAGTGAATCGTGGCTGTTTATAGGTTCATGGGTCCTACATTCGAGCAGTAGCTGAGATAACATTTCAGCCTCCTGCTTTACTCTTTGTGTTACTGCCTCTAGTGCCTCAGGATGTTTTTCCACTCACTCCCACTTGATGTGTTTCCAGTGATTGTATATGAGAGATCTCCCAGTTCCCTATTTCCCCAGCTTACAGATGTTGTACTGGACTTGTCCATGTGAGTCAGGCCGAGGGCAATGGGATTACTATCTACATGGTCCACCACTTCAATATCCTGTATAACTAGCCAGAGCTTTATATCGGCTAGAAAGTAGTCTATTCCTCAACCCAGCCGGTTAAAGGTAATTTTACCCTGAAGTCAGAGGGCATTTACAAGTTTGTGGCTCTAAGATCATTGTTTAATGTTAATGCCAGAACCTGTGCAGCTTTGGTTGACAATCTAATGGTTGCTAACTCAATCTGGGGAATTTCTCACTGTCTATCCCACTCCTCAGAATCTAAAATACCTCCACACCCAGCTCAGGTCGAGCCAGAGGTAATGACGGACAGAGCGGGTCCTCTTTGACCTGAGTTGTTACCAGGCGAGGTGAGGTCCAATCCTCGTATAAGACAGGTACCATCTGCATCCCTCTACTTAGGTGCCCCTAAAGAGGTCATCTCAAAGCTACAGGTCATAGAGAACTGTTCTGCAAGTCTGCTCACTGACAACCCCACTCGTTGCTCAGCAAGACCAACCCTCCACTCTCTCCACTGGCTCCCAGTACAGCAGAGAATAAACTTCAAAGCCCTTTGCATAGCACACAAATCCCTTAACGATCATGGGCCATTAATCAACAGGGCCATGATTCGTCCATACATTGCAAATAGGGCACTTTGTTCAAATGAATTCCATCTTGCAACGATTCCCAGGACAAAAAAGGTCAGAAGCGGTGGCAGGCTCTTCGCACTTAACACCTCCAAACTATGGAATGCCCTCCCACTACATCTACGGGATGAACCTAATCATCTGAAATTCCGTAAACAACTGAAGACCTGCCTGTTCATATAGAGCCCTCCTCTTCCCTCCCCTCGTATCCATGCAGCGCTGGGATGCCTCCGGGTAGCAATGCGCTACACAAATAACAATAACAATAGCAATAACAATAAAAATCTCGTTGATACGGAGGATTCATATTTGGTACATAAGGTTGTATTGATTCCAACCTTCTTTTCTTTTCTTTTCTGTGTTTTCACTGTTTAGTCACTTCATTTTTAATGCAGTAGCATCGATAATTATAGACAGGTGTTGAAGAAAGCCGAGGACTACTAGTCCAGAAGGCTGAAACATGTTGACCTAATTTATAAGCAGTTATGTTTGAAAACTGCTTTTTGCACTGTTCTTAAAAAGGATTACAAGAGATATCCCAATAAAAGGGTTTCTCTCTTGTAAATCCTTTTTTAAACTTCACTTTCACACTATTGCACTGCACCCATCACTCCCACACACTGTTTTTGATCACATCTATGTGTTTTCAGAGCTTGTTTTCTCTTGTATCTTTGTTCCTCCTACGTGACCCATGTAAGTTATTATCCACTAGAAATGCCTCTATGATCAAGAGGGACAGTGGATGGTAGGGAGGATACCCAGATGATGATACTGATGGGAATCTGATTGTTCTTAAGGGTCTTTCTATTCTTTAATTTCTTTCTGTAGTACTCTTGTCGTTATATATGTTCAGAGATCTCTCCTCAGAGAGGGTTCTGCATCAAGAGACCCCCGGATTAGATGTTTTGTTTTGATAGGATTGATTGGGGAAGTAATCTGTGGCAGGTCTATAAATATCCCTTCGACCCTCTACTAAACTTTAGTTATTTTTTTATTATATTTTTTATCCGAGTCCTCAGTCAAGTCAAAGGGAGTGGCAGCGAGCAGTTCAAAGGTGCAATTAAAGTCTATTGCTACCAACATTAAATCATTCCCTGAGTGTTCCGAAATGACGTGTTCTAGTGCAACAAGCACCATGGCCTCAACATTACAGGTATCTGCTCTATAAAAGGCATTAAAAATCTTTAGCGGTAGAGCCAGAGGGGAGTACCGACCTTACTGCTAAAATGTCAGGAGAATCAATGGTGACAATATTTCTATCACATTGGAGTGTGGTCTTAACACAAATTCCTAGTCCTCCTGAGGGCCTGCCTCTACCTGACTTGGATGCATTAATACTAAAAGATGTGAAACCCCCTCCCCCATAAAACAAACACCATGCCTCCTAGAGCAGGTAAATGTCAAAAGACTCCTTAAACTGACCCCATTCCACATCAGATAGTAACTTGGATACCCCAGCCATGTCCAGGTTACGAGTAAATGGAACACGGTGCAACTTAACTTCATTAGGGAATTGGGGGTAGGAGAAATCACTGTGATGACCTTCCAAACTAGCATCATAGGGAATAGGCACTGGATAAGACTCCTGAGGTAACAAGCAATCGAATTTAGGGCCGGTGGAACTAGCCCCGACATTGCTGGAAGGGCTGGGAAGTGTGTGAGATGAGTTAGCATGCTGTGGCATACTTTCCCCTATGGGCACCAAGCTGCAGTCGCAGCAGGGGGGAGCCACAGGGCACAGTCAAGGAAAAATCCTACTGACTCAAGACCCGTATTCCCCCAGCTTCTTGCTCTCCCCATAGCTGATCAACCCCCCTAATGTGGACAGGGGTAGATATTTGAGTAAGACACCAGTGGTAGCACAGATGATTGTTCTGAAGTCAATGGCCATAAAGCCCTCTATCAGGTCTCTGTGTCGAAAATACACCCACACCCCATCCTACGGTTCACTGGGAGAGAATATCCTCTCTTCACTTAGGATATTACTCCCGAGAATGAAATATAATTGCTGAACCTCACATGACCAGTGGATGGCCTTGTTGGTGAGTCATTATCTTCTCTGTTCCCCAGGGTCAGCTTGGGGACACACAAGAGATCGACTAAGGCCAGGATTTACCCTTGCTTTTTGGGAATATAGAAACCACTGTGGATCAGCCCTCCAGGATAGGACAAATGAGGTCTCTCAATAGAAGGAACATATGCGCCCAAAGATCCCCACCCCTTCGCTGGGCCTGTGTTTATAGCATTCTTCAACAGACCCACCCTAGGAGAATGGTCATGAAGGGCCATCCACCCTGGGTTTGAGCATAAGGTAAGGGTAGTCAGCAATAACTGCTTATCACGTGCAGTAAAGTGTGGAAAGATCGTAACCGCATGTCTAGTGGGGAGCTGAAGGAAGTGGCTCTTAGGGGCCACCTGGGTTACTGAGAAACACCTAATATGCCTGCCCAAGTAATGAAGAGTCGGTCAGACAGTAGAGAATACAAACAGGCATTTATTAGCAATACTCTGCAGAGGAGTAAATCTGACCTGCACTCTAAGATGTATGCAGAGGGACTGGCCCCCCAACAGCCTGCAACATGTAACCATACCTCCAGGAACCCCCAACCACACCCACAGTGGAAAGTTACCAGCTTAGGCCGAAGGCGAACAAAGGAGGCACAGAAGGATGAGCTATGATCTGCTCCATGGGTACACACTATCATAATTGTAAGGTTGCCGTGCTGGGTCTCAGCGTCTCCTAACGTGGGAGCAGAGCTACACACATGGATAGGTATGCAAGGGGCGGAATGGCCTATTCATTAGTAAGTCAGAAGACAACCTTGAACAGAAGAGAAAATAATAACTAAATACAGTCTTCAGCTGAGGCAAGGAATATGAAAAACAGGGCCTACTTTGGACAAAGCCTAATGGGGATTGCAAAATACAAAATGGAGTCACGCATGTTAACTAAGGCTTGTGCATTACAGGGACAACTCAGTGGGTTGCATAACGTAAATACACATGAGATGTCATTTAGCAGCACACTGCTAACCTAATATGGCACAAAATATGTATATAATAAGAATGGGGTTTCTCAAACCTGACAGAGCCCAGAGCTGACCCCACCCTCCCCCCTTGATTGGTGCAAAATTTTTATTTTTTTTATTTTTAAGGTTTTATATAGCGCTGGCTAGACCAGGAGGTATCAGAGCGCTTTACATGAACATCAGATCATAGTTACAGGTTACATCCTTACAAAGGTTACACAGTTAATACAGCATGGCAACATAGGGCCATATGTAGGTAATTTTAATTTACAGATTCGAAAATACCGAATTTTACCGATTCGGTATTTTCGAATCGGTAAATGCTATGTAGATAAAAAAATCGGTAAAATAATTACCGATTCGGTAATTGCCATTCATTCCTATGGGCCTGGAGGCCCATAGGAATGAATGTAAATTACCGAATCGGTAAATACCGATTCGGTAAAATAGGGAAAGGGTCAAGGGTGGCAGGGTGGCACTTTGACACCCTGATTAGTGCTTGTGTGCACATGTGGCAAACACACATGCCCTAAGGGCATGTATGTCTGTCACATGGTACAGGTGTAAATGCACAGATTTGCATTTACATAGAAATTCGTTATTTACCACCAACTAATAATTGGTGATAAATAACGAATCCTTAATGCCCAGAAACACTCTTTGAAGTGCTTCCTACATTTCATTTACCGATTCGGTAAATACCGAATCGGTAAATGATGATTCGGTAAATACCGAATCGGTAAATACCGATTTGTTATTTACCGAATCGGTAAATGTGCCTCCTACATAGGAAAAGCCTATTACCGGTCGGTAACGGCAGATTTCGGCCGTTACCGACCAGTAATGGCCTTCCTACATATGGCCCATAATTACTTGTAAGGTCGAGATAAACAAAAAGCACAAATACGTAAGGGGAAAAGCAGGCAAGGGGAAAGATTCAAGGGAGGGGGGTAGGCGCTGGGGAAGTAGACAGGTAATGAGGGTGGGAAAGAGAAGGGGAGGGTGAAGGACACAGCATGGAAGGAGGAGGGGAAGGGCGACGGGGACACAAACCGGTAGACGAGTCAATGCACCGTCCAACGTCCAGTAAGCTGTGATCCCAGGGGAAGTGGTATCACTTCTCTCTCTCTGTTGCGGGAGGCTCACTTTACGCAGTGGACTTTACGCAGAGGGGTCTCTGAGACTCCAAGGCCAACATACTGGATCCTTCCCCAAAAAGGGGAGAGGGAGTGCTTTGGCAAGGGGTGCCATACCATACCTCAGCGGTGAGTGACTCCCTTGGCGCAGTGGACTCTCTCAGCGGGTTTGCTGAGATCCAGAGTATAAATATTGGATCTTTCTCCAACAAGGGGAGAAGGAGTGCTTAGTCAAAGGGCACAAAGGACAGGGGGCTAGGCAGACTAGCAGGCAAGGTAAGAGATTCAGGGGAGAAGGGATAGGAGCTAGGGAAGTAGACAAAGAGAGAAAGAGTACTAAATGGGAACATATTTAATTAATGAGTTATTATATAGTGCTGGCTAGACCCGAAGGAAACAGAGCGCTTTACATGAGGACCAATAATGTTGCAATTTACATCAGTTAAAAGTTACATAAGTATCCTGAAAAGCATTTAACCCCATCCGCGCTAAGCGTTTTACCGCTGTGCGCTAAAGATTCGCAATTACCGCGTTACATGACGAGCTCAGCTCGTCATGAGCGTACGACAGGCGTACCTCATGACGAGCTGAGCTCGTCATGAGCGTGGAAAGGGTTAACCCCTTCGACGCTCATGACGAGCTCAGCTCGTCATGGAGTTTCCCTTGATTTCAATGGAAAGTCAATGGAGGCTTAGTAAACCCCTTAGCATCCAAGTGGTTAAAGAACATAGGGGACAAGGAAGGTGAATGGCTCAGATTTTCCACTACCTTGAGGAAGTCCTTCATCTGATCCCTCAACTCCCCAATTAACCCTATCAAAATACGAAACATTAAAATAAATAAAGTGCACAAATACATTAAAATTCTAAATTACAATTTCAATTTGTTTTAATGTAATTATATTAAAAAACATTAAAAAGTATTTCAAAGAGTACCCACATATTTATTAAAACAATTTAACATTATCACCCAACACCATTTAAAACATATAAAACTTAAAATACTACAATAATATTGAAACAAACAATATAACATACAGCTATATTTGTAACAATGATGCCTAATTAGCTTTATTTGTAACAATGATGACAATATTATTTACAAGGATATTAAAAACAACACTAAAAAACTATATTTTTGTGCAATATTCCTGCCCACAATATTTTTGATGTCACAATATATATGCAAAAATATTAGTGTTACACAATTTTTCCAACTTTATATTTTGTCAAATGCTTAGGAATGGTTATAGTAAGGTAGTTTCAAACAACTCTGACTTAAGAGACATATTAGTATAACATTATTTATCCTGTTCTCCATGAAAGCAAACTAAACCACTGCATTGACAATCTTTCTTGTGTATGTAATCCCCTCAATAATTTTCATGAGCTATGCCAATGCTCTCCCTCTGTAGAATTGTGGGAACAATATTGGGAGATACTCATGGACTGAAGCCTAACTCTCACTGGGACAATTTAGAGAGTTTCTTTAAGGCCCTGGTCTTTTTATCTCTGATGACTAAAATAGAATTATTCACATGCCTCCAGTGAGGGGTTGAGTTGTGAAAATGCTAGATTTTATTCATATTCTAATTATGTTTTTATTAAGGGCCTTGAGCATCTATCATAATTGATTGCCATGGGATGGAAATACCTACATGAGCAAACCACATTTTATCGTGACTTGCTCTTTCTGATTACAAGTAGGCCACCCATGGTTATCCATATTCCTTCATGTCACTTAATGGGGAATTGCGCGCTTTGTTTAACACTAGACCATCTTCCTTACATCTGTTCTGTGGTTGTTGGTGGAAAGTCATGCCAGTGGAGTGGAAATGAAAACAAAAAGGAAAATAACAAAGTTGAGGATCTTTGCTGCAGGATATGATCACACTTAACTGGCCCTTCGGACTGACCAGCCTGGTCTGTGATTAATTGTATTCCAATATTATTGAGTTGCATTTGAAATCTAAATGCAATGCACTCCTGAATGAAGATAACACTGATCAAATGGATTTTGTACAGGAAAACAGACAAGACCTGGGTTAGGATTAAGAAAGGCTCAATCCTGGTAGGGTTTGTTTGGGAGAAAACGTGCCAGTGATTCACAACTGGAAAAATTGCAAGTGCCTAGTAGAACTGTCAAAGCGCTTGCCCCCGAGTGAAATCTGGTGCATTTTCCAGTGCTTCTTACTACCTCATAAATCTCCTGGCGACATGTTAGTTGGGCCTGATGCTTTGTGGGGAAAGACCTGTCCAGCGACTCATAACCCGGTAAAATGTAAGTGCCTAATGGAATAGTGGATGCACTTACCAGAAGAGGGAAATCTGGCAGCTTCCCCCATACCGCTTGAAATGACTCCAGGTACAGTGGTTTCAAGTGGAAAAGAAGTTTAATCAGTATAACAACCCCAGAGGCATCCAAGGACCAACTCCTTCAGCAACTGTACATTTCTCTCTCTGGACTGCTCCCTGGATTCCACACTCTGGAATCCAGTGAGCACAGTGTGACACATAGAACATTACAGCATTACAAGGAAATACAAGATACAACATATCTCCCTTCCTATAAAAATACAAAATAGAGATAACATAAACAAAATGATAAAAATATAAAGAAAATATGTGTAGTTTAGCACAAACTCAAATTCTCCATTGTACACACTATAACGCACTTAAATTACGAACATATGTAATCCTTCATCCATAATGGTCTGCACTTAGGCCTAGCTGAAAGAGAAACAGAAATAGGCACATCATCTCCTTCTGCAGCAGATGTTTTCGAAGACCTACTCCCATGACCCTCAATTTGTTTGCTTTCCAGATCATTACATCTCGCTATGCTTCTTACATTCCATTGCTTACCATCATCCAATTTCACTATGTTTCCACTTACAAAAATGATTTGTTTAGGTTTAGACCACTTGGAAGAACCAGGTTTTCGATTCCCCATTAATTGTGAGCGTACCCAATCACCAACCTTAAATGCTCTGACATTACACTTAATTTTGGTATTGTGATCACGTACATACTTGTTTTGATACTGTTGAACTTTGTTCAACAATTTCTTACCATCAATTCTTTCTGCACTATTTTCTGACATCCATTTCGGTTTGACTTTAGACCCAGCCACACGTCCTTTTAACAAAGAAAAAGGAGACTTTCCTGTGGCCGTATGAGGTGTATTTCTATAACACCATAACATTTCTTTAACAGCATCTTTGCAATTATCATCATTATTGTTCGCAAGTTGAATGCAATCTTTCAACACGCGGTTGAACCTTTCTATTAAACCATTTTCTCTTGGATTATATACAGAGGTGGTAATGTGTTTCACACCTACTTGGTTTAAATAAGCAGAACATTCTTCAGCTATAAACTGCAGACCATTATCTGATAAGATCATGTTCGGATAACCCTCTCTGCGAAAAATTCCCTCACAAAATTCAATTACATTGGAAGCCTTAATATCCTTCACAAAAGCTACTTCAGGCCACTTGGAGTGAAAATCCATTAAAACAATTGCAAACTTATTTTCAATTCCTTTAACATGAAATGGACCACAAATATCTATGGCGACTTTGTCCCAAGGTCCGTCCGGAAAAGGAGTTGCAGAAATAGTGGTTTCTTAAGATTTGTGGGATTTATCACTGCACATACACGCTAAACAATTCCGAACACATCTATCTATGTCTTTATCCATACCGACCCACCAAAAATCATTCCTAGCTCTCCTTTTCATGCTAGTCATTCCACTATGTCCTTCATGTAACAGACTCAACAATTTGTCTCGTAATGTTAAAGGTACAACCAATCTGTCACCTCTCCTAAGTATGCCGTCATAAAAAGATAATTCCGGCCAAACCATCTTATAATTAGCCAGAATGGACTTATCCAAGGATGATAAATCAACACCAACATGAAGATTATTGATAATTTGTTGCAACACAGTGTCATTAGCCACAGCTTGAACCCATTCTTGTTTACTTAATGCACTATTGCACGATTCTTCAATATTGGCCACTAACCATTCATCATTATCCTCGACTGCATGATCCTTATCACTAGATAAAGGAAGACGTGATAAACAGTCTGCATTGATGTTTTTGTGACCAGGAACATAGTTAATCTGAAAATTGTATCCCTGTAACCTGTACAACCATTTTGCTATTCTAGGCGTGGCCCTAGAGGCACCCTTTGTGGTAAAAATGTCAATGAGAGGTCTGTGATCTGTTCTTAATTCAAATGCAGTTCCCCAAATGAAAGTTTTAAAATGGTCTACACCCCACCAACATGCTAAAGCTTCTTTTTCAATGACAGAGTACGAAGGTTCAGCACCTCTCAGTGTACGAGATGCAAAGGCTATAATGCGTTCAACTCCACTGTGCTTTTGCATCAAAACTGCGCCTAAACCATATGCACTAGAGTCCACTACAATTATGGAGTCATGATTTGGATCATAAGGTTTAAGAGCAACTGCTTTAGTGATGTCTCTTTTGATGTTGTCAAATGCTAGTTGACATGAGGTGGGCCATATAAAGGACGTACCTTTTTTCATCAATAATCTTAAATTATGCACCTTATCAGCAAAATTTGGGACAAACTTAGAATAGTATTCTGTAAGTCCCAAAAATGACCGTAACTGATCTTTATTGATAGGATGAGGTGCTTTTTCAATAGCCTCCAATAATTTCATCTTAGGTTTAACACCTTCATTTGAAATAGTATGTCCAAGATAATCAATTTCTTTCACTCCAAACTTACATTTTTCACCACATACAGTCAAACCGGCATCTTGAAGTTTCTGCAGAACACTGTGTACTGCTTTGTCATGAGAAAATGCATCCTTACCCCAAATAAGAACATCATCCTGAAATATTCTCACATTCAGTTCATCCTTTAAAATACTACACATGACTCTCTGAAAGACAGAAGATGCAGATGCCAAACCAAATGGCATTCTGAGATATTGAAAAGCACCTTCAGGCGTAATGAAAGATGTTAAATGCCTAGATTCTGCATGTAATTTGATTTGGTGATATGCATTCGATAAGTCAATCGACGAGAAATACATAGCATCTTTAATGCTAGATATCATCTCATTGATGTGTGGCAGAGGATGTCGGTCAATCCAAATATTCTTATTCAAATCTCTCAGATCCACACACATCCTAATTTTGCCATTGGGTTTGCGTGCCAAAACAACGGGACTAAGCCAATCTGAGGCCTCAATAGGTTCTATGACTTTAGCATCACACAGTCTATTCAATTCTTCTTTTAAAGGATTCCGTAAAGCAAATGGTACATTTCTTACCTTATGAACTGTAGGTATACTGTCCGCTTTCAATATAATCTTATGCTCAAATTTGACTAAGCATCCTAAATCTTTGCTGAACAATTTGGGAAAAACAGATTCCCATTTGGAAGAAGATTCCTCATTAGTTAATAATACCTGTTCAGAATAATCTTCATATAACACAACTTGATCCGGATGATTGGGATTTAATAATAACCCCATTTTTTAAGATCTTTCCAACTCAATAAAGGTCGCCCTTGTTCGACAACATATACCTTGGTTGAACAAGATCTGCCTTTAAAAGTTAATTGTGCATCAAAATACCCTAGCACAGGTAATTTTACTCCACAATATCCCTTAGGTCGTACATCTGAGGATATTAAAGTGTATTTGTTTCCATTTTCCCACATGCTTTTATCAATAATGGTGTATGGCGAACAAGAATCTGCCCAAAGCGACATGTAGACTTGGTTTATCAGTACTTCACATTTAGGAGGACAGTAATCTTCAGAAATATCATTTACAAAATCATCATACAGTACCATAACTTCAATATCATTTTCATAACTATCATTCTCATCATTATCACTGTCTACTTGAGATTCTACCAGGTTGACAGAACGTTTCCAATTGCTATTATCACCAGTTCTGCACCATTTAGCAAAATGGCCTATTTTTTTGCATTTGATGCATGTGACTTTACTAGCAGGACATTTAATGAAATCCGCAGTGTGTTTTTGGCTACCACACCTAAAACATATTCGTTTGTTAAAACTTGTTCTGTTTTTGGAAACATTAGTTTACATGTTTTTGTTATCATTTTTGAAATCTGTTTTTTTGTAACCACTGCTTATGGCATTAACATTACCAGATTCATCTTTATCTTTTTGTGGTAAAGAGCTTAACTCTTTAACATAATGAGAAGTGTTTTCCATTTTCCTAGCAGTATCAAGTGTTTTTTGTAAGGATGGATTCTTGAGTTCAAGTAAGCGTTCTTGAATTTTGATGTTTTTAACTCTATTTATAAATTGATCTCTAATGATCTCTTCATGTAAATCTTTGAATTTACATGTGATGGCTAAAGTTCTTAAACAAGCTACATACTGTTGTACATTTTCACCTTGCAGTTGTGCTCTAGAGAAAAATTTGTGTCTTTCAACTACAATGCTAGTTTTCTTCCCATAATTCTCCTCTAAAGCTTTTAAAGCATCGGAATATATATCAATGGATGTATCATTTGAACTCGTTTCACTAGTTTCACTAGTTCCATCATTGTCAATAACTGTTGAAACAACACGATTCATTACTGGTAAAGTTTTTACAACTTTCCTGCCTTCAACTCCTAAATTGTGTTTTAATAAAGCTAATTTCCTAGATGGTAAAAATACATCACCACCAATTGCTTCTAAATAAGTCTCGAAAGACTCTGACCAATCTTCCCAATTCATTGGAGGGGGACCAGGACATTGTAAGAACTTAGGAGGAGCAACAACAGAAGAAGAAACATCCATGTTAATGACAGAATGTCAATAATATCAAAATTAAAAATATCACTTAGTACATAAGAGAAATAACACAATGGATTAAAATAAATAACGTAGTCACCGTTGTCAGTGTAGGGTAGATTGAAGTTTACTTGACTACTGTTGCTAGGAGTTTATCTCATTTCCTGTAGTGTTTACTGTTGCTAGGAGTTTATCTCACTTCATGTAGTGTTCATGTATGATATGTGTTCAAAAGTACCTTTGCGCGTTTTAAATAATGCTTCGTTTTTAAGTAATTGTAGAAATTTGCCTTCGGATCGTTTTCTGTAACGTTGCTGTCTTTATTTCCAATCACGAAGAGAACAACCGGTTAGTTATTTGCATCGGGAAGTTACCATGGTGATTCAAGATGGCCGCCGCTGTGCGTAGATAGCGCGTTCAATGTGAACGTGATGACGTGTTGATACTAGACATCGCAACACGAAGAAGAGAGCTGTGACGAGCAGAATGATCTCGCAGAATGAGCAGAATGATCTCGCTGTGACGTGAAGATCAACACGGCATTTTTTAAAATGGTAACGATAGGAGTTTAGTTCAGTTACGATGCTTTATAATGATTTAAGGCAAATTACGATGTAAGAGTTTAAAAAAACGCAGTTTTTACGCATAAATCGTTTCATCACATGAAGGTTTCTTGCATCAGTTCGAATTAGCGCAATATAAGGTACTTTAAAGTTTTTTGAGAAAATAAAGCTCTTAGTAAAAATTTTAAAAGGTGTAAGGAAAAAATATATATATATATATATTTTATCAGGTATATAGAAAGTTCATACCATATTCAGCCTTGATCTGGGGTTGTAGAAAATGTAGAAAATCTTCAAACTTCATAAGAAAAGTCTCACTTCATCAATTTGATTTTCTTCAATTGGGTTCTTCAAATCAATCCCATCCTCGTGGCCACTGAAATGATTCCAGGTACAGTGGTTTCAAGTGGAAAAGAAGTTTAATCAGTATAACAACCCCAGAGGCATCCAAGGACCAACTCCTTCAGCAACTGTACATTTCTCTCTCTGGACTGCTCCCTGGATTCCACACTCTGGAATCCAGTGAGCACAGTGTGACACATAGAACATTACAGCATTACAAGCAAATGCAAGATACAACACCGCTCACACCAAAAAAGATCCTTTACAGTGTTCAGCAGGCCATTCTATGCTGAAGCGCATTGCTTCAATAAATCTGTAGCTGAAGAAAACCATCTATTTTTCAGCTTGTCTTATAACCTACAGCACTTCCCAGCCACAGTGCCATTATGCAGCATTTAGCCATTCAGCATTCGGTGTCCCGGAAATGATAGGCTGTTGCCTAGCAGCAGATCATGTGGGATCCAACAACTGCCCATTAATGCTAGTATCCTGGAGGGCTTGTTACTACCAACCTGATTGAGGAATGAGAGCGAAGGCGCTACAAATATGGGAAAACATCTTATAACTACCAATGTTGGTGCTATTTTAACTCTGCCTCAACGCTGGCCCAGAGAGCAGTAAAATTCCCCTCACAAGTGAAATCTATGTCGACGAGGGGAGGCCGCAGCCCGCAGTTTTGTCAGGGGTCAGGGATGACCACAAGCCCTAGTAGCTCAGAAGAAGGCCTGACTGCTGCCTATAAGGAAGGAGAAGTGGGGATTGTGGATGTCCCTAAGGATTTGCGGGTGGAAGTGTTGAATTCCCCCACAGGGAAATAGGATGATTAAAAACAATGAGAATACAGGGATAATTGATAAACAAATGACTTGTACTGTAGAGGCTATCACGAAGCAAATGAAAACGAAAGAGTATTCTTTGTTTGTAAAAAGAAGTCAGTACCAATAGGCCATGCAGGGACATCCCAGCCCGCTGATATTCATGCACCAGCAGATTCACAGTCCCCAGCACCAGCTTTAACCTCAGAGCCATGCCAGGCGAAAGCCACGCATTACCAGGTCTCTTAGTCCGTAAGTAGCAATGTGCCACATTTACAATTGAAGATCCAGACTGTAGTACCATCTTGATCTGAAGAAGTTCAACACCAAAATACCCAGGAGGAT
Organism: Lissotriton helveticus; assembly: GCF_964261635.1. Classification (NCBI taxonomy): domain Eukaryota; kingdom Metazoa; phylum Chordata; class Amphibia; order Caudata; family Salamandridae; genus Lissotriton; species Lissotriton helveticus. The sequence goes on along the minus strand of NC_136061.1, from coordinate 1,142,412,284 downwards.
GTGAGGGTCTCGGCACAGTGTGATACAAAGACAATGCTCAATATTATCTTAGATGAAATTAGAATCCGAAATGCTTCACAAGCAACAGGCAGCTCTGCGTCAGAGGTTATCCAAAATTGAAGAAACCATGATGCACTTTCTAGAAAGGCTACAGGACGCGGAATCCAAAAGATCACATATTGAAGATCAAGGTGGCTCAATGTAGGAGGAAGTTTGCACTTTAAAAAGCAAAAGTCCGTACTAGAATGCAAAATTGAGGCATTGTAGAACCTCTCACGGCTATCTAATCTTCGGATAGTGGGAGTTCCAGAAGGTTGTGGGGGCCCTCAGGTCCTTCAATGGGTGGACTCATGTTATACCGGAACACTCAAGCGATTTGACCATTTCATGGGCCCATTGTGTCCCGGCACAAAAGTCTCCTAACTCACAACTGCCAGGCCCTATATTAGTGAGTTCTGATTATTATCGTGCTAAAGAGCATATATTAGCCAAGGCCATGAGAAGAAACAGTTTTCAACATAAGACATACCCCGTTGTTATATATTTTCAGACATGTTGGCAGCAGCAGCCGCTGCCGAAAACAGTTCATTAAACGCTATATTTGTTCAAAGCACAGGGTCCTCAAGCCGAAATTGCTCAACAATCAAAGCTTAAGTTCTTAGTTAAAGAGCACTTTCACATATTTACTAATTTAGCAGTTGCTCACGAACTCCTGCAAAAGATTTAGAATAGAGTATAAATGCAATCTCTGGAGTCTATACCATTCTAAATGTGGAGTCAGTCGTATTATGTTGTTGATGCTTTTAGGTGATGGTTGAGGATAGGATCTTGAGATTCTACATGCCTTAAGCAGGGTTTCAAGTGTGGTGTGGGATGCGTGTCCACTAGGTTGCAACAACATGACACCCCTGGTGGATGGCTGGGGCTATAAAAGGGGTATTGTGGGCGATTCCCCTCCTGCAGGGGCAGTGATATTTGGGGGTGGAGGGAAAGCACTGGGTGGGCTTAGGCCTGGGGGAATCCATGGGTGAAGGGGAGCACTTCTAGCAAAAATGAGCCAAATCATATTAGATCTGGATTTTTGTAGCAACAGATTGCATGGAATATATAGTTAATGGGTCTTGAAGTTAGATGTCTCACTTTCAATGTCAATGGTGTGTCAAATATGTGTAAGTATGGAGGACTAATTAGATAGTTAACTTCCTTTCACCTGGAGGTCTTGTTTTTACAGGAGACTCATCTTAAAAGCAATGATTTGAAGCTCTTTATCCCGGAGTATTACTCAAAGGTTTATTTTGCGTCAGCTGGGCTGGCAGGAAGAGGAGTCTCAGTGTACCACACTGGAGGAGTGGACTGGTTGGTTTCTCAAGTCATTAGAGATCCCTAGGGAAGGTGGATTCGACTGTAAGTCAGTAGGGATGGGAACTTTTTAATTTGGTCAAGTAGTACGCCACAGTATTTAGTGAAAGATATTTACATTGTTGCTATGGGAGCTGTGGTCCCACAATCATTTTAGGGGGTGATTTAAATTTTATTCAGGATTAGTTAATACTAAGATCCAGATCTAACAAAATAAAAAATCAGTTAAAACCCAAAACTAAAAAGGTGATTGATGCGCTGAGCCAAGATTTTCAGCTAACAGACCCGTGGCAGAGATCACGTAGGAATGTCACAGTCCACTTGCTTCTCGCACCGCTTTCATACAGCTTCCTATACCGATTATTTTTTAATTTTCCTTTTACTCCCTGGTCACCATTACTGTAGAAATGAATATGATCAGAGTGAAAAGGTCCAGGTACCAGATGGACTGGGCCATTCTTACCATCCCAGATTGGTTAAAAGATATGAAAATATTTATTCAACAATTTTTTCATCAGAATATGTGTACGGCATCTCTGTTTTCAGTCTGGGAAGCCTTGCTGTTCAGGGGCAGATTATTGCGTATATGTCTCAGAAGTTTACAATTCATGGGGATCATATAGCTGAGTTTCAATTGACAGTAGATATAGCCCTTCAGGCAAAAATCTGCTTGCAGGGTCAACAACCCCCTATAGAGAATCAACTGGGTAAAGTCAAGCATCATTTGAGAGAGTTATTTGTATTGGAGGAAATTAAGAGCTCAAGGGCTTTTCAACAGCAGGGATATGACGAAAGCCAGAAGATTGGAAAATTCCTTACATGGTCAATGTGTGTTAAGCAGGATACTGCGTTAATTAGTCAGCTACAGAAGTCAGGGACTGGGAAAGTTGTTTCTGATAAGGCGAAGGAGTCACACATTTTTCTGCAGCATCTTCTTTGAAAGTAAATATACAATTTCAGTGGCCGGTATATCCCAATATTTTCATTCTATCAAGCTGCCGCAGCTGGTTAATTCCCAGATAGAAAGGATGGTCTCTAGCATAACAGCTTTAGAACTAAAGGAAGCTCTTGCTACAATGCCTAGTGCGAAGACTAGGGGCAATAATGGTTTTCCAGCAGAGTTTTGTAAAGCAATGGCAAGTGAGCTTACACCCTTTTCAACTGAGTTGTTTAAGTTTGTTAGGGAGGGTGGGGAGCTTCTATCATCCTTCAAGGAGTCTACAGTAATTCGTTTTAAAAAAAGGATAGGAACCAGAGGGATGCTAAATAAAGCATATTGGCCAATTACCTTGTTGATTGCGGATTATAAACTTTTAATAAAAATATAGGCTATTCGCATTACTCTGGCAGCCTAGGCTGTAATACATAATGCCGCCGGTAAACAACCTTTACAACGCAACTTTTACCACGCAGTGCCTTTACAACGCAACTTTTACAACGCAAACCATTACAGCGCATTGCGCTGGGGGGCGCTCTAGGATAGGGAATAGGTTTAATGTACTATCCAACACCTTCCCTACTATCCACGGGGACTGGAGTTGGAATAGTAAATTAAACAATTCACTATCCAGCGCCTAAAAGCACTATGCGTTGTAATGGTATGCGTTGTAAAAGCATGCGATGTAAAAGCATGCGTTGTAATGTCATACATCCATGCCGCTTAACCACCAGGTTCCTCAGCAAAAGTGCAGACAATAGTGTCTGTGCACAATCCTCTTCTTGTACTAATTCCATTCCTTACACTTGAGGTACAACTCAACCCTATCGTATAGTGGGTGGCAGGCCATGGGACATGATAGACGCTTACTTAAGCACCAACCTGTCACTGGGTGGCCCCCTTTTCCCCTCTTAACCCTCTTCGTCTGGGCTTGGGCCTAACAGCGGTGCCACCATTCCATATAACCCCCCACACATTCCAACTTGTACAGACCCAAGTACCACTGACTTCAGGCGCACTTTCCCGGTTACAAAAATGGATTGTTTAGAGCTCCCACCCGCAGCCACACCCTATGTAGTAAATTTAGAAAACGTCCCGGTTCTCACTAACCTGCACACGAGTCATGGGAATCCCTTGGGAACAAATCCCTAAACTGGTTGAACGCAAGGGTAGGGCTGGGGGGGCACTCTTTGCTGATTTGAAAATGATCGGGAGGGTTAGATGGGTGGGAACAGGAAGAAAAACGTTAGAGGTTGACTGTGTTGTGCTTTCATTCACTTCTCCCAACTTGGTGAATCTTATTTTCGAGAGAGTCAGCCTCCCCTCTCTCACAATTAACAGATTATGGTTTTACCGCTTGGCTTTTTCTATCAACCCCCGGCCCACTTCGAACAGCTGCCATTTGCAGCAGGCCCACATCACCAGGGCTTTCGGCTAGAGTTCCACCATCCAATTGAAATCCATACCTGGTTTGATTGGCTCTCCACTTTAAGTTGTGTGGATTGACTAAAGAAACCTGTGGAAATAAACAGGGAGAATCAGTCTGGCCCTATGATTGTCATGCCGCATGAGAGGGGGTCACAAGCGGAGTATGGTCTTGTGGGTTATCCATCGCCTTTGTTGTTAGCAGACACTGGGGTTAGAACTCCTACCACATCCCTTAATTTCCTCTATTGGAATGTTGCTGGATTACGCCACAAATACATTATGAATGAGTGGGTAGACTTCACGTCCAAATTTAACATTCTTTGTCTACAGGAGACCTGTACAGTTGAGCCTATACATTTAAATGGTTTTAAAACATTTCAGAGTCCAGCAAGTCCAAGCACGGGCGTTTTTCAAACATGTTGGCTCTTCTAAGTTCCACAGCAATTGTAACAAGAGTATTTTTATAAAATTGTGTCTTTGGTAATCTCTCCACATATTACTCTGGGTATTGACAATTTTTACAACAGCGCGTGTTCATCAGACATTATTACAGTTCTCCACCTACTAGATCATGACGTAGAGAAGGACTTTCCCTCTAACTGTTGGGATCCCATTATTCTATGGGGTGGTGTCTTTAAAATACGCACATGCCCTGTGACAATTAATAAGGCATGTGGTATGAAATCCCCTGACCTCTGTGAGACAACTCACTTCATCCATTCGGAGTATGCTGATACTCTAAACAAGTTAATTTAAGCACAATTTGGGGTTTTGTAACAATTTAATTTGTATACTGGTTACAGTGAGGTGTACTTACAATGGAAGGCGAGACAAAAGTGTGATAGATTTCCTACTGTTCCCCCAGCATTATTCAACACTGGTCTTGGAGTTTACTGTGCACGACATAGCGCTCAGCTAACATTTCCCCCAAAGTGTCTCGTTGAACTTTGATCTTACGGGACAGTCATGCGGCACACCAAAAGTTACTGCATTATAGGAAATTGTGATCTTCTGTCACAATGGGTATGCGTTGAAGTGGTCCCTAGTGGATCCATCTACTTCCTCGCAAAATTGATCCGAAAAGAGAGGGAGGCCTTTGAAGTCTGCTTAGATGAAACTACAGAGGCGCACAATTTCATTTTACCATTTAATCAAATAAAAAAGGGCGTGGGCGAGGGCCTTTTTGCAAAACAGAAAACACCAAAGGCGGGCATGTGTGGCTGGTTTGACTCAGCATGTACTAAAGCTCATACAAACTTGAAATTAGCTCTAGCTGAATAACCTAGAATGGGAAGGAAAGTCAGGGAGTGTAGACTGGATTACAAAGTAGCCATTAAACAATGGAAAAGAAACTTGAAGGAGGATACATGGAACGAGTTACTGGAGGCTAGTCTATCCAATGACAACACTGCGTTTTGGCGTGTTATTAATTCTCCTTCCCATAACCTCCCAGACTCTCCACGTGCAGAGATAGCGATCACAGAGGATGTTTGGATAGCTCACTTTTCTAATCGGTCTTCCCCTAGGGAAGACTCTGCTATTTCCACCGCCAGCTCCCTGGCCCATAACGGGCCCATGCTTCTTGTTAATGCACCCAAGCCCATCAGCCCGTTAATGGTTTCCAGATATGCAGATTTTTCCTTGGGCCAAGTTGTTCTGGTCCTGAAAGAAAGTAAGAGGGGCAAAGCCCCAAGGCCCGATGGGATCCCTATTGATCTGTTTAAATTTAATATTGAGCCCTGAGGCCCTATTCAAACTTTGCTTTTTAAGTCCAGGGCTTTTTATCCACATGGCCTGAGTCGCTTATAGTCCCCATTTTTAAGAAGGGTGACCGCAACAACCCAGCGCAATACAGGCCCATTTCTATTTTGAATTTCCTGGTGAAGGTTTCTGGTTGCATGCTTTTAGGATGACTACAGGATTGGGCGGAAACAAATAATATCCTTGTGGATGTACAGTACGGGTTTAGGGCTGGGCTGGGAACTGTAGAGCAGGCCACAAACTTAGATCTATTAATTGGCAAATATGTGCTCATGATAGGTAGCAATCTGTTTTTAGTTTTTGTTGATTTATCCTCTGCTTTTGATTTGGTAGCTCACGATAAGTTATGGGCAGTCATGGCCAACATGGGTGTGGATACCACAATTGTGAACTTCATTAGAGATTTGTACACCCAAGGCAGAGTACGTTATGGCCTCAATGGTACTTGTACTGAGCCATTTAAAATTGGAAGAGGGGTGCACCAGGGATGCGTAATTGCCCCCTTCTCTTTTAACCTCTATATTAACAGCATAGGCGACATTCTGGCAAGTAAATGTGTGGATCTACCCCAGGTGGGACGTCAGCCTATACCAGCATTACTTTATGCAGACGATATGGTGTTAATGGCCCGCACTGTCATTGCCCTACAGCGTCTAGTGGATGAGATCGCTCAGTACATGAAGTAGTGTGGCTCACTGGTTAGAGGCGGCAGACCCGAGAGCAGAGGACGGCCCGGGACCAGGGTTCGATTCCCGGCGCGGCAGGTTTCTGGACCAGGGTCAGCGGACTCGATAATTCTCTCGCCTCGGTGCCCACTCTGATCAGCGATCACACTCGGCAACTCTGGGCATTAGCTTGCCTCATCTTCACTAACGGCCCCACCAGACCGCCGGGGATGCCTGGTCTCACCCTGGAGATACCCATTAAGGGACCATCTCTCAGGGAAGCCAGGAAGGGTTTCGCAGCGGTCGAAGCGCCTTGGGACCCTACGGGTAAGTAGTGCGCTATATAAATGCCTATACATTTACATTTACATTTACAGTACATGCAAAACCTTGGGCTAAAAATCAACATAGGCAAAACCTTTGCCATGATGATCGGGGAGAAGGCCACTCGCTGTTGTGACATCTTTATTGAGGGTTCCACCATTCAGTTTATAGAGTCTTTTTCATATTTGGGCATTGTTTATAATCAATCAGAGGTAATTAAATCAAGGCAACGCCATTTTGTGAAAACTACAACGGCCCTATTGAGTTTTGCCAGACAGCTTGGCTTTAAACACCCAAAGGAGATGATGACAATCTTTAATACAAAGTGTAGATCCTGCCATGTATGGGGCTGAGCTATGGGGGCACGGAAAGATTGATGTATTACAGCTTAAAGAAAATGTCTTTCTCAGGTCTCTCCTTGCGCTCCCGAAAAGTAGTCCAACTTATGTGTGTCATTCTGAACTAGGTGACCCCTACATAGCAGACCTGATTAGGATCCAGCCAGTGCTATTATGGCATAAAATATGGTCATCTGAACATACTATTTTAAATCGAGCCATAAATTGCCAACTGCCAAAACTTCACAAATGTTTTTAACATCCCGTGGCTCAAATATGTGCACAACTTTCTCTCAAGCCTTGGCCATCCTGAATATTTTACTATTCCTGAGAGCCTGGCCAATGTGCAGAGGAAAGCCTTGAAACTAAAATGCATTTCATTATTGGAAGAAATCAGATTAGCATCTGAAATCTGTAAACCAACTGTGTTGAGGAATCAAATGATCTTGACTAGTTTTCACATGCAACCATACCTAGCCAACGCCTATAATCCTCATCACAGGTTTGTGCTTACCCCTTTCGGGTTGGATATCTTCCACCACTTAATTAGCGTTCCTACAGCCAACAACTGGTCACTTGACCTGAGGAATTGCACGTGTGATGATATTTTACCTCAGAACACCATGCACACAGTGCTTTTCTGTAAACACTTCTTAAGGTTGAGACAGAAACTAATAAAACCCTTGTTATGCTCAGCTCCCAGCCCAGCTCCCCTCAGGCTCAGGACAGCCTGCTAAAAACCTGGGAGTATGGTTAGATGAGAGTCTTTCTTTCTCCGCCCACATTAAAAAACTGGCGGGCTATTGCTTCGGTCTTCTTAAGTCTCTGCGGTCCTTTTTCCCGCTGCTCTCTCAAGCGGCCAGAGAAACTGTCACCTGCGCTCTTATCCTTTCCCGCCTGGATTACGCAAACGCACTCTTTGTTGGTTCCCCCGGCTATCTGCTTAAAAAGCTTCAGGTAATCCAGAACACGGCTGCAAGACTGCTATTGGGTATCCCAGCATGGAATAGCGAGTCCTCTCTTCTCCGTTCTCTTCACTGGCTTCCTGTGGCTGACAGGGTCAGGTTCAAATCTTTAATGAAATGAAATGAAATGAAATGGAACTTATACCGCGCAGACTTTGCCCGAAAGCATCAAGGCGCCTATAAAAGAATCGTAAAAGGCAAAACCAACAACTAAGGGTAAGCTTTGGCAAAAAGCCACGTCTTCAGGGCTTTCCTAAAAGTTTGCATCGATGACAACGTCCTAATTTCACAGGGCACAGTGTTCCACCATCTAGGAGCAAGGCTGGAAAAGGCTCTGCCTCCCCACTTGGCTCTTCGAACTCGGGGTACTGAGAGAAGAAACTTCTTTGACGAGCGAAGGTTTCTCGGGGGGGCATAAGGAATCAGAAGATCTTTTACTCCTCCATTCTCTTTCCTATTCAGGGCCCCGTAAACCAAACAGAGGACCTTAAAAGAGACCCAGGCTTCGATTGGGAGCCAGTGCAAGGATTTCCTAGCGGCAGTAGCAGAAGACCTCCTAGGCAAGTCCAAAACGAACTTAGCTGCGGCATTCTGCACCGTTTGAAGTCGTTGTAGCAGGCATTTATTTACTCCAGCATAAAGGGCATTGCAATAGTCAAGCCGAGAGGCTATCAATGCAACCACAATTTGCTTCCGGGCTTGTACGGTCAAATAGTGCTTAATCTTCCTCAAGATCTTGATAATGCCCCAACAGGTGGAAATTGTCCTGTTGACCTGGTGGCCCATAGCAAGGGCCGGATCGATCATAACCCCCAAGTTTCGTGCTAAGAGTGTGGGTACAGGGCAAGTCCCCAGAGAATGGGGCTTTAGTGCTGGCCCACCGTGCTCTCCATGGCCTTGGGCCCCTCTATCTTCAGAAGCGGTTTTCCTCTTACTCCCCGGCTCGTGCCCTGTGATCTGCGACCCAATGCCTTGCCCGGGTGCCTTGCTTTATGCTTCAAAGGATGGGTGGCTGCTCCCTCACCGTGAAGGCCAGTGCTGCCTGGAATGCCCTCCCCCTTTCCCTGAGGTCCATCCAGAACCCTGCCATCTTTAAAAAGAAACTTAAGACTCACCTCTTTGTTTGTTAATTTCCTCTTGTATCCTTTCAGGCTTCGCGCCGGGACACTCTCGAGTAGCCGTGCGCATTACAAGTGGACTTAACATAACATAACATATTACAGTTGGGTTTCAGACATTGTCCACCAGCGAATATTTACCTGCAAATGCTACCAAATATTGTTATCTGTTTAGTAATGTCACATTTCTTGTTGGCTGTCATCAGCTATAGGAAGCAGTTGTAATTAGTAAAAACATTATTATGCTCCGATGACAGTCTTTTTAATACTTTGAGCTTTCTTACTTTTTATTTGGAAGAATTTTGTATCTTGTTGTATACTGTATTTTGGTTATTTTAAAGTATTGTCATGGATGTATTATGTAGCTTTTATGATTCACTTTGTGATTTCGAATAAAGCTTACTTTGACTTGACATAATGACCAGACAGGGTTTGTGGCTCAGTGGGCGATGTTGGCGCATATTGACTTGTTAATGCACACACTGGATTATTTCACTGTCAACCAGCCTCCTGCCACTGTAGTAATAGTTAATGCAGAGAAAGCATTTGACTTAGTTAACTGGGATGCATTTCTTTACGGCTTAGAAAATTTTAGCTTTCCTGCCCTATTTAATTGTCATTACTTTCTATGGCAAAGTGGAGTTAGCAGTTGAAAACTGCTTTGACACCTAGCCATGGCAGGTTGGAGTCCTACTTTGCTTTGTTGCACTCGTAGTGTTATATTAAGTGCTGCAGTCCATGAGAGACACTGTAACTGGCCCTGGGTACCCTGCCACTAAATACTAGAGACTTCTATGTCAGTTCAGAGCAAGGTAAATGTGTGTGTAAATGAGTTTGTATTTAAATAGCGCACTTCTACCCAGAGGTCTCGTAGCGCTGTATTCATACTGCTGTGGAACCCATCCTGGCTTTCCTGTGAAATGTCCACTCCTGGGCACCCCCAAGGTGAAGCCAGGCATCCAAGCGCTGCTGGGGCCGTTGTGGAGATTAAGCAAGCTATTGCCCAGAGTCACAGAGTGGGACCCATGATTAGACTAGGCACCGAGGCGAGAATTATCAGGTCCGGGAAAATTGAGTCCAAGAGCCGCTGAGGCGGGAATTGAACCCTTGTCCCGGGCCAGACCTCTGCATCAGGGTCTGCCACTCTAACCATTGAGCCACACTTCTCCAATGGCACTGAGGCCTGTTTAGCAGATCTCTGTGTCCCTTCAGAGTACAAAAACCAGTAGCATCAGTCCAAAAATTTGGAAGTGATGATGCAAAAAGAGGCAATTCCTTATTGACTGCCCTCCAGAGGAAAGGTGAAAAGCAACTAACCTGCACCCTGGTAGTTCTCATCATCTCAGTGGAAGAACCTGGAAAGGCTATCTGCATTAGCGTGGTCAGTCCCTTGTTGGTGTGTCACTGTAAAGTTCAATCCCTGTGGGGAAATGGACAACCTGAACTGTTTGGGGTTCTCTCCTCTCATCTGCGTGAGCCAATGGAGAGGTCTTTGGTCAGTTTGAACTCTGAAGTGAGTCCCAAACACGTAGGGTCTTAAGTTCTTTAGGAACCAAACCACAGGAAAAGCTTCCCTCTCAATCACTGTTCTCTGGAGAGGACTCGCCTACTGTTAAAAACAACTGGTTGATCCTTGTCCTTATCTTTTGCCCCTGTGCCAACCCTTCAGAAGAATCTGCCTGCACAAAAAACTCCTTACTTAAGTCAAGTGCTTTTAAGACAGGTGCTGAGCCTCCTATAAGTTGTCAAAGGCCTTTTGACACTCCACTATATCTCGTTTGGCCACTGTGAGGCCCAAAAGTAGCAGGTGACGTTTATAGATATTACCTCCCACCCGTTCCATAACATGCAGGAGGCCCAGCTTCGGTGAGCGGGGGAAGTCCCAACCTAGCACCTCAGACAGGCAATCCCAGACACCAGTCCAAAACCTCATCAGCCGATCACATGCCCACACCGTATGTATAAAGGTGCCCACTGCACGGCCACAATGCAGGCAATCAGGGGAGGCAATCAGACCAGCTCTCCACAATCGGTCCCTAGTGTAGTAGGCCCTATGTAAGTATTTAAATTGGATAAAACGCAGGCGCACCGCAATTGCCGCCCCTCTCGGGGCCTCCAAAGCTTCTCTCCAATCCTCCTCCTCCAGGTCACCCATGTCCCCCTCCCATGTGGACCGTAGCTTGCCAAGGGATGAGGAGCAGTGCGTTACTAATGTCTGATATATACTTGATATTTTCTTAGTGTCCAGTTCACCCATGAACACCTTAGCCTCCAGGGGGCTAAATTCGGGCAGGGAGTCTAGGCTGACCAGGGAGGGAGAAAGAGCGGGTCGGAGCTGCAGATATCTGACAAACTGAGTCCGGGGCATATCATATTCTTCTCTCAAGGCTTGGAATGATTTAAGGGTCGTACCTTTCATAACATGGCCCAGAGCCGATATTTCAATAGCGTCCCAGCCGCTGAAGCCCCGCAGGGATGCCAGCGCCGGAAGAGGCCCATTTTGCCATAAGGGGGTCTCCCTCGTCAATTTGTTCCACCATCCCATACGGCGTAGAGCTCCGCGCCACACCCGAAAGACCACCTGGGTAACCACTGGAAGCCTCTTGCGTATAGCCGCCGAATACAAAATGGTGTGAAGCGTGTTTGGATCCATCAGGTATCTCCAGTGCTTAATTTGTAAAATATGAAGTGCAGGTGCTCAAATGTTTGTCAGAGGCCACACCTACTTTTTTCTGGCTCCACCCACTTCCTCCACTGGCTCCACCCACTTACATTAGCTCCACCCACATTTTCAACTGCCACTGCTAAAAGTCAGAGATAATATATACCTGGCTGATCCGAATTGCAGCAAGGGAGCCTTCCTCATAGTAAGGTTTTGATAGGAGGTTCCCTTGCCCTGTGACCTCTGACTCTCACCTCTCCCTCTCACCTCTGGCTAATTCTACCTCACACTTCTGCCCCATCACTGCTCAGCTGTCCACCTCCCTTAGGAAGAATTGCAGCCAGGTTATTTCCCCCTTAACTCTCCGCCTCATAAAGCACCCACCCTCTCCCCTGCAAACCCACCCCACCTGCTTCATGTGTTACCGACTGCCTCTTCCCTCATCGCTTCCCTCCCATTGCAGTCTGCTCTGGCTCATCCCTGCATTTCTCTCACCTCTAATTGCATTTCCCTCCCTTTCCAAAATCGCTCTGCATCGTTTTCATTGCCCCGACGTCCCTTCTTGTTCGGGTTTCCATTTCCACATGACTGCGCCTCCCTTATCTCTCCCCTCCATCTAGTGTGTCAATATATCCCCCCTCTCCACGGCTCTCACGGTCACCTCTGTGGTCTCCTTCCTTGTTACTCTAAGTAATCAGTCTCTTTTTTGTGTGATTTTAAAATGGGTGTGTTTGTGTTTTCTGAAAGATGGATAACGTTATGGTGTGGCAATGTGTGCATTGGATACCATATCTGTTGAATTTCTGGGATTTAGCATGTTTGAGCCATAATTATTACTTAGTTTTAAATGAGTTTATTCAGTTAGTTACTATAATACACTTTTCCCACCCCGCAGCACTTAGATATCTGCAGCCTGGAGGGATTGGCCATAGTACCGCCTGGCCTGCCCTGGGCCCTGTACCTGACTCACTGCCAGGGGTCAACATTTATTTCAACAGTAGAAAGGTCAGATACAAGTTTATAAGCAGTCTAGAACAAACATAGGAAAAACACTTCCTCAAGTGCAACACTTCTTATAGAAAGAAAGGACACCTTTTCATTGTGGTTTTACCATACTAGCACTGCAACATTTAACCTCTTGTTTAATATGTGACAGACAGTGGCTTTGGAGTTATGCAGTATAACTTGGACTGCACTTTCAAATTTACATCACGCCGCATTGATCTTGTGCACTAGCCTGACCATGTGAACATACTGTGTGCACAAGTGACAAAATCATCCATCATCGCCCAATCGCCACAGCCGCTACTTTGATTGGCGCGGCTGGCTGGCTCAGCTGGCCACCGGGCGGGGCGGGCCACGATGACTCGGACTGTGGTGAGAGTGGGCCTGAGAGGCTTAGCAGAGCCAGTGTGGGTATGCGGGGGTGTGGTGGCAAAGCAGTGAATGCCCGGCTATAAGACAACGCAAGGGTAAGTGAAAGAGGCTGGTGTAAAGCATTCACCCTTACACCCTCAGTCACACAGGATTACACAGGAGCTCTGGCTGAAAGGCCATTTCAGCAAACAGCCTTGGCCGTCTTTGGTTGAGCCACTGCTGCTGAGTGCAGAGTGCAGACCAGGAGACGACTCATGCCCCCCAGCACCAGCGCAGCCCAAACATAAAAGGAAGTGGAGTGATGACCTGTCGGGCTGGGTGGAGGCATCAGTCTTGCAGGGTCTCGGCCAGCCTGGATCCTGGCAGCTCCTGGAACTCAGATAATAAATCTTACGCTTCCCCCCAAATTGGGGCAGGACTCGCAGGTGAAGGAATGGTTTTAAAAACAAGCGCCTAGCTCACAATAGCGCCTCTTTCACCTCTGAGCACACCCAGCATTCAGTCTAAAATGAAAGACTGCATGTGAAGCAAACTTCAAACCCCCTCTGTCATTCCCAGAGGCTCAAGCAGCCACCCTTGCACAATTATCCTCCAAATGTACCTGGATGCGGGGGATAATGGTGATGTGAGTGAGTCACTGCAGAGACTGAGTGCCCGTAAGAGACACGAGTGACTGCTTGGGAGGGGGCCCCGCCCTCGGAAAACCACTGTGTAATGCTTCAGCGCTGCGGGCTGCCCCTGTGTCCCAAAGGCGACTCCTGTAACAGCAGGTGCTGCTGGGGTCCACGTGCATCCTAAGGACACTGTCTTATAAACTGATGCCAACGGGGCATTTCTTTTTGTTTCTTAAAACTATTTTATTAAATATATGAAATGTAGATAAAAAGGCCGGAGACGTAGCTCCTTCTATCTTGGCGCGCATTGCAATTAGAAACAAGCATTGGAAATGCAATAGGTCTCGCAGCATTAGAGTTAGTGCATTTAGAATTGTTTATGGGTTTTTTGTTGTAAATCTTTTGCATTTTTATTTTTTGTAGCCAATGCTAAAGAATTACAAATCAAAAAAGCAATAAACATTTGTAAAAGCTTTAACTAAAAATCCTGTGAGACCTATTGCACTGTGTGAGGGTGAGGTGTTGAGGGTGAGTGAGGGTGGGGGTGAGTGAGGAGTTGAGTGTGAGTGAGGTGTTGAGGGTGAGTGAGGTGTTGAGGGTGAGTGAGAGTGAGAGTGAGTGAGGGTGAGGGTGAGGGAGGGTTATTGTGAGTTAGGGTGAGGGGTTGAGGGTGGGTGAGGGTGAGGGTGAGGTGTTGAGGGTGAGTGAGGATGAGTGAGGGTGAGTGAGGGGTTGAGGGTGAGTGAGGGTGAGTGAGGGTGAGTGAGGGTGACTGAGTGTGAGTGAGAGTGACTGAGTGTGAGTGAGTGTGAGTGAGGGTGAGTGAGTTATGAGACGCCTCACGCCTGTATCATAGTGAGGTGCAAAAGGAGACGCACGGTGCGAGAACCTTACAAATATGAAAAGCTTGCAGCATGCCAGATGCTAGGATGCGCGGGCGTGTGTGAGATACAGGTACACGCGCGAGAAGCCCTGATGTGGAGCGGGAAATGCACAATGATGAGCATAGTTCGATATACAGAACGAGGTGGCTGTGTGTGGGTGGTACTCAGAAGTGTGGTGTTTGCGATGAACACAGCACGAGAGCCCGAGGGAGATACTTGAAAACTGTGAGAAACATTTCCAAGCGAGTACACCGCACGAGGTCACAAAAGAGCAGTGCATGAGATGCTCACAACACAAGCACAACAAACTCAAGTATGTGGGAGACAAACACATGAAGCATTTTGTATGTAATGCGTGGGGCTCCTCACACACGGGAAGGTGGAGAAGGAATAGAAACACAGAAGTGTGAGGTGGGAAAAGATCGTTTAACATGGGAAACTGGTGTGAGGTGCCAACAAACGAGCCCTGTGTGTGATTTTACCACACAGGGTAACCCTGGTGTGAGAATACGAGCGTGTACAGTGCGTGTGAACCGCTCAGAGCGCGAGAGGCTCACACACACGGGTGTGAGATAGACGCCGAGTATGGGCGAGTCTGACGCTCTCGAGACGCCTGGTGTGTGCCTGTGATGCCCCTGTAAAGCGCTCTGACACCTTGGATAATATTCGCGCTATATAAAATCGCATTAAATAAAATAAATGAAAAAAATAACATGGAAGATGCTCACAGACGCAGGAATAGTGTGAGATACTCGGAAACATAAGCGTGTTGTGTGTGACTCTCAAAAACAAAGTGTGTGAGGTGAACACCGGTACCATGCCTGTACGAGATTCAGGGTGCGTGAGATATACTCAAACACGTGGCGCCCGGTGCGTGAAATGTGTAGAGCTGCGACAAGCATTGTGTAGAGCTGCGACAAGCATAGTGCGTGCGACGCTCACAGGCAGGAGAACCGAGCTGCCCAGCCCACCCCCTCCCCCAGGTAGAGACTGAGGCCGGAGTCGTACACAGAAGCCGAATGCACGTGCGACACAACTGCAAAGACCACGAACAGTACTAGGGTCTTATGGAGAAATAACCCCCTGGGGATTGTAACTGGTAGTCAGACCGTGGGAGTTGCACCGATTTTATGGTATACGCCAAAATAATGCAGTTTAATAGGGCATTCTCGAAATCATGTACTCCTCCTGCCTAGACGTGTAGCCATATGCGATAGTTCTTGTATTGAAGGTGCAAAATGCGTTGTACGAGGCAAATAGAAAAGAATAAAAACAATAAGGTTCGGAGGTGGTAATACACGTTTAATCTCATTTCCATACAACACAAGGGCTTCTGTATAAATATGCTCAGATTCAAAAAAACATTTGTGTACGCGAAATGAGTGTCATTTCTCCCACCGAAGCCTAACAAATACTGCAGGAATAAAATATATCAAGCGTGTACAAACAGAGGAATCCGGGGTGAGGCGTTCAGGCTGGCTACTTGCATATCTCGTTCGAAGCAACAAAAGACTTGCGCTTCGTGTTGCCGCCACCCGTGGTGACTGGAAAGCCATTTTAAGTGAGCGAGAAGGAAGGCGAAAGATAATGGCCGATGCACAGGCTTCAAAGCGTGAGGCGGCTTTCTCTGCAGTGCTGACTCAGGGGAGGGGGCGGAGCGGGGCAGAGCGGCATGTGGGTGTGAAGAAGCCGGGCCTTTGAAGTGAAGCTAAGCTTCACTTCAAAGGTGTCGGAGGAATGCGGGCGGCTGTGCACGCGCTTTTAAGCTCAATGCACATGCGCATTGAGCTTAAAAGTCACGGGCACTGCAAGGAATCGCCACGATTCCTTGCAAGTTAGATAAAGAGTCGATGAGCCCCTATAGTCTCGCTTGCTCGATGCGCATGCGCATCGACAGGCGAGACCTAAAAATCTGCGCAAGCTGCTTGCCGCGCACAGCCCCGGGCCCAACCCCCACAGATTTGATGACCGTGCCCTGCCCTGAAACGAAACTGAATCCAGTACTGATAATCATCTATCCAGGCAGCCCGGCCGGCCTGCAACTGCTCAACAATAGCCACGGCAGTGCACTACTACTGGCAACAAAACATGATCGTGATGATCATCAGACCAGGCCCGCAAATATTTGAATTCTTATTTCTCATAACACTCACCACAGAAGACCTTTTGTTTCAGAGCAAGGCGGCTCTAGCCAATTGAAAGGTGACATTTATTTTCTATTTGGGATCACCAGTGAGGCTGACGTTTTTCCAGGCCAACTGGAATTAAAATGTAATATTAATTAAAATTAAACGTAAACCCATCTGATGTTCAGAAATTATTGCAAAGTACGTGTCAGCAGACTACTCTTACCAACGGTAACTGTGACCAATATACACCTAAATAAAAGTTGAAAGGCTAATTGCATGAGAGCGAATACAGAGTGGAGTCATTTAGTGGCAAGTCCGATCAAACTTCAAAATGTTTTCGAATGAAAATGAAACCAATCACTTTGGAAGCGTTCGTTTTTCCCCTCTTCCCTGTCGTTTCACAAAAGTTCAAAGTGACTATTTTCAGGTTGCATTTTTAAGTGCGATTACCAACTTCACAGGAAGAGTGCAGCTAGAAACGTGCAGCAAGTGCTTCCGTGCTTAAGTACAGCGAGTAGCAGTAATAAGTGGTGTACATTGGCGAAAGTGTTTCAGAAACAGCGCACTTAAAAGCAGCTCAAGAAAAAACATCTACCCGACAAGTGAGCGGGTGGTTTTTTAGCGCGCTTAAAAAAATAATACACGTTTGTGTTCAAGAATCAATTTGGCAGGAGAGGGGGGTTGACCCTGGATGCACCCCACGACTCCAATGAACAGCCCCACAGAGCTCTTGAAGTACACACCATGCGAAAGATGTGCAGGAACGTGTGAGGGTCCTGAAGGGTTTTTAACATGTCCGCGAACACAGTGAGTGAATGATGAGGCCAGGGTGACAACACTGCCCACCAAAGAAATAAAGAGCAGAGTTATATCTCTAAAACATGTCTGTATGAAGGCCGAACACATTAGCACAGTTAACGCATGTGGGGGGATTGTGTTACAGCGAAAACAGCACTGGTACAGCGATTATAGGATTGAGATAGTTCAGTGGGTTAATGAAGCCTCTGCAGAGAATTGTGCATAATGTGCACATAACAGACTCCAGTACTAGGAAAAGTGAGACATCCTAGGGGGGTGTGGAGGGCGAGGCAGGGAAACACAGGAGTGAATAGGGACCAAAGGGGTGCACACCTGAGGTAGAGGACATTAGCAGGAGGGGCAGTCTTACAATAAATGTGAAGAGAAAGAGACCCTTGTTCAGTGACAAAGAGGCTAAGAGATCCGCTGGTTAACAAAGCTACTGCGAAGTCAACTTCAAGGCATATATCGAATCCCTAGAAATTGCCACGCACTGGAGGAAAATCGTGAAATAATTATGCAGTTGTTAGGGGAGGGGCGGTTGATAAGCAGAAGGGGCTTTGCTACTCCGAAGAATAAACGATAAACCATGCCTCTGGACCTATGGCAGGTCTGCTGCAACAAAACATTTTAACACTAACCATTCTAACTTTTATACACCCTTACTCCACTTTACCACCATTAAAGACCTGGACTGACCTGCCTCACTTAGGCTGCGCAGCTTTATTTATTTAAATCATAATTCAAATTCGGCCGCCGGCGCCAGCCTACCCAGCCGAGGCCATCATGACCAGACTCCCGAGTAGACCATTCAAGTGATTCAACATAATGATTAAAACACCTACTGTGACCAGTAATCACCGTCACGGCGCCTGGGCCCTGCTAGGCCCTGTCCTGCTGCCTCATCACCTGCGCAGATTTAAATCATTTATTTTATAGCCCGCCGGCCTACCCCAGGCCATGCCTTGCTCACACGGCCCCTCACCTGGTGAGCAGAGCTATATACTGCAGCATCGTGACGTCATCCAAGCAGCTCCCGACACTTTGAAAGGTGGCGTTGGTGTAGTAGTAATCAACACCACCAGTGGATACTCGGTGGCGAGGAGAGGTGCGGGTATGCTGGGGCGGGCATGCCGAGGCAAAAATGAAAGTGAATGCGCGCGCATTCAAAATCTGCGCACGCGTCGCTGCCTCTGCCTTGCACAGCCCCAACCCCCGAAGAAGACGACCAGCCCAGGGCAGCAAAGCCCTGCCCAGCCCAACACACCTACTACAGTGGTGTCCCGCCCACTGGGCCTGATCCGCGGAAGGAATTCTTGGGACAGAGATAAGGAGGAAATTGAGAATCATCGTCAGTCACGTCACCGACAGTAAGTGTTTACAATTTACTGTCTGCATCACAGTCAACAAACAGTACGACGCATCGGTATGGTAAAACTTAAACTAAGTGACACAGCAGCACAGCACACGCTCTCTGTGTGTGCCAGCCCAGTGCCAGTGCCACGCACGCGGCACGACTTATAGATCAATTACTGACGGCAGGACAGGTGCACTTAATACAGCGTAATAGACCCGGCCCTGATAATTAGGTGCCGGTGCTAAGCACCGGCAAGCTCCGGCTCAAATTAAGCACTGGGTATCTCTCCAGGGCATAGGCCGGGTCGCCCCGATCCCCATACCACCATTCATTCAGTATCAAGAGGTGAGACGCCTGATAGTAGGACAAAATATCTGATGTGGCCAAGCCCCCACAATAAGTGGAGAGGAAGCAAGTACGGAGCGCCACTCTCGCCACCCCACCTGCCCAAAGGAACTGGCTCAGCGCCGAGTTCACCCGTCGGAACAACTGTGGTGGAATAGGGTAGGGATGATTTTGCAGCTGGTAGAGTAGACGTGGGAGAGCCACCATCTTGAATATGGCCGAACGGCCATAGACGTTCAGGGGCATTCTGGACCATGTTGTCATGTCTGAACGTATGCGGTCCCAAACAGGCAGCACGTTGCGTGCCCAAGAGACCCCCGGGACATCCGTCAGGAATACCCCCAGGTATTTAACGCCTCCAGCCGCCTCCTGCAATGCGGACGCCCAGGGTCCTAGGCTCCGGCGGTCTCCCAATGTCCACAACGTAGATTTCCATAGATTTAAATGAAGGGCAGACACCTCACCAAATATACGCATTATTTCGAGGACCCTTGGCCCCGACCTGTTTAAGTCTGTGAGAAAGAAAAGGACGTCATCGGCGTAGAGCGCTATTCTGTCGGATGGTCCCGCTTCCCATTCAACAACTCGCATCTGTGCGTCGATTCGCACCCACTCCGCAAGCGGCTCCATTGCCAGGGCGAACAAGTAGGGTGAAAGGGGGCAACCCTGTCGGGTGCCCCGGCCTATAGGGAAGGGGCTGGATACTACTCCCGCCACTCTAACAGATGCCGTCAGGTCTGTGTACAGCAGCTGTAGATAGGAAAGGAAACGAGGCCCAAGGTTCAGGCGAGATAGGAGGGCACGAAGATAGACCCAACTCAGAGAGTCGAATGTTCTGTCAATGTCTGCAGGAGGAGCGCCGCCGGAATCTTGGCAGCCCGAGCTGCCTCCACAACCACCTGTGCACGTCTGATATTGTGTCTTGTCTCCCTGTGGGGCATGAACCCGGCCTGGTCCAGATGAACCAGGTCAGCAATGTATGGGAGAAGACGATTGGCCAAGGCTTTCGCCAGCAGCTTTGCCTCAACATTCAGAAGCGATATCGGCCTGTAGGATTCATGTTGTGCAGGAGACCTCCCAGGTTTACAAAAGACCACAATTTCCGTGTGTCGCCAGTCCGCCGGAAGGCGACCACATTCCCTGGCTGCCTCCAGTGCCCGCCTGTAGTACGTTCCTAGTTGGAGATGAAATGTCTTCATGAACTCACAGGGGAAGCCATTGGGCCCGGGGGCCTTACCAGTGTTTAGTTCTCCTAGCACCGCGTCCAGCTCTTCAGCCGACAGCGGAAGTTCAAGTCTAGCACGCCCCTCATCCGAAAGCGCCCGTGGCGGAAGGTCCGCTAGGAATTTGTCTACATCTTCTGCCGGAAGAGACTCCTGTGGGGCATATTGGATCGCATAATATTGCGCAAAGCTGGCAGCCAGAGCAGCCGGGGCCGTCACCGGGTTCCCCACCTCATCGCAGAGTCCTGGTAGGGAGTGCGCCTGGAAAGTACTCTGGCAGAGCCTATATAACATCGTGCTGGATTTATCCCCCCATTGATAAATTCTACTTTGCGTAGCCAACCATAATTGACGAGCCTCATCCAGCAGCAAAGAAGTATATTACTGTTGCATTAGGAGCAACTGCCCTACGGCATCTGCATCCCCCCCGTACTGCACTCCACCTCTAGGTCCTGGACCCTATTCGCCGCTTCGACTATAGCCTCCCTACGGGTCACACGGGCTGCGGCACACCATGCACTGCGTGTTTTAAAACATTCAGAGCTACTGCTTTTTTTTATTTCTAAATTTTGCACTAGAGATATGTAAGACATTGGGTTATTCACTGAGGCGGATGAAAGCCTCACTCAGACAAAAATCACAACCCTTATCATGTGGAACCACAAATGTCACTAAATTAACATGTACATAACCACCTGGTGCTGACATTCGTGTGTGGGGGGACCTTTTTGTCCTACCCCCACATCTGGTTTTGAAAGTTTTTCCGTTCCCCTTACAAGGCTCCAACAAGTCTGGGGTGACAAAAAGCTTGTGTCAGTGTCCTTTGTGTATGCTGGAGGTAAGCCCATTGAAGTATAAGTGGAGCTGGGAACAGGTCCACCCCAGCCCTCCTAAAAGGATGGCCCATCACATCTACAACTAGTACCCTTTGTATCACCGTCTGGGAGGAACACTGAAACTCCAGCAACAGAGCAATTCACAGTCATGGGAGCCAGGACACTGGCAGAGGCACAGCATGGCTATGACAGGAAAATGGCAACTTTCTAAAAGTGGCATTTTCAGAACTGTTACTTAAAATCCAACTTTACCTTTAAATAGGATTTTAAATTACAATTCATTTGAGTATAAACAGCATATCGCTATCTACTCCCAATCAAACGTTCTCACTTATTAAAAGTAATAAGGTAACCCAGTGTTGACAAATGGGAGAGATTGTCCTTTCAGTAGTAAAAAAACATATTTAGGAGTTTTTCAATATCAGTACATGTGAATCTTTAACCTGCATGTCGTACTTTAAAAATACCATCCTCTTTGCCTTATGTGCTTTTACAGCCTACCTTAGGGGTGACTTTTAAGTATTAAAAAGGATAATTTAGGCCAAGAAAAAGGTTTATTTTGCCAGGTAGGAACAGAGCCATGTACTGCACTACAGCTGCAATGGCAGGCCTGAGACATGTTTCAAAATGCTGCATTAGTAGGTGGCACAAGGAGGGCTGCAGAAAGCCCACTGTTAGTACCTAATTTACAGGCCCTGGGTACATGTGGTACCATTTACTAGCTACTTAAAAGTAAATGAAATGTACCAATCATGTGAAGGCCAAGTTTGCAACCTTTTAGGGAGAGCGCACAAGCACTTAAGCACTGATTAGCAGTGGTAAAGTACACAGCTTCCTAAAGCCAACAAAACTGAATTCATAAAAGCAGGAGGGGTGAAGTCAAAAGGCTTGGGGGACCCTGCAGAGATGGCCAGATGCAACAAGATTCTATCTTTATTCTTCATATTTGCAAACATGCTCTCTTTTCATATGAAAGAGCTAAGTGCCAAGGTTATCAGTGGTTTGTGGGAACGGTGAAGGTGTGACCATTTATTTTAAGGAATAAAATATCCTCTGCCATACATGATAAGGATATTGCAAGTCACCTCGGAGTTCGCCCTCGTTCCTCTAATGGTCAAGGAGCTCCAAGGTGACTTACATTATCTTTTCAATTCACGGCGGGAGGTACTTTATCCCATACGTAAGAGTACTCATCCTCGTGCATGTAAACAACTTTGTAAATTGGGCCCATCTTGCCTTTCCTGTGAGTAAACTTATGTGTGTCACATGCAGATGTCAGCGGCTGATGTTTAACTTACTGAAACACTTAAGAGTCCCAATGATCCCCGGAAACCTCCACCACCTGGGGAATACCTTCATTGGCAACACATATGAAGCAGACTCTCCAGCATTTTGCGATTACGCAATTCACAAAATAATTACTAAATTAGCTGAGAAGCGTTATGACCAAAATATTTAAATGTCTCCTGGCAGGCAGCAAAAAATATTTTACTTCTTATTGGCTTTACACACACACACACGTCACTACGTGGCGCTGTACAGCCGAAGTAGCTACTTCCTCCTGCTGCACTAGCCTTGTGATGGAATTACAGAAGTGAATGTACGATCCTGTCTGTGGGCCCTATGCATCACACGTTCAGAGCTTGCATTCTCTGGGACGTGTATCCGGAGCTGTGCACTTCTCACACAGCAAAGGAAATTGGCTACGGCGCTACTCAGTGCACAGAAAACAATGGTTGGGCAAAATTCAGCAGACAGAGCAAAACACCCATTTTTCAAGCCAGGAATGGTGTACTTCCCCACCCAGGAAGAACAATGCTGTTAAAAGAAAGACGAGAACATTAAAGTAGTTTTTCACTGGCAAAACCAGTAAAGTGGCACTAATGAGTGTGAATAAAACCAATATGGCCACTTTGTCTTGTTGCATTTGTATTTTTATTTTGACGGCTTTTGAACCTTTATATTTTTCTTCCTTTTTTTCTCTGTCCTGTGGCTGCACTTTAGAAGAAAAAAGAGTATAAGGTTTGTTTCTTTTTTTTGTTTAAGAGATTTCTATTGAAATTTTACAAAAACATATCAAGCCATAAAATATATAAATAGCATAGGGAACATAAGCAAACAGGCAAATATCAAGTGAGCAAAATAATGATGGTAGAATTAAAAAGAGGGGGAAAGAAATAAAGAGCGGAAAAGAGAAAAGAGGAAGACAGAAAAAGAAAGATAGTAAACCAAAAAGAAAAGGGGGAAAGAACAAGAAATCGTGTAGGATGGTAGTAGAAAGGAGAGCGAGAAAGTTAACGAGCAGGAGGATGCATAGAGAGATAAGTAGTGAAAGGAAGCCAAAGAAGATCTTATTTGATTTTATGGGCGACAGAAGGAGAGGAAACAGAAGCAATTCGATGTTCATCACAAATAAAGTTCCACCAGGTGAGAAAGGAAATCTTTGAGTTATCTTTCCAAGATGATAAAATAACTTTAAAAGCTAATGCAATAAAAAGGTCAAATAATCTAGGAGAAGAAGATTCAACATCTATACCAGGAGATAAAGAACCAAGAAAAACATTCTGTAAAGTTAGAACAGTATTGAAGTTAAATACTAGCATGCAAACATTCCAAACAGAATTCCAAAAAGATAATACATTAGAGCATTCATAAAGTAAATGTGTTAACGTGCCCTTTTCGGTGAACCATGACCAACATAGTGGGGAAACTGTGGTAGAAAATTTACAGATGGTAATAGGAGTAATAAGTGCTCTTTGATAGATAAAATACAAAGATTCTGTTATACGAGCAGCAGCTGAAACTTTAAATAATTTAGACCACAATTTGTCCCAGGTAATAACAGAAAAAGAAACTGATAAATCTGTTTCCCATGCATTTTCAATTGGAGATTTAGGACGATCAGCGACATTAATAACCTATATACAGCAGAGGCTTTAGGTCTGTGAGATGATAATAAAGAATATAAAGGTGTGCAAGGGGATATAGACGGTGTTTGAGGAGGGAGGGACAGAGTAGCTAGATATGATTGTATGGCATTAACAATAATATCCTACTCCTTAAGGAAGGAATGAGGTAATTGATAATGAACCTGTAAGGTAGAAAAGGGGATAGTGGAAAAATCATACAATAGTTGATGAACAAAAAGAACACCCTTTTCTTTCCAGTGTTTATAGTGTTTATAGTAAAACGATTTACCTTTATATTTAAGAAATGTATTGTACCATATAGTGGAAGACAAAAAAGCATTGGAGAGGTGTAAAATTCTTAGAAAAATTAGTGTATAGCAAAGCTCGGGAATATTTTAAAATGGGGTTTGCAGCCAAAAAGGTACAATTTGACATAAAAACTATTTGTTGAAGGGAGAAATCTTTTAAAAGGGAACGTTCAAAATGAACCCATTTGGGAACGGGGAAATCCGCAAAATCATACGCTTATGAAAATGATTGTTTAATCAAAAAAGCAAAGTGATATGCGGTAAAATGTGGAAAACGCACGCCACCCTCCCCCTTAGGGCGTATGAGTTTGGATAGTGCAATTTGAGGGTGTTTACTGTTCCACAAAAACTTTGTGGAGATGGAGTATTAGGAATTTTAACAGGAAGCATGGATAGTGTATATAAGATATGAGGCACAATCATCATTTTAATAGTATCTAACCTACCCCACCAGGAGAGATACAAGGGTGACCAAATGAGAAGGAGTGACTGAATTTTATTTAACAGTGCATCAAAAGCAAACTTAAGCGTGTCCTGTAGGGAAGACGAAAACCAAATGCCAAGGTACTTAATTTTAGAGGGACACCAAGCAAAATTAGTATCACTGAACATAAATTGGTAACACGAAGAGTTAAGGGGTAATACTTCAGTTTTGGAGAGATTAAGTTTATATCCAGAGACACTGGAATACAATTGGACTTCATTTAAAAAAATGAGGGATGGATTCAATGAGATTAGACATGTAAATAAGTATATCATATGCATAAGCAGATAATTTAGTTTCTACAGAGTTAAGCTTGAATTCGGCGATTTGAGAGTTAATACTAATGCGTTCCAGGAAGGGTTCTAGACATAGGACAAAAAGTAAGGGGGAAAGGGGACAGCCTTGCCTCATCTCTCTAGATAGAGAGAGTGAACGAGAGAAGTGACTATTACCAAAAATACTGGCTCGGGGACAGGAATACAACAGCTTAACATAGCAATGAAGGAGGGTCCAAAACCAACCATTTGAGCGTATGAAACAGAAACTGCCAATTAATACGGTCAAAGGCCTTTTCGGCATCCAGGGACATAGCAGCAAGGGGAGACTTGTATTTTTTGCCATAGGAAATAATATTAGCAAACATCCGAGCATGATCAGTTGCTAGTCTGCCCTTCATGAATCCGACTTGATCAGTCTTAATCAAGAGAGGGATAATAGTGTCAAGTCGAGATGCGAGAATTTTGCCAAAGATTTTACAATCATAATTAATTAATGATATGGGGCGACATTTTTTACAATAGGAATGGTCCTTGTCCGGTTTGGGTATGATAACAATTAGAGCATCCACAAAAGAACCAGATGCTTTTGCATCAGCAATAAATAAGTTAAAAAGTAGGAGAAGTTTAGGGACAAAAATGGAATTAAAAGCATTGTAAAATTCAATAGATAATCCATGAGGGCCCGGGGCCTTTGATTTCTTTAGGGCTTTAATGGCATTGGTAATCTCCTGAGACGTAATGTCTCTTTCTAACGCATTAAATTCAGGAGATAAGGGTGCAGGGGCGGGGAGGCCTGAAAAAAAAGTGTCTACGTTCGAATCAGTGGGAAAGGTATCATCAGTATATTACGATTGATAATAGTCATGAAAAACCTCAGCAATGTCTTTGTCTGATGATACTAGTGTATTAGTAGATTCATTGAGAATTGGGCCAACAGTCTTACGCTCAGATTTAATCTTTAAATAGTTAGCTAACATTTTCCCCGCTTTGTTTTGGCCACCATGGTATTTAGATATAATCTTAAGTAAAACATGACATGCGTCGGTCGTAGCTAATTTGTTGAGGTCAGATTTAGCTTTGATAAGATCATGTAAGGCAGTAGAGGAACGGGAAGTAAAATACACATGTTCTAAATTTTTGATTTCTCAATTGATCTTCATTTTTTTCTTGGTAGATTTCTTTTTCTTAGATACAAAAGAAATGGTAAAGGCACGGAAAGCAGCATCCCAATTGTTAGGTACAGAGGTATCTGCCGGATCATTAAGACTGAAAAACTCAGTAATAAAAGAGGAAGCTTCTTTAAGAAAAACCGTATCGTTCAACAGAGAGGTATTAAGCTTCCATCAGCTAAATTGAGGTAAGATCCAAAACAGCATAGACAGGGGCATGATCGGATATGAAAATGGAACCAATTTCAGATTTTTTGGCAGAAGGGAGCATAGATTTACTAACTAAAATATAATCAATTCTGAAACGGATATGATGTACATTGGAGAAAAAAGTAAATTCAGTTAGGCCAGGATTACAAGTTTTCCAAACGTCATATAATGGACGAGAGGCAATGGCCGATTGAAAGGCTTTGTGGGATCTATCGGGTTGAAATTTACATCTGGAAAATCTATCAGAAAAGGGATCTAACCATTGATTAAAGCACCTGCAACAACAATATTGGGACAATCAAGTGAGGAAATGAGGACTTTAATATCGTTCCAAAATTTGGGATCCGGCTTGACAGGACCATAAATATTCAATAGAATTAATGTTTTATTTTGTAGTACAATCTTTGCCATTACCCATCGCCCATTAGCATCACATTGTGAAGACAAAATCTGAACAGGTAAAGCTTTATGGAACAATATAGCAACACCTCCTTTTTTATGAATAGCAGGAGAAAAAATAACTTGACCTACCCATTGCCTTTTTAGTTTAAGGGATTCAACATCATTACAATGAGTTTCTTGAAGGAAAGAAATCTGTGAATTAAGTTTTGATAAATGGGACAGTACCTTTTGTCGTTTGATTGCAGAACCAAGCCCACAAACATTCCACGTGACAAAGGTACACATGATGGATGTAAGGGAGGGTACAACAGAAGTGGAGGAGACACATCTCAGGGGGACAACTGTAAGGGAAAGCACACCACAGAAAAAAATTACATATGAAACATACTACAAAAGATCAACATTGTAAGGCCCCAAATGTGGATGACCTTCATATGTTCGTTTCTTGTCCAAACATAAGGCAATTCTGGTTGGATGTAAGTAACTGTCTATCCAAATCTCTGAATCTGCGCATTGAATTAATTATTACAGGAAGATATGATTTAGAAAACAAAAGCATGAATAATAATGTTAGGCTTCCCTTCTATGCTATTTTGCTAGCTCGTAGAGAGATATGCAAGTTATGGGTCTCACCACTTAGTCCTAATTTATTGGAATGGAGTTTAGCCATGAGATATATGGCTAAGATCGATATTTCAGATCATACTAAAAGAAATCGAGGTTTTTGGGTACCCTTCCTTACATGTTTTGGTTGAATAACACTGACTAGAATTTCCGATGATTAAGCCCGTGCCTATCTCGCTGGTATTTATTATATGGGATTCAAGGACGAAAAACAGAGTAAGAGAAAGACACACCTGATGCGTCAGATGGTCAAGAAGGATCGCTTAAAGAATGGCCAGACTCAAAATAGGTGGAGTTTATGCCTCAATACTCTAACCAGCTTATGAGATAAAAAAAAGCCCAGTGGCGGATTAAGATAGAAGATATGGGTGGCGAGTCGGCGAATGAGGAAATTAAAAGAAAAAAAAAAAAAAGATCAACATTGCCATAAAATAGAGATTGCAGAAGAGTGGAGAAAAAAGAGAGAAGAACAGAAAGAGAAGGAAGAGGAAAAGGAAGAAGATACAAGTAAACAAAGGTAAGGAAAGAGAAAGAAAAAGATGCGAACAGGCAAAGGAACAGAAGAATGGAAGAAAGAGCGAACAGGTCAAGGAAAAATAACCCGACCTGTAAAGAGAAGAAAAGTCGAAAAAGGATGAGCATGGTGACACCAAGGAGCACGGATCCCTAAAAAATACAAGGAGGGTAAAGCATGAAAAACCTCATAGAAAAGATACATAACAGAGTAAAGAATGAAGGACAAAATGATCAGAAAAAATAAATAAATAAATAAATAAAAATATGAGGCATTAGAACAGAAACATAGATAAGATTAGACGTTAGTGTCCATTCCATGAGATAATAGGCTCTGTAGATAAAGCTTGAGTAGTCCTGGATCATCAAAAGAACGGGAGCGACCATCGTGGGTGATCTTGCAGAGACATGGATGAAGAATTCCATACTGGACATTGAGCTGTCTTAGTTGAGGGCGCAAAGCAAGAAATTCTTTACGACGTGCATTTGTTGCATTGGAAAGATCTTGAGAAATAAAGAGATTATGACCTGACCAACTAAGACGACGTTTCATTTTCACCGCTTTCAGAACCCGCATCAAATCAGTGAATTCAAGGAAGAGCATGATGATGCCACGTGGTTTAGGAGCAGTAGGATTGAGGCGACCCAAATGATGTGCTCTTTGTATATTAAGAGGAGTTATAGAGGTTTGAAGATCAAGAAGCTCTGGAAGGAACTTTTGAAGAAAGGCTATCATATTGGGACCTTCAATATTCTCCGGCAGACCATATAGGTGAAGATTATTACGCCGATTATGATTTTCAAGGTCCTCAGCGTGGATCTTTAATTTATGGATTTCTTGCTCTAAAATCGGAATCTTAATGGAGACATCATGAAGGTCACTAACTCGTTGTTCAAGGTCTGCAACTTTATTTTCCATTACAGTCCATTTCTCCTCAATTTGTTTAAGTTTTTCATTGGTGGATGTCATGAAGGGTTGAAAACCACGAACTTCATCCAGTATCGAGTCCAGAACTGGGCTTTGAGAGAAATGTATGGGAGAAGGCGGATAATTTTTCTGCCTTTTAGGTTTCGCCCCAGTGAGAGAGGATCGAGCGGAATGAGAGTTACTCGCCATAGTAATACTTCAAACACGAAAATGGAGATGGAGTGAAGGTCACTAGTGAAGGGGGCCAGCAGTATAAAAATACAATTATACTGAGATGGAAAAGGCAGGAGTAGAGTATATCACCAATCCAGATAAGTTGAGCACAATAAGATAAACCAGAGTCCTCAAAAAAGACAATCCAATGAAAAGAAGAGGTACGCTGATGACTCACAGTAAGGAACACTCCTCATTGATAAAACTCATGCATATTTTCATAAAAAGCTCTGAGAGGAATAGCGTCAAAATCACTCCCACTCAAAAATTGGAAAAGAATGCGGGAGAGCATAATGGGTAACACCCAGTGTAAAAGACGCTATGGCTTTGTTGGGACTTGTCATTATGAGGACAGTAGCGCACACAAACATGAGCCTGAGAGGAGTAACACAAAAAGACTCAGCCCAAAATTGCAGCAGAAGAGTAAAAATAAATGGAGCAAGAGCAATGGTGTATTAATTGCATCAGTAAAGAAGCCAAAGTTAGAGGAGCTGAGGAGCAGGTGAGTGGCAAATCGATTGATAGCTCATTTGAGGAGAGAAGAGTTATTAGGGCAGAAAAAACACAAGGAGTGCAAAGAAGACCACAAATATCAGTATAAAAGGGCAAGAAGAGGCACTGCACATACTATAAGCAGCAAAGGCATACCGTTATTTGAGCAGGTGACAGCGGTACGAGACGCGGGCTCAGCGGCACAAAATGGCGGCCGCCCGCGCCTCAGTCACGGTAGAAGAACCGGCAGCCCAAACACCAAAGTTGGTGCACAAAGCACTTCAATGACCACGTCCTCGTAGGCACGGCATCTCGGAGGACAGGAAATGCCGTTCCGAGGTCTAGAGATGCCAGGAGAGGTTACGGGAAGCAGAGGGAGTTCCGCGGTTTTGCGGAGCTCATGCAGGATCTGCCATTGCTCCACGGCGTGCAAGACACGCCCCCCCATAAGGGTTGTTTCTTGAAGTCACAGTTTTCAGCAGGTGAGAAGGAGCGAGACAGATTCAGAATGAGGGGACAAAGAATGAGAGCTACCTGCGGCCTCAGTACCAAAAGCAAAATACGAGTACAATTTTATCAACTCCCCTAAAAATATTATAACTGGGCTGCTTAAAATGATTACACGTTCAAATGTATTGCCTTAGCCAGGGAAATATACAATGCATATTGCAACAAATGCGATACTTGACATTTTTAGGTCTGATTTTTAAAATGAGGTGGAGAAGTGGAATTGCTGTCTTTAAGGTTGGCTGAGCTGTTGGTTACAAGCTTCAGAATGGATTTTGCTTTCTTCAATGTATTGTATAAACAACACTTGCTATTTTATCTGTTTCTGGTGGGTGGTGCTGCTGCATCACTTGGTGCTCATTGCTCTGTGTGCATGTGTGCTTTTATGTTAGCTGGGTTCCATTTAAATCAGTTGTGATGGCCTCTGTGCATGTGTTAAGATCTATCTGTGCATTTGTACCTGTTTTTTGTGTACCTCTTGATGCATGTTTTATACAAGAGCCAAACCTACTTGTCCATGACTGTTTTGCTGAGCAATGATGTTTTCCCCAACCAATTTGGTTACATTTGCAGTTAGACTAGGAACAAAATTCCTCATGTAGCAAGAAAAGCTGTTCCACCATGGCCCTTTTCAACTTTTTGTGGTCCGCCGTGCATTTTGACAATCAGCGAGTCAACTGAGACTGCTTCATGTTTTCCTTGCCACATATTTCCCACCAGACCAGAGGCTCGTCTTGCAAGGAGGTGGGTCTACACTCAACAAGTAACCACAGAAAAGGGTGACTACTGCACTCTCCAATCACAATATATGGAGACCTGGGTTGGACAGGGACAAAAAATAGGTAAGGGCACCAAAATAAAAATGGTCCCCATTAGTGCATCATATAGCTAACAAAGTGGCCCACATCAGCAAATAGGGACATTTTGAACTTTAGGAGACACGTTGTGTAGGTGTTTTGTAATATATGCTTACATTTGTGTTGAATATAAGCAATGTTTGTGGTAGTATCAGTAAAATCAACAATAAAAACCTGCCCACCAGACCATAAAAAGGCCCACAAACCTCCCAAAAACGGCCCACACACTATCTTATCAGACCAGAACCACGGGCACTACCTGAGGACCCTATAGGCCAGTCCGACCCTAGTGGATATCCAGTCGAACTTAACTTGATAGTTTAGGAGCGCAAACCATTTTTCCTGTAAGACTAGTGAGAAAAAAGTCTGCCGACCCCTAAACCTGCTAAGCACCTCGTAAATGGGTTCCTTTATGTAACATCTTTATGTGTTGTGTTCTTCGGTCCATGTCTGTTGCTCATGGTAACTAGCTGTTCAATGTCTTTTATGTTCTTCAAGGTTCTTGCATACAGCACACAATGGTGGTCCCATGCCAGTTAGCCTGTCCCTGGAGCAGCTCCTGGGTTGCACCTCATATACCCTGTTGCGATTTCACCTTTTCTATTGTTTAATTTTATTTTATTATATTTAATTTTGTGTGACCACTGCTCAATATCTCATGGAGAGCTAAACATGATTCTTATACAAAAAATAAAACATCAACAATACAGTGAAGATGCAAATGTAAATAACAAAGAAAATCCCATAACTGTCCTTGGAGCCCCAACCCTTGGCATACTACAAGTCAAATAAAGGAATGGGTCTATTTTTGAAATCTAACAAGTTTGAGGCCAGGTGAAGAAGTGGAAGGGTAATTGCATGGCAGTGGCTGGAAAACCCTGAGGGGTATATTATCAAGGGGGTTTATCTCCGCTTTTTTGGCTTTAAAAGCCAAGAAAGCGGAGATAAAATTATCTCCCTATTACCAAGCTGTCGCTAACACCAGTTAGTGACAGCTAATAGGAGATAGCGACCATCTTGGGCCCCGCTTTGCATGTCAGTGATATTTATCACTAATGACATGCAAAGTGGGCGTGCCAAGATGTTAGCGACTGGAAACAGTCGCTAACATCGCTATCTCCTATTACCAACTTTTGGAGATATTCGCGCTAAGCGCGAATATCTCCAAAAGCTAACACCTGCCCTGAGCAGTTCTTCACCATGTTATCCAATGGGAGGTGGATAACATGGCTAAGAGCATTTGCTCGATAATGCATGAATATCGCTGAATTTTCAGCGATATTCATGCATTGCGGCCGTTTTTTATCGCATTTGCGATAAACCTTGCTAATAGCAAGGTTTATCTGCGATAAAAATCGCCGATGTGCGGCGATAATTTTTGTCTCTAAACAAGTTAGAGACAAAAATTATCGCTAGTTGTTGGTAATATGCCCCTGAGTTTGGCTTTTGTACCAAGTGGGAATATCAAAATGTGGTGTCCTATTGCAGATGGCTCTGGGGCTTGGAACCACTCGCCCCAATTTGGCACAGTGAGACAGAAAACAGGAGGAGTGGCAACTCTGTGCTATTGTGCTTGGCTTAACCTATGCCCTCGAATGCTACCACAAAGGAGAATAAAGCAAACAAACAGTCTCAGACACTTTAAACATGCCGATATCAAAGTGGAATACTCCGCTAAACAGTTTTCATTGATTTAAGGCTGAAAGTGAATGATTGATAAAGTGCCACAATAATGCTGCAAAGTTTCCATTTTTGTGTTGCAAATTTCCATTTTTTGTGCCACAAAATTTGCAAATCTATGCCACAACATCCTGGGGGTTCAATTAAGGGGTAAACGCTTACCCTGTTCCAAAAGGACTGATGCCACATACACAGATGTTGACAGTATGGAAAGCTCCACAGTGCAGATATGTTCTCATAGGCCACCTGTACCTTGGCCTCTGAATGGTTCCATTTGATACCCACACAAGAGTGATTGCATCCTAGTATTGCAATCGACATGTGTGGCATCATTTTAAAGGCTTAGTAGGGAGTCTCAAAACAGACATGTAGTGGCGAATGATCCACGTGAATAATGCCAGACTGCTGCACTTTCATCTACATAAATACTAACACACATGTGGTGGCTGGTGCATAAATGCACTGGAGCGCAGTCACGCCAACTTAAACACACATACATGGAGAAGTTGCGTTTTGCAGTTACAGCAGCAGAAATTAGAATAGTTGAACTGTCACACCTGTCAATTTTTTCTGTTGGCTGTGTGCTGACAGCAGTAAGGGCCTGATCATGACTTTGCCTGTGCGGCGCCAGGTCCCCCCTGCCGGCCAGCACCAAAGCCATAGTCAGACAGCCCGCCAGATAAGGAGTTTCCTCCTGTCTGGCAGACTGGTTTTTGGCGTTCCTACAGCAGTGCCTTAGAAAATGGGTACTGCAATGGGAATGTCAAAAGAATTCCTGCATGGCATCGACTGAAATGGTTGGGGCTGAAAAGTCCATGCCGTGGAGGAATCTGTGTGCATGCACACAGGGGGACACATCTTGTGCCCACCTGTGTGCATCCACATGCGGGGGAGGTACAGGGGGTGCAGCAGGGCCACCTTTGCTTCCTCTCTGCCATGGTGTTCATGGAGTAGGAGCCTCCATGACACCGCTGGTAAAGATGAAGCATATTGCGTCCTCCTGACCACCGCAACACTGCGGCTGAGGTGGGGCACTGGTGGTTCGACCGCACCACTCATATTAAGGCGGTCCAGAGACTGCTGCCGCTGTGCCCCCATGAGTCTGGTGGTACGTTGGCCACCAGACTTGTAATTGGCCCTTAAGTGTCCATGTTAGCAGTGAAAGGGAAAGGGGTTTCAGCAGAGTTTGAGGGGTGCTTTACACCTCAGCTCCCTTCAAACATTTGGATGCCATAGACATGCTGTTGAGGTTTGGGTATGAGCATACGTTCCTTTAGAAAATTAACATCTTAGAATAGCACGGGTAAATCCTTTTTATTTTGGTGACAAATTCAGTTGTTACATATTGCATTCATTCATCTTCTTACGAGACCACTGCCCGATACCAGATTAACTGAAGGACGTTGCCGTTATAACATCTCTGACCTAAAAAATTAATTTTTATGTTACCATATTGTGCCTTTGAATGTTGGAAAATCTGAAAATGACTTGACATAATTATCTAGCCTTGAGAAAGCCCTGGCATTATTCGCCATATAGGGTGAAACACGTGTCGGCTGTTACTCTTCTCTGTGCAATAAAGTTTTGAAAATCTATAATGAGAATGGATTCTTTAAGAAGATGAATGAATGCAATATGTAACAACTGAATTTGTCTCCAAAATAAAAAGGATTTACCCGTGCTATTCTAAGATATTAATTTTCTACAGGAACATATGCTCATACCCAAACCTCAATTTCTTCTTTGTAGCTTCTATGGTCCAGAGCTTTGAGCAGAGTTCCCTCCTTGATTGAACCCTTCAGGAAGTAAGATATAGACCTGGAACCCCTGGACCTTTAATTTCAGTTGCAACCATAGACATACTGTGCATGCCCAAATCAGTGCAGCAGGTCTGATTGAATGAAGTCTGCTCGGGCAGTGACACATTTCAGCCCAGCTATCCAACACCCAGTCAGAAGACAGGTTAGAGCAGGGTGAAGCAGAGTCAACCCAACCCCATTCTGAATGCTGATCGGATGTTTAACAGACCCCTTTCCAGTAGGATATGTGCCTGCCAGACTCCTTCAGGGAATATCCGTGGAGTTCATGTTAAACAATAAAGTAAACATAATAAGACACTTGTTGGCTGTTACATTATAAAAACACAGAACTCCAGTGCATTACATTAACTGTAACTGCTGTAGCTGGCTTTTTATTTCTCACTCACCACATCCTTTTCCTCAAATCATGTTTTTGTCTCTTATTATGGACCAATAACTGCTTGTGGGAAATATTCAGACTTTTAAACCAGGCGACCTTCAAGTTCCATGTTTGCTAACTAATATGAACACTGTGAGACGGTTCAGTTCGCACTGACATAAAAAATGAGTTCTACTACAGTTTAATTACATTTTTTGTGCAGCCTTTATATTCAAGATATTTACAAATAAAGATGCAGACAAAATCCTAACATATGTGCCCTTTCCAAGCAGACTTGTCTTCCCTTCAGTGGCATAGCTTACCTCTTCCTTATGCCACCAACCTTTCTTATCTCTCTTTCAGCGATTTGTATAGACATCTTGAGCTAATGGCCCCAGATTTACGCACTTTTAAATTACTTGTCCCGAATCACGTACAGAAAATAACAGTCCCGCAAAAAACTTGGGGGTCTGGTTTGGGAAAGACCTTAAGTTCGAAGACCATATTAAAAAACTTACGGGGGTTTGTTTTGCCACTCTTAAAGCCTTGCGCAGGTTCTTTCCCCTCCTTCCCAGAGAGGCTAAAGAGTCGGTGTCGCACGCTTTAATACTCTCTAGGCTTGACTACGCTAATGGTCTGTTTAGCGGCCTACCTGCATATTTGATCCAACGTCTCCAGGTCATCCAAAACGCGGCCGCCAGAATCCTGTTCAAATTACCCAGAAGAGTCAGCGTCCGCCCCTTCCTCCGTAGCCTTCATTGGCTACCGGTTGCCCATACGATTATGTTTAAGACGCTTGTTCTTTCCTTCCGAGCGCTCCATCAGATTGGCCCTGCCTACTTGATAAAAAGGTTTGCCTGGTATACTCCGAACCGATGTCTTCGCTCAGCTAACCAGTGTCAAATGACTGTTCCTAGATTCAAGTACTCCCGACTGGGTGGCCAGTCCATTTCAGTCAGAGCCGCTAGGGCTTGGAACGCTCTTCCTTTCCATCTTAGAGCCGCTTCGACCATCGCGGTCTTTAAGAAAGGATTGAAGACCCATTTGTTTAGCATTGTTTTGTAATTGCCACCTCTCTCTCGCCTTCTGCTCTACTTTTTCCATGCCAGGATACTTTCTTAGTAACAGAGCGCGCTATAAAAGCTTTTATATCATATCATATCATATCAATGCCAATGGCACATTGTGTACTATAATAATGGCAGCAACGTCATTACTACAAATATAAACGGGGAAGATGCCCAGGTGCTATTTCTTAGTAAAAAGCACTGTTCTGACATAAGTATTTGCAGATCCTGTCAGCCCAAGTTGGCCTTCAGACTATTGAGAGATAACATGTTAGTGTTACCTTCTTCAAGGATAATCGAAATTGGAAAGATGAAAGGCTGAGTGGATAAGTCGGGAGTCACAGAACTTTCGTGCAGGTGCAATAGTCCACCGAGCTACTAGACCCGGTTTGTACACTGGTACACTAAAGAAATATAATGGGCAATTAAAAGAAAAGAAATGGTAATCCCACGTTAAACCTTTTAAAAACATTATTTCTCTATTGAAATGCCCATGTACCATTTGCATTTGCTTCACTTGTTCTGGAAGTCGCCAAAGGGCTAGGCTGCTAGGGCAAGGAGGGGTTTCAACCATTGGTTTAGCCATCCGAAGGTTGTACTGCTAGTGCAAAGCTTGGATGACCAACTCGAAAAGTTAGCCCTGAGCTGATCTGCTGGTGTAAAGAGTGTTTAAGTAATTAAAAAAAATACAGGCCTAGATATTCTTTTCAAAATTTCTATGAGGGAGGACCACCTGGATCCCCTTCAGGGACATTAGGCTTGTTTACTTCGCTCACTAACTTGGCTCCAAGGAATCCACTTTCTCCCGACCACTTCCTAAGTTTACTAGCCGCCACAATAACAAGAACAGCAGATTTTCAGACAAAGGCGCATGTGCATTTATATCAGCAATCGGTCAAATTTCCAGGGTTTGGGCATGTCACACCCACCATCACGCACCCTCACGAAGACACAAGTCGAGTTATAAACTATTATTTTCTATAAGTGATTACTAATTAGAATTATTAATATGCTTGAATGCAAAAGTTACAATATTCCTCCAATTGCTGACACATCCTAGAATTAATTAACCCTGAAACATTTCTGTTCTGTAATATATATAAAAAAAGTAAAATATATTCTGACTAGCAATTTTTTGTTCATAAATCTTTAAAGGATTTTTCCCGGTCTGTGTGAATCTGCACAGCATCTGTATACACAGAACATATGCAAACCTTTTAA
The DNA here is from genome assembly GCF_964261635.1 of Lissotriton helveticus. Taxonomy (NCBI): domain Eukaryota; kingdom Metazoa; phylum Chordata; class Amphibia; order Caudata; family Salamandridae; genus Lissotriton; species Lissotriton helveticus. The sequence goes on along the minus strand of NC_136061.1, from coordinate 1,142,375,124 downwards.
ACAGTCTTCGGTTCTTTTCTGAAAGAAAATCACTTTTGAGGGACGATACTACATTTTTTACAGTGCAGATCATGAATAAATTAATTAAGCTTGTTCATATTTCTGCACTTGAACTGAAAGATTAATAGCGATTATAAGTAACTCGTTTACAGGGCATCTTTCGCCAAATATGCATTACAGTTCAGCATAAAATATCTGCCACAAAGTGGCTTGCTGTAGCAAACTGCAATTTAGTTAATTGCTCAGTTTAAGAACCCTTATGACAAATGCTTTTCATCTTGAAAATCCTATTTTTTACAGTGGAAGCGTAGTCTTATAATTACAGAGTGGCAGGATGTGACAGACGAATTTACAATTTTGGAAAATTGTAACTCGGATTCCAATTAAAATCCTTTGTCTGTCAGAGGAATCCATGTCAAATAAAAAAAGGTTATTTTGTATTTCATTTAAAAAAAGGGCATAGCTCCGAACATTCCAAACAAGGGAAAGCAGTGGAAAAACAATATTTGCATAACAAGACACATTTGTGCAAGTTTACTCTTGTTTGCTATTCTCAAAGGTATTTTAATAGTAGTATCTTTACAACTGAGGAGTCTCCACATATAAAAAGATAGGACAGCCTTATGTTTTTTTGAGCGTATACTCCACAGTCGTCAAGATAGTACTAGTAAAATACCTTTGTGAATAGCAAGCAATCGTAAACTTACACAAAAGTGTAAGTTTCGCTCTGTGCAGTGATAATAAATGGTGGGCCGAGAAGGCGCACAACTCACCACAATTCGGGGGAGGTAACCCGACCGGTGCGGCACTTCTCTTTGCTGTCCACGACCTTCCTGCTTGTGGAACGCAACGTCAACCAATCCTAGAGCTGCTCCCATGCTGTGAAAGCAGCTCCAGAATTGATGGGAGCAGGATCACTTAGCGCTCAATTTGAGGCTGGGGGGCTTGTGCCAGCAATCCCCAAGCAGTTTCACAGCCTTTGGGTTGCTGGGTCTAAAATGTGCATGTTGGGCTGGCAGTTGCAAGACAGCCTGCCCATCTTACATGCGCTCCTTAGACCAGTGCTGTCATCTTGCATTTGCAGGATTTAGCCACGCCCCCAACCTCACGTTGTACACAGTGCAAGCTTGTGCAGTGGCAAATAAATAAGATGGGACTTACATGCCATTTTATTTTTTTGTGTTTGCCTGCTGCGCACCTGAGGAGAAGCCAAGCTCTGAATGATTAAAAATTGCAGATTCTATGAGCCATTTGGTGAAGGAATCCCTGGTTTTATTAAAAAATATGTTGGCAATTATTATGCACCCTCTTCTTGCTCTTTATTCAAGTAGCACATATTTAAAGCAAAATACCACAATCCTGTTCGTCAAAGCAGGAAGTAGAAAAACAAAAAAGGGCACCATAATATTTAGTAGTCACACCAATCGGTTTACTCTTTTCTTCATTCATGTGACCAAAGTCCCTGAAGGAAGTGAATAAAACATTTTTTACATTAGAAATGCCAAAAGAACCGTAGGTCTTCTTTCTTGTGTCAGCGCATTACATTTTTGTATAGTCAAAACCAAAACTAGGGAATAAAATAGTTTAACATTAGATTCCAGTTGAAATGGGTTGACATTTAAGTTATGGTAAATATTCTCCTTCCTGTCTTGGATAAAATGAAGACTCTCCTTCACCAAATAGCCAGAATAATCTGTAATGTTATCAGAACACCAGATGCTCTATTATGCATTTTTAAAGCTTATTCACCACAGAAAATGCCACAAGCTGTAGCAGTTTTCACTATAAAATGTTATAAGTATAAACCCAGGACCAGTCAGCAGACCTAAAAGTGCACTCTAGTCTAGCACCAGCTCAAAAGGCTTTTGAAGCCTTAGCCCGAGCGAAGCCTTCAGACTCTCGAGCCATGTCACAGGACTGAACGATACGATACCATGGGTCGCACTATCTATGAAGTAACACACACTAAACATATACCACTTTTGACATACTTTTTGACTCTATTACAGGAGGGAGATTGGTGTGATACATAAGGAGAAAATAATCCCTACACAGAAGCATTAAACAAATACAAAGCTAAGTCTATTACTAATGATTTGTGTGAGACAGTCACAACAAATATAAACAACTTTCTAACTTGGAGGATTCTAACTACGTAGTAATCTCCATGGAGAATATTGGTATAACGCAGGTCTGTTTTCAGATATAAGATAACTATTTATTTATTTATTCTTTATTCAAGAGTTTTATATAGCGCTGGCTAGACCCGGAGGTATCAGAGCGCTTTACATGAGATTCCACAAAAATTACATTACAAGATTACATCAGTTCCAATTTACATCAGATGCTAGACAAACAAATGCAAGAGCATAGAAGACGAAATGATTTAAGTGTAGAGGGGAAGGGGGTAAGGGTAAAGGGATAGTAGAGAGATACGGCAGAGAGACGAAAGGAAAGTCTGTCCAAAGTCCGGCTGGGTAGGTGACGGTCGAGGGGAAGTCCCAAAACCCTTCTCCTCTATAGCTATCAGGTAGGTCCACCGGGCATTGGCCAAATAGCTCGGTCTCAATGGGAAAAACAATTAAAGAAACATGGAGGGCAAAATAAATGCAGCGTGGAGGGGAGGGGGCATGGAAGGAGAGAAAGCGGGGGATGGGGGAAGAGACAACAGGGAGAGACAAAATGAAGTCTGTCTAAAGGCAGCCTGGGTAGGTGACGACCAAGGAGGGAGTCCACGGCCCATCTCCCCTATAGCTAAACCAGGTAGCTTCATCGGGCATTCGACAAAATAGTTCAGTCTCAATACATTGAGAGAGGAGAGAAGGAGAGACAAAAATAGAGGGAGGATGCGGGAAGAGACGACAGGAGAGACGAAAGGAAGTCTGGCTGAAGACCGACTGGGTAGGTCACGTCCAAGGAGGGAATCCCCGACCTGTCTCCCCTATAGCTAAACCAGGTAGCTCCATGGGCATCAGACAATATAACTAGATCTCAAATGACAAGGGAAAATTCACAGATAGACAGGGTGGGGACTAAGGGCCCTGACAGGTGAAGGTAGAGGTCAGCAGCAGGAATGTGGAGAGGAGTAGAGCGAGGAGATAAACAGGGTGGGAACTAGGGCCAGGACAGGTGAAGGCAGAGGTCAAAAGCAGGAAAGTGGAGAGGAGTAGAGCGAGGAGGGGTAGGGGGTAGGTAGTTCGGCAAGAAGTTCCCATGGATCTGGTGGGCTATAGTTGCCAGCTTAGCCAATGGGCGGGTACTCGGCTGATTCTCCAGAGCAGTCTCGGGTACAGTCAGGTTCAGCGTGATTTTTGGTTTCCCCATTGTGCAGGCTGGAGTGGAACTTTGCGTGCGCAAATAATGCAGGGCAGGCTGCTCTAGTAGATGTTTTCTTTCAAGAGAAGTCCCTCCGCTGTGGCTGGGGCATACACTGAGGCACCCTCACTTAGAGCAGGAGCAATCACTCTCTCATAGTGCCATGCCGTTGCGCCCAAGCGAGAGTTAAAATCGTGGACTATCCTGGGCAGTCTTATGGTCTATTTGCACAGTCTGTGGGCACCCCAGGGAGTATCCGGGGTCGGGCCAGCAAGCAATGTGGGTAGAGATGCTTTGGAATGTGGGCGCAGGGGGGGCCTTGTTGTATGCACCTATACCCTGTACCTTGTCTCGCTCTGCGCCGGTCTCAGCCCACGTCCGCCCGCCTCAAAATGGCCACTGGAGCTCAGGATTGCAGCCCGTAGGTCCAGATGTAACGGCGTGGGGGCGCCGCATGCGGTCTCTCCCAAAGTCAGTGCGGGTGAATAAGATGCAGGGCAGTTCGCGATCACAGTCTGCAGCTGTGATGGCGGGTTCCCGCTTCGGTGGCGAGCACTATTGGCAAGGTAAGATGGCGGCTGATCCTCTCCGCCGCCGCCGCAGGGTCTACCCAGGAGATCTGGGCAGGGGACGAGGTCACTATGTACAGACCATGCGGGCAAGGCTTTTTACTTGAGAGCGGGCCTGGTCCGGGGTGTCGTCCGCGGCAGGTTTGTCTCCGCCACCCACCACTGCAATTTCCTCCGTTGGCAGCCCAGCCCGGGCTCCCACACGCCACCGGGTCACCGCAGAGATCCCTGCAGTACTGCCAGTTGCCGCCAGTAGATGGTCCCGATGCCGGGGGGGGCCCTCACCCCCAATCTCGGCTCCTCACCTCAAGTCATCCGGTCTGAGTTCGTGGGGGGCGGTGGAGTGCTCCCCCGGGCGGCCGCCGCACGGAATCCCTCTTCCCCCTGGCTGCTGCGGCCCCGGTCTCATCTGAGTAGAAACCTGTGCAGATATTCCCAGTCTCTCTCCTCCTCTGGGGGCTGGAGCGGGGCAGGTGAAAGTTTGGAGCCTTGGGGGCGCCGTTGAACCCAATGATGGCCTCGAGCTCCAGTCCAGCAAGCAGAGTCGCCATCAAGAGGAATTCAAACACACTAAATAGAGACCACTGTCGACATACACTTATATTTTAGTAGGGTAGAATAACTTGACAAATATTAAAAACCCTACATAGTATTAAGGGACAACACATCGTTCATAATAAGTGCAAGGTAGTTCATAACTTATTACTCAAAGTATCATATAGATGAAGGAATTTCTGGTTCTGAACACCTCTAGTACATAGATCGCTCTCTGCAATAAGTCACTTTGAACAACTACATTTCCCAGCGTGCATGCTAGATTTTTGTAGTCTAGAATAAAGTTAATACGAGAGCACGAGAATATTTATAATTAATAATATTATCACTTGGTAGAAGTTTATCAAGCGGTATGACATATTTACGTTCTCTTTCGTTATTTACCCCCTGCTTTTAGCCGGTCTAGGTTGGGCATCCCCCCTCCCTCTCACCGCATATAATTGTGATTACATAACCGCCGCTTTGGTGGGTCTGGGTCCCGAGGCTGGTCCTGCTTGGGCGCCATCTTGCTTTGGGCTCTGCCCATCCCGGCGGGCGCCATCTTAGAGCGTCCTTGCGCTCGCACTGTGGATCGGAGCGCCTATTTAAAGTCTTCCTCTCCCGCGCATGCGGGACGCGCAGTCGGGGCGCCCTCGCGTGGCCTGAGTCGTGCCAGAGTCCTGCCCGTCTGCGCCCGTCAGCGACGAGGAAGCGCGAGTTGCAGCAGGGCTCTGGTCACACAGCTCGATTACCAGCATGCAGGCATCATCGATACTCAGGTATTCTCGGGTTAAGCTGTTGTCCATTGGTGGTAGGGTCGATGTTTGTCAGTGTCATCCGGTGGACCCCTTATCCGGCCCATATATTTGTGCCTGGTCCCTAGAAAAGCCGGCCAGGATTCGATCTTTAGAAGAGAGTGTCCCGACCACGCATAATAACACCGTGGGTCGTGTGCTTCGGATTTGGAACCTGAATGTGAGGTCATTGGTCAAGCATCACCAATTTGTACATGACCTCATTGAAAAGGATTCGCCCGACCTACTCTTCCTCACCGAAACATGGCTACAGGATTCGGATGCCGCTATCCTCAATCTTACTTTTCCATCGGAATATACGGTGTTTACACTGAATCGTTCCACGAGGGGAGGTGGCATCGCCATGGCAGTAAAATCGTGCTTCCCCTCGGAATGGAAATCTCTTGGCCTGCCAGCCTGTGAGAGTGCCCTTTTTAAAGTGACCTTTAGTCATCATTTTACGCTTAGCGGTATTCTCATCTACCGCCCTCCAGGCAACGACACAGTTTTCAAGGCCGCTCTTGCCGACATGGTAAGTTCTCTTGCGCCCAGTTGTGCGAATTTTAACATCACGGGCGACCTCAATATTCATTTTGATTGCAGAGCGTCCACTGCCATAGATACACTGCTCGCGGACCTTGAAGCACTGCAACTTGTTCAACTCGTTACACTTCCCACTCATGCGGGGGGACATATTCTTGACCCCTTTTTCACCACCCTTGAGAGGGCGAAGGTGTCCGACCCGATTCCGGTGGGCTGGTCGGACCATCGGTTGGTGGAAGTTTTTTGTCCCATTGATGATTTGCCATTCAAATCGGTGGATAGGCTGATTTTTAAAAGGCAGTGGCACAAGCTTAAATTAGAGGAGTTTTACAGGTTACTGGAGATGGAACCCCTGAGCTCTATTCTGAATGTGGAGCAAGGTTACGAACTGTTTTGCAAATGGATTTCGGGTGCCCTTGACTCCCTCATACCAATGCGCTGGTCAAAATGTCATACTAAAGTACCGAGCCCGTGGTATAACGACTCTCTTGCCGAGCTTAAAAAAATCTGCCGGAAAGCTGAGAGAGAATGGAGGAAGTCTTACGATCTTGGTCTGAAATCCTCCTATTTTTCCAAACTTAAGACCTATCACAGGGCAATTTGCAGAACTCGTGCCGCATTCTACGCCCAGGAATTCCTAACCAGTACCAACCCCTCAAAACTAATTTTTAAGGTCCTCAAAGACCTTCTGAATAAAAGGGCCTCTTCGGCAGAAATCTGCACTGATGCCCATTGTGAAAGTCTGGCATCCTTCTTTTTAGAGAAAGTGCAGACGATCTACCGAGGATGCGACCTGTCTCTGTTTGTTCCTGAGCCAGTTGGCTTTAGCTCCTTGACTTGTGAGACTCTGACCTCTTTGCCGGACATGTCTACGGAGGCTTTTGACATGCTGAGCCTCAGGATTAAGTCTGGCTCTCCTTTGGATCCGCTGAAGCCTGATCAAATCAGGTTGCTCTCCCCCTGGTGTCGTGCTCCGATACTTTCCTTGGTTAACTTGTCGTTATCCTCTGAAACGGTCCCCTCCTCGTGGAAGCAGGCGGTAGTCACCCCTGTTTTGAAGAAGGCAAATTCAGACCCGCTCCTGCCTGAGAACTACCGCCCCATATCCCTTCTTCCCTAGATCGCCAAATTCACGGAGGCTTATGTCAATTCCATCTTATCCGACCATCTTTCTCGCAACCATATTCTGGATCCGAGTCAGAATGGTTTCCGGTCGGGACACAGTACCGAGACCGCTTTGCTCTATATGAGCGAGCACCTACGGGGGGTGCTCGACTCTGGGCGAACGGCGGTGTTCCTTTTATTAGATCTGAGCGCCGCATTCGATACTGTGTCCCACCGTGTTTTAATTCGGCGCCTAGAGGAAGCTGGAATAGCGGGGACTGCTCTACAGTGGTTCTGCTCTTTCCTCTCCGGTCGGTCCTTTAAAGTGGCTATACCACCTGGCCAGTCCATCTTCCATCCTTTGGATCTGGGGTTTCCTCAGGGCTCCTCGTTGAGCCCGACCCTGTTCAACCTCTACGTGAAACCGCTAGCTGCGATCGTCAAACAATGGGGTCTGACAATGACCTCATATGCTGACGATACGCAGCTGGCGGTGACACTGAGTGGAGACCCTGAGGTGGAGGCCCCCAGATTCCGAGCAGGACTTGTGGCAGTAGCAACTTGGTTGAGAACCAATTGCTTACAACTGAACGCCAAAAAAAACGAAGTTATGGTGTTGGGGAAACATGCAGAGCTTTGGGGTGATCAGTGGTGGCCTCCTGAACTGGGCGTCACTCCCGTTCCAGTTTCCGAAGTAAAGAACTTAGGAGTCTGGCTGGATCCGGCACTTACTTTTACGAGCCATACGAAGAAGGTTGCAGCCACCTGCTACGGTATTTTGCGAGGCTTAAGACCGGTTCTTAAGTTTTTTGATCCCTCCACTCGGCAGATCGTGGTCCAAGCCATGATTTTATCTCGGCTGGATTACGGCAGCGCGCTGCTGTTGGGGATAAACCAGGCCGAGGCATCTAGGCCCCAAAGGGTACAGAATGCTGCGGCGTGGGCCATTGTTTTTCTTCCTAGACATTGTCTGTGTCCAGTACTATTTCTGCCCTTCATTGGCTGCCGGTTAGGCAAAGAATTAAGTTCAAGTCGCTTTGCCTGGCCTTTAAAATCATGAAGCTATCCTCGCCGCCTGCACTTGCTAACTTGCTTATCCCCTACATCCCTTGAGGTCTTTGAGATCGGAGGCTCTTCATCTTGCGGTCTGCCCCCGCTTTAAACTCAGCAGGATGGGTGGCCGCTCTTACCGAGTGCTTGCCGCTGGTCTGTGGAATTCTCTCCTGGTGCACATCCGTGCTCTGAACAATCTGATCGTTTTTAGACGTGCTATTAAAACTCTTTTGTTTTCTGTACTTGATTAGCTGTTCTTTTCCTTTTTCTTCATGTTATGTTTCAGTACCTGTTCAAGCGCCAGGACGCCCCTTTGCTGGGGCAGCTGTGCGCTTTATAAAAATCAATAACATAACATAACAATAACATACACTTCAAGACATGCAAGACCCTGAGAAAATAGTAGTCCCAAGGAAACCAATGACTACATAACGAGGAAGTAACGAGTATAGAAGACAACAGTTCCCATCACCGGTGATGTTAGTTTGTAGTCCACTAAAAAGCATCGACTACTATAACAACGCAGTGTATTCATAGAATTTAGGCACAACAGATGTGTGCAAGTATTTGAAGGCATTTGAGTACAATTGAGTATTGCTTGAGAATTGAGCGCAATCTATGACTGGTTAGGAACAAGATGAACAAGGAACTACAACTCCCGCTGAAGTGACGAGATTCGGTAGTACATTGATGACGCAATCACTTGACGCCGCACACAACTAATTAGTGACTTTTTGAAAACCAGTTTTTTCGTATATATAGGGAGACAGATTTGGAGCCCGTCACCTCCATCCCAGCATTGTCCTGGTTTAAGGCAACGACGGACAGGTGAGGACCTCCCCCCCTTTTTATTTGGACCCATTTTTACTCATTTTTGTTAGCTTATCGGGCATGTTGAGCTAAGACTTATACTTGTTTGTTTACACTAAGATCAACAGAGGGCTCCCTGGGGCTTGGATAACACATAGCTCCCGCTTTTACAATAGACACCGGGGTATGGGAGGACCCACCTTAATCCTCCTCTAAGATTGCTGATCGCGTCTTGTGCGAACTAAGACTAATACCTCTATACATGGAGTTTGTTGTAAAGATAAAAAGAGGGCTCGTTGGGACGATGTAAACACTGAGACGATGCCCCGCATTAACAAAAGATACGGGGTTATCACGAATCCATCAAGTACGAGGGCGAATGCCAATAATGTCGTTTCTCGTTCCAATATTATATTTTATTTATTTTCTAGTTTTTAGAAAGAATCACCCCCAAAACATTTGACAAATTCTGCAAAATAAGTGAATATGATGCCTCATTTTCCTTTGTAAGAAACTAAGTATCTTTCTGAATATTTTTTTGACTAGATGAACCGTATAGTTCGAGTGCCAGAACGTGAACTGTTCATGATCGGTATTAGGAACATATGCACATATGCACGGTCTAGTCCTCGTGGTGCACTGGTAAGTTTACCATTGCAGAACAAATAAATGAATTAGATTTTAAGTTGATCAGAATAGAGATGCAGTTTTTCTTGTTTTTTCTTGATTTGTCTTTCAGATGTTAGATACATCATGTCCACATAAAGGATTTAGATTGGGATTGCATAAAAGATGCGACCAACAAACAGTATGTATAAGTAATGACTTGCTGGCATTAACAAAGCTTCTTTCTGTTTTGAAGCACTAAGGTCCTGAAGAAAGCTAAGGAATTATTTTACGCCGTAAGCTGAAAGATGTCGACCGACCAGAAGAGCAGTGCTACACTTTAACTGCTCTTGACTTGTTCTTTCACTGTTTTTAGAACACATCTGTGAGTTCAGACTTAAGAAGTTATTGTCGTTCTGAGTCTCCGATGTATATCATGTTTTAATCTCACTTTTCCCCTTTGTTGTTTTCCTTGCACTGCACTATACACATAAGAGAGTTTTCTTGTTATACTATTCTCTTGTAAAGATTCCTATAAGAGGATACAACTTTGCTCTACGGTCCCCCTCCAAGATGGAGGTTAAGCGAAGCTTAGTTGTTTTGGATTCCCAGATGATGACACGGGACATGCAATGTGTAATGATGGGATACCAATGATTCCTTATGGTTTCTTTTCCATTTCCTTGTGGGTCACCTATGGGTTGGCCTAAGTCTTTGCATCTCTATTCGGACTTCTAAACAAATCTTTTCTGTTTATCTTTTGTACTCTAATTTTTCGAGCACTTGAGACTGGACGGGTTCATATATGAGGGAACACTTTCTATAGACTTCGGACTACTTTTGTCAGTGACCACTCTGAACTACCCAATTAAGAGAGGGCCAAGAAGGAAAAGTATAACAAATAGCCAACTTGACATGTTGTGCTTTCAAGAGACTCAGCTACGGAAGAGAGATCAGGGTGAGATGAGACACAAGGCATATCTAACCACATATGTCTTCTACTAAACAGCAGACAGTGGCCATTCTCCTTAAACATAATTTTCCCTAGATATTTTTATAAATCAGAGTGGATAAGGAGAGTTGTTCCTTATTTCTTGTGGACACCCTGCACAGCCACCAGATTCTCTTTGCCACGGGATATTCACACCAATCACAGCATAGAACATACTTTTATTACAACTTCTAGAATTGCTGGCCGAGGAGGTGAGATGCAGCATTGTTCTTACAGAGCGCATTAATGAAGCATGGGTCTTGGAAAGGAACAGAGAGGTTCGGAGATGAAATATTCTCAAAGAAACTAAAAGAAAAGACTTAATGACCTAGGCTTGATGGACGCATAGCACAAATACACAAAATGGAGAGGGAATGCATGAATTACTCACATGCTCACTGCATATACTCCTGCATAGACTATGTTATTGTTAGTAGTGGTCTTCTATCCAAAGTTAGATCGGCAATTGTAGTGTTGGATGACTCCCCAATCCGTGTTTATTTGGCCTTGGGAGTGGGGTAGCGGGGAAGAAATGGTGGCCCCCCCCTCATTGTTGACAGATCCAATTGTGTAGGAAGAAATCAACCAAAAGACAGAGGACTATTTTAGGCTGAATGAAGAGGAGGGTCCACTTTGAGGGTCTGGGAAGCCTTTAAAGCATTGTCCTGAGGTAGGTATATCACGAAAACTAGAGGAGCAAGTATATCAGCTGAAATGTGAACGGTTGACCTGCACCTCTTCATAGACTACAGGCAAACTCATTGCAGCTTAGGGTCAGCTCCAAATGCATTACACAAATCAAGTTGAATAAGCACTGCTACATTTAAAAAAGGGGGCTTAAATCACCGGAGGAAAGTTAGGCACACAATTGTCTTAAGTCGTAAGAGGTTAAACAGGAGAAAGAATGAATTAAAGAAATTCAATCTGCAGCGGGGGATGCATTAATAGACGATGTTAACACACTTAATGAATTCAGGCAATTCTATTCTAAGTTGTATACTAGAGAAGCCTGTCTCAATCAAAGCAACAACATTATCTAAATAGTATTCCACTCCCCAATGTGATTTATGCCCAATGGGAAAGTTTGTACTAACCCACACGGGTAGAGGAGGTTAAGGTTGCAATGAAACCCCTGAAACTTGAAAAGGCTACAGGTCCAGATGGGTTCATGGCCCTGTTTACTAAAAAACTTTTTGCAAAAATTAGCACCAAACCAGGGGACCTTTTCAATTATTGTGTGAGCAAGAAGGTTATGCTGCCGATGATTAGCAAGGCCCTTATTAGAGTCATACCCAAATCTGGTAAAGGTGTTAGATAATGTGCCTCCTATAACCCATATCGCTTCTTACTAGGTGCCTAGGTTTGTACTAAAATCTTGGCCTCCTGTCTCAGCAAGGTGCTGCTATCTCTGACTCACCCATATCACAGTGAAGTTGTACTGGGACGACAACCCCATAACAGCATTTGGGCACTGATCAGGCTAATTGAAACCGCGTTACTTAAAGATATACCTATGATTGTCCCGCCTCTGGACTTGGAGTCCTTCTAACAGGCGGAATGGCCTTTTCTGCATTTGATACGTAAGTGAATAGGGTTTGGACGACAATATTTGAACAACTTTAGGCCCACCGCAAGAATTGCTATTAATGGATTCACTACATTTAGGGAGATAATGGGTTATTGGAGTGCAATGTCTCCAGAATTGATGCTCTTGGTCCTGAAGACAGATGTTCTTAAGGTAATTACTACGTGCTAGTGGCACCTTGAGGTTCTTGAGTAAAACGAAGATGGCTAGGTGCACAGCTGAATGTTAATGGTGAAAGTTTGTAAAAGGTGAATAACAATTCCTAGATTTGGGTGCTCGAACAGGTGGTGTAACCGTCCTAGTACACCAAAGTAGATGTGTGAAAACAGCGCACAAACACACGTGAGTGCGTCCCTGTAGTATAAGCACACCTTGGTGGTTCGTCTGTGTAGACTGACTCCAAATGCGATTAAACGTAGTTCAAGTATTTCAATTCAACATATGTTTGCTTTATTTTTTTCAGTTCAATAAATCAAAGTTCATTTCGTTTCTCCACAGTGTAATTATTCAAACAAAAATGCCAATGCTCCAATGCATTTCGGGCGTAGCCCTTTCTCAGGGAGCTCTGTTGGTGAAAATGATACATTTAGCCATACAGTAACAAACACGGTAATAAACATAATAGGTCATCACGTCATTGTGGATGCATGATAATGGTCACGATAAAATATACGACAATCCAGCTAATTTATATAACAGTCACCGTGTGATGCTGGTGAACACATGTTCTGAATAGAAAAATCAATCAAAAAAACGTACCAGGTCTTGTTTGGAAGGGGTATTACGAGTAATGTGGTGAGCTGTAGGGAAATAAACGGGCAGGTTGTTGAGAGGGTGAACAAAAAGTGAATGCGCATTAATCAACCGTGCAAAAAAATTGCTCAGTGGTAACTTACTTCATGACGATAAACGGTGTTCGTCTGAAAAAGTGCGGCGTCCTATGAAGCGAGCTTCGGTGGGTTCTCAAAGTGTGGGGATTGCAAACGCGCGGGTGATATTTAAACAAGCCCCCGGAAGTGGAATGCAAACCAGGGGCGTGAGTGTGAAAGACGGACTAGCCCAGGTGAAGAAACCTGGTGGCCATGTTGGAGTGGGTAAAAACGGGCTAAGTGTGCTCACGGGTAGAAAGATTTGGTTGTGTGGGTAAAAACGGGCTAAGTGTGCTCACGGGTAGAAAGACTTGGTTGTGTGGGTTGACCTATGTGTGTCAATACAAATTAATCGGATAACAAGTTTAGCATAAAAGATAATGAAAAATGAAAAAATACGAAAAAATACATGTAATGTGGCCGCATTATTTTGCAATGTGTCAAAAAACCTTTGAATAATATTTACAAATAGCTGCTCAGTTCAATGCGATCATTTAAGCCAAAAGGCTTCAAAGACTGGAGATGGTAAATCCAAAATGTTTCCCTTTGTAACAAAGTTTTGTTGTTATCTTTTCCTTCACTTTTTTCCACCATTTCAAGCACCATATACTTGAGTTGGGCTATGTTGTGTCTAGATTCATTGAAGTGCATGGCAACACTTGAGTGCTCATTCTTGGTTCGGATATTGGATTTATGTTCGTTCATTCTTGTCTTTCTTTTCCTCTCAGTTTTCCCGATGTAGATTTTCCCACAAGGGCATTTAATTAGGTAGATCAAATTGGATGAATCGCAGGTGGCATTGACTTTCAATTTGACGATATTACCCTTCATGGGGTGACTTATTTGGTTGCCTTTAATGACGTTATTACAGTTGTTACAGTTGTAACAAGGACAAGTTCCATTGTATTTGGTTGGCGCTTTGGGCTCTTTGGATAACAGCTCTTTGAAGTTGGGTGCTCGAGTGTACGCAAATATTGGTGGATTGATAAACAAGCCCTTAAATTCAGGTTCGGTGGCTAAGATTCGCCAATGTTTAGTTATTATTTTTTTGAAATGCGTGCTGTGAGTAGAGTATTGGGACACCACTACCATTCGGTTTTCAACCTTCTTTTTGGCCCTGCAGAGGGCTTCTTTGTGTGTGATGTTATTTACTCTTGTTTTAGCTTCAGTTATTATTTCATGAGGGTACCCTCTTTCAAGGAATCTTGTTCCCATTTCCTCAATACGTTTATTGTATGTGTCCATTATTGATGTTATTCATTTGACACGTAACATTTGGCTATATGGAAGAAGTTTTTTTAGTGAATTCTGATGGAAACTTGTGAAATGTAACGTGTTGTTGCGGTCGGTTTTCTTCCTGTATAGGTCCGTTGTAATGCTTCCTCCTGATAATTCAACTGATACATCCAGGAAGTTGATGATGTGGTCACTGATCTGTAAAGTTAATTGGATCCTTTCATCTCTCAGGTTAAGATCACTGAGGGCTGATTCCAAACTTTCTCTCGTGTTGTTCCAAATGAAGAACAGGTCATCTATGTACCGCACATAGAGTTTAATATGATCTTGCCATGTTTTTTGATCGTAAATGAATGATTTTTCAAACTCAGCCATGTATAGATTGGCATACGTGGGCGCAGCACAGTTGCCCATCGACATGCCCGACAATTGTGCATACCATTGATGGTCATGGGAGAAATAACTATGATACAATGTATATACTAACCCTGGGCGAAGCACTACGCTCCGCTCGCGGAGTTTGCGAAGTTTTTGCAACTTCGCACTACGCGAGCGGCACGTAGTACAGTGCGAACATGCGTAGTGCAGCGTAGCGTAGTGCAGCGCTCATTTTTTGCTTGTTCGCGGTCCTGAACATCATGTTCGCGACCGCGAGCAAGCAAAATGACATCCCGGCGAGATTCTCAACGCGAGGAGGTCAGGTTTCTCATTGTGAGTGGTTGCGCATGCTCGCGACCGCTCTCAATGAGAAACTACCTGTTCGCGTTGAGAAAGCTGCCGCTCGAGTAATAATCTCCTCGAGCAGCAGAAAACTATAGCTCGCACTGTGCAAGATGCCGTTTTCAATGCTTGCACAGTGCCGGATGCTTGTTCGCACTGTGCAATCATTGAAAACGCATCTTGCACAGTGCGAACATGCTACTACGCAGCTCGCGTAGTGCTACGTGAAGTTCGCGTAGTGCGAAGTGCACTTCGCGTAGCTTCGCGTAGCGCTACTCCGTGAACTACGCCTACCCTTAGTATATACCATGAGTTCCATGAGGAATGTCTGTAAGTTTGTAGGGATTTCACTGTTCAAGATGGCTTTTTCCACGGCTTCGATGCCACCGCCGTGTGGGATAGATGTGTACAAGCTTCTTACATCGGCTGTGCATAAAATACGTTTCTCATCATCGTGTATTGAGATTTCTGAAAGTTTAGCAATGAAATCAGTCGTGTCTTTTATGTAACTGCTTTGTCGTCTCACCAATGGTTGTAAGTATCGGTCAAGGAATTTCCCCACGGGTTCGTGAATAGAGCCTCTGGTGGAGACTATTGGTCTGAATGGTGGATCCACTGCATCTTTATGGATTTTGGGCAGCATCGATATAGTTGGGCTGCGTGGGTGTTCAACTGTCAAATATTTCCTAGTTTTGTCGTCTATGGTGCCATCACTATTGGCTTTCTCAAGGATTTTCAACAACTCATTTTTGAATTCAACCGTTGGGTTACCATCAAGTAGCATGTAAGTGGTAGGGTCAGTAATATGTTCTTTTGTTTTGGCTACATACATGCTGGTGTTTATTATTACAAGTGCACCTCCTTTGTCTGCTTTAAGGCATTTTATTTGTCGGTTGTTGGAGATCTTTCTTATTGTGTCCTTGTCTTTCTGAGTCATGTTTGATGTTTTTTTCTTAGAGAAGTTTATTCCTGCGATGTCTTGCCTGACCAAGGTTTCAAAAGTGTCAATGGTTTTGTGAGAACTTGGTGGCATGTATGTACTTTTGGGGCGTAATCCCAATAGTTAGTCTGGTTTGTCTCCAATTGAGGGTTTCAATATATTGCTAAAGAAGTGTCTGAGTCTTAGTTTCCTGGTGAACTTGAATGTGCTGATTTCTAGTTCAAGGAGATTGCTTGAATGTGTTGGGACAAAAGACGTTCCTTTTTGTAAAAGTTTGATTTCATATGGGGTTAATGCTGTGTCCGATATGTTTATGACTAGCGATTCTTCTTTTTGTTTGCTTTTTTGGAACTTCTTGTTTTGGTTTGATTTTTTGCCCCGCCGGGGTCTTCTGTTTCCTTGGGGCCCTCCTCTAAAAAAGGATCCGTAGTAGGTAGGCTTTGGGATGTTGAATCAGTGTCTTTAGTTGTTTCTCTCAAATTTCTTGGTATGGTAGAAGAAGTAGTTTGTATTGACACACATAGGTCAACCCACACAACCAAGTCTTTCTACCCGTGAGCACACTTAGCCCGTTTTTACCCACACAACCAAGTCTTTCTACCCGTGAGCACACTTAGCCCGTTTTTACCCACTCCAACATGGCCACCAGGTTTCTTCACCTGGGCTAGTCCGTCTTTCACACTCACGCCCCTGGTTTGCATTCCACTTCCGGGGGCTTGTTTAAATATCACCCGTGCGTTTGCAATCCCCACACTTCGAGAACCCACCGAAGCTCACTTCATAGGACGCCGCACTTTTTCAGACGAACACCGTTTTTCGTCATGAAGTAAGTTACCACTGAGCAATTTTTTTGCACGGTTGATTAATGCGCATTCACTTTTCGTTCACCCTCTCAACAACCCGCCCGTTTATTTCCCTACAGCTCACCACATTACTCGTAATACCCCTTCCAAACAAGACCTGGTACGTTTTATTGATTGATTTTTCTATTCAGAACATGTGTTCACCAGCATCACACGGTGACTGTTATATAAATTAGCTGGATTGTCGTATATTTTATCGTGACCATTATCATGCATCCACAATGACGTGATGACCTATTATGTTTATTACCGTGTTTATTACTGTATGGCTAAATGTATCATTTTCACCAACAGAGCTCCCTGAGAAAGGGCTATGCCCGAAATGCATTGGAGCATTGGCATTTTTGTTTGAATAATTACACTGTGGAGAAACGAAATGAACTTTGATTTATTGAACTGAAAAAAATAAAGCAAACATATGTTGAATTGAAATACTTGACCTACGTTTAATCGCATTTGGAGTCAGTCTACACAGACGAACCACCAAGGTGTGCTTATACTACAGGGACGCACTCACGTGTGTTTGTGCGCTGTTTTCACACACCTTGAGGTTCTTGCCATGGGGTGCAAGGATTAACTGCATCTCAGCTCTTTACAATGAGAGCTTGCATTCCATTTGAAAATATATGCTTCCATTGTAAAGTATAGGATTGGGATCAAATCCTACTTGCTGAGCTGGAACTAACGACAGAAGGTCGTTCGGTCCCAGTGCCCAAATGATGTCGAATGAACTCCGGTCCATCCAACATCGTAATCAGGCCCTTAGTCTCTTTCAAAAGACCCCTCTATGATGCAAACTCAGCCTGTAAAGGCCTAATGTAAATCTTGTCTGAATCTAGTCTGTGTCTAGTTGAAGAAGAGTGGTATATCTTTAGTAGAGTGTTGCGATCTGGCAAGTAGCAAAAAAACAGGTGTTAGGCCAACTTTTGGGTAATATGGTCTAAAAATGGTCAACTGCAGAGTCAAAGTCTGCTTACCTTAATGTGGTCAGTTAGAAACAATTCACAGTATCCTCTTCTCCAAAGACATCAACAATGTGGAGCTTGCAATAAAATAAAGATGACCACTTGCTGTTTATGGTGTACCATGTGCTACATTTTTTAAATTCATTACAGGCAGTAAGAGGAATGAAAAGGGCAACTGAATGGATGCGAGATTGTAAATGATCGGGTTATACTACAATTCACAGTTTGTGATTAGGCACAACCTTATTAATCAGGGATTCAGTCTCTCCAAGAGAGATTTCTGTCATGTTGAATTTTTCTTAAAAGTAATCTGGGAGATTTCCATTACCATAAGGCAATACTGTGCTATCACAATAGGGAATACATCATACTGCCTACAAAGCAGTAGCTAAGCCTTTGGGGACAGCTTCTAATTAGTTATTGTGAACATGCCAATGAAATAATACCCAGATACCTTTATAACTCACTCATGAAGAGCTCAAATGTCTTGAGAACAAGATTAAAAAAGAAGGGAGAAGATGTTATGTTATGTGAATTTGTAGAGCGCATTACCGGTGAGGGTCTCCAGGTGCTGAGTAGAGCATGCCTTAGGAGGGGGAAAGGAGATCGTGCCTGTTTCTTCTGGAAGAGGTATGGCTTGAGGTGCCTCTGGAAGTCCATAAGGAAGGGGGAGGTTCTGTGGTGTTTCAGGAGATAATTTCCGGTCTTCACTGCAAGGTATGAGTCGTGAGGAGAGGGAGTGGTGATCTCGCCTGGTATGCAGATTGAAGGTGATCGAAGATGACTTCATTGCTGAGGCCGAAGATTAACCCTTACTTTGCCTTTTGGATGAAAACTGGGAGTATATGCCGCTCTCTTGAATCATTGGCTGCATTGCAGAAATATATTGCTCCGATTTGCGGACGACAACTGGGACAGTTGTTTCTGTTACCTGAGATCTTGTGTCCTCTGGCTGAGATGCCTACGTTTCCTGAAAGGTGTGAAGAACCTGAATCAGAGATTGCTTACTGATATAGTATAAAGTCAAATTTAATTGATGAGCTAGCGGGAAGGATTTTTTTGTACTGTGATAGTTGTGGAGAGGTACCTACTAAGTCTTCAAAGAGTACTGGTATAATGAAAACCGTCAGGAAAACACTGAAATCAAGTAATAGGAAACATTATCTATCATGAATAGATTTCTAGTTAGCCAAATTAATTGCCTTTTGGGAGAGAATGACTCTTATTTGTGGGTTTCAGAGGACTGAGCATCATGCTGAACCACCTTCGGAAAATGCATAACTACCTTGGACTGAAGTCCAGTTGTATACAGCACAGATCATTCTGCCCACCCCGCTACACCAACATCTCAAAAGCCTCAACTTGCATTACAAAGTAATGGACAAAAGGTCCAAGAAGATATGAATTCCTTGCATTGGTAATCAGTGTTGAAAAGTGCGTTTATTCCACTTAAAATATTCTACACCACCTGTCTGTGGCTCACACGAGCCTCACCAAAAACTCCACTCAACATAGGCTAGGACACAGAGCGAATCTTGAATACATCCTTAATCATCTTCCCACTTGACTGATTTTTGTTCCATAAGTTCTTTTGAGCCAGAATGTAGAAGCGCTACTCCCAAGTTTACAATGTCAGAATGCTGTTGCACCCTCTTTATGCAGTATCATTTTTACTTATTATTTTTTAACTGCGTGTATCCTCCATATTTTGCATTAAAGTGGAAGTAAATTATTTTGGAGTCTGTAAGCTGCTAAAGACTGAATTGTGTTAACTTAACTGCCACCTTCATTTCATAACAGATATGGAAAGCCCGCATGAGTGGTTGAATGATGTGTCTATTACTCTCTCTCAATTTTTCCCTGATTCCTTCTATCCATCCCTAACCCTATTTCTCCCAATTGTTAGACATTTTGTGTTGTAAATTGTTTCTACCATTAACAGACTTCACACTTAGTGAGACAGATGTGGTGCAAGCAAAGCTAATTCACAACAACCAAAGGCTGCTCCCAGGTATTGGGTGAGTTAACCCCCTCCTTGCTCAGGTGAGGAGAAGGAAGAGATGTTTATACAAGAGGTGTCATCATAATACAGCATTTATTCTATTCATACTGTAACTTCGTGGTGACATCACAGGAGAGGGCAGTACAAAGCTATTATTAATTGAAGTGGGCAAAAGTGACAAGGCAGAAATGGGAGGACATGGGCATGGTCAGATGGCATCACTGATAGGAGGGTGAGGCCCGGAATGAGAGTGGCTTGGCAAGTGATCTCATTCTAGAGAGAGTTACAGAGAGGTTGATGGGACTTCTCTGTGCTTATTAGCAAACAGATAATAAAGTAAGAATAAGGCAAAATTCATTTATTTACCATAAAAAACTCCTATGGGGACCACCAGTAATAAACCTACCATGCTACCTAAAACCTAAAAACACAAAGTACCACTTCCCCAAGGCATCCCTCCAACATCACTGGCAACAGACCCATCCCCTTCCGGAAAACGGAGAAAATACCAAACTAACGTTTCTTCAAGTCATCTCTACCAAACCACCCACACCAAACCCACCCCCTCTCTAAACATACACCAAACAAGGGTGATATGCCTTAACTGCCTCTGGCAGCTGTGCTGATGTGCCATCTGAGAGATATTGGCAGCTACTGCTGCATCCTTCTTCTCCTCCTCCTCTTCTAGATCCCACTAGCCACACCTGAGTGGCTATCTCTAACAGGCTTTGCCCCATTTGTCTTCTTCCTGGCTTCCAACGAGGGCCACAGGCTGGTATAAAAAGACAAGAAAAAGACACTGACTGGTAGTACCCACCACAAAGGCTGATTGCATATTAAAACAACTCGGTGGGTTGTTCTACCTAGAATCATTGCAATTATGTGATTCTGCATCACCGTCATTTTTTACACATATTTACTATTTACAATAATTGCCATTAATTAATCCACCAGTAAGACCATCCTCTGCATAATTTAAAAGAATAATATTTAGCTTAAAAGCTCAAATGGATGAAAACTATTTAAAAAAGTGATAATTGATGGCAATATTAACGAATGTATGTTTAGAAGATTACCAAACTGTGCAGTTACACTACCTCACAAAAATGTGGCGCACAAACTTGTGTAGTACAATTTATTTGACATTCCTGGCAACGTAGCAATTAGAGCTAACTTAGCTAAATGATTTTGGTAAACTAATGCTGCATAACAATAATTCCATTGACCCTGCCCTTCACCTCCTTAATTCATAACCCACATCACTAATTCGTTATCAGAAAAACAAATATTATTCATTGGTTAGGAGGCTAGTCAGGGTTAGGAAAACTTGACCTCCTTGTCATACATATACCTACAAAGGAAGTTTATCTTCACCTACAGTGATACATTTTCACTATAGTCACTCTAAATCTATCTTCCAAGAAGCAGAAGTTGCACCTCTCGGTGATGGAGTCTGTGCAGCAACAAAGGAGTCATGGGGCAGTGTCATCACGCTTTTGATATTCCCTCTGCCCTTCTCACTTCCTGCCCATCAACCTAAGCCTATGCATACCTGGTATCCAGGCTGCCTGCTGCCAACCCAATGTCTTAAAATTCAAAACTGGACTGTGGAATGATCCACGGTCAGGAGAGTGCACAGCTTCTGGACAAGAATGTCTCAAAACAAACTAATCTGATTCAAATTTCAAAAAGTGATGACTGGTGCTCAAGGGCAAAAAAGTTTTTATCCAGTTATCTGGTCTCAAAACCATATATTACAGAAATAAACAGTTATTTTCAAACATTGTATTCATGCTGATTGTCATATAACGAAAATAATCAATTGAAGAACATGACATTGTACATAAGTATATAAATGCAAAATTTCAATATTGGCTTAAATCATCCCAATGCATTTCGGGTTCATAATCGGAACCCTTCTTCAGGGGCAAGGCAATTCGATGTCTTCACAAGTTTCAATGTGATCCACAGAAATCTAAAACACAACAAGACGCAGTAAGTCTACTGCATCCAAAGTTTTAGGATTTGCACTCAGAATCGTGACAGGGTGCTCACAAAAAGAAGAAAGAAGGTGAAGAGTTGTGTGCAAAAGAAATTACGAAATTGAAGAATTATAAAAAAGTCACCTCAGGGTGTAATGATAACATCACCCTAAAATTTGGTATAACTTTTTATAAGAATTCATAACACAGGTGTGAAACTGCACGATCTTTCTTACGCCAGCCCAATGTCTGGCATGACATGGCATCCAGTCTTGACACCCTGTCTGGATCAGCCCTGCCACTCGCCTGCCCTACACTCTCCACCCTCAATCAAAGAATGCATGATAAGCATCCGTGCCCACGAAGATGAATGTTCACCCGCCAACAATGGGTCTGGAGCCGTGCATACCCATGGCTGGCAGAAGTCGCATTAGAAGCACAAGAGCAGCACCACTCTTATTCCACCATTATCTCCAGGTATGCGACGGGAGAGAGGCTAGTCCTCCATCTTCAGCTATTTCTTTGCTGGGCTCAGGTCTTTAGAGACCTGGGCTGGGTGCAATCACGAAGAAGCCTTTTTGTTTCTCACTGGTGTGACACAGTGGCTGACACTACATTTCTGCATCAGGACTCTGGGATTGACCCCTACTTCGGGAAAATATTACATTAAACAAGAATCAAACCATTGCAGTTTAACCATGTCAATTAAATAACATTTCTCCATAATTGTATATTCGGTTTTTGCTCACTTTATTATTCTGGGATAAAGTCGCTTATTTATTTAAATTATTATAGAAATTATATAGAAATTATTTTAAAACATCTAAAATTAAAAAGAGGGTGTTCGGCTATCATCCAAATAAAGAAAATAATTTTGAATACCGAAACATAGAGAAATTCCATAATAATTACTATATCTTTATATATCAAAATAGCTATCTATATATAATGCTGTCCATCGCTCAACCAGCCAATGAACCAGTATGTTATCTCTCCCTTAAAATAGAGGGGTGGGGACCAGGTACAATATCGAGGGAAAGCTTATAAGTTGGCAACAGGAAAGAAAAAACCCCAGACCAACCATTTCGGGCAAATTACGACCTACAATTGTGGCTAAACACTGGCACATAATAAAGGTGGAGCCTACCATTGGCAAACTACTTAGTACTAATCCACTTATCACCTATCAGAAAGACATTCTTATTTTGGGGTAAATCTGTTTATTGATTTCATCATTATCAGTACATGTGTTCAATTAATGTAGGAAACTCTAATTACCCCCCTCCCCACCAGCATCTGTAACATATGGGGTCGATGGGGTTGAATTCACAAAGGATACTACAGAGACTCAAAAGCACATCTTTCAATTCGAAGTCTTCTGCCAGGTCGGGACTTTGCGCAACACCCCCCCCCCCCAACCCTCCCACACCTTTATTAATTGTTGCTTCATGAAATTATCAAAGTGGTCCAACCAGCCTCCGCCCTAGATCTTTGCCGGTTTATGGGGGCAGCCCTTGTTTTGTAAACAGTTTCCTCAGCAACTGTGCCATAATTCATTCACCTCAACCAATCAGAATAAGGAGTGCCACCATTGAGCGCCAGTGTAGGGATATGTTCCTTTATGCTAGTATACACCCTATGCCCACAATTTATTTCTGCCTCCCCACAGCCATTCCAACCCGAGAAAACACCCAGTAGTGGCATCTTTGCATCTCTGTCCAGAGGGCAACCGATCACTGCCTTTAACATGCTGAAAAATGGACATCCAGTGTCACTGTTTTATGAGGCAATCCTAGACCCATGCATTATAGTGTCCTTCCCAGGCTTGCATCTCAGACATTCGAGGCTAGGGGACCTCCCCATTTTCCAAAGTCTGGCTGGGATGTAATACATCCAGTGGACATATCTAAATGGAATTAAGCGGGTGATGACCAATTGCCTAGCAGCCACTATGCCCTCCTGCACTACTTCTCCTGCAGTTTCCCTGGATCCTGCTCCCATATTATCCTTTAAGTTGTAAACGGACACAACACATTCATAACCAAGGCTTCATACATTTGAACGTCCTCCTGTTATCATTCCCTTGGTAAGTTTAGATTCTAGGGGGGGGGGGGGTGTATTGAATGAGACAGCCGATTCCTGCACGTTCCAGAGCATGGTTTAATTGCAAATACAGAAAAACTGTGATTTGTGAAGCCCGAGCTCTTCTGTCATTCGCTTGTATGAAAATATATGAGTTTTTGACCAAACCTCGCCTAACTTTGAGACGCCTATTCAATCCCATTCCCAAAAGCCTCTCAATCGCTAGACCTCTGAGAGCCAGGATACGCTCCCGGGAGATAGTGCACTAAACAAACCAGCATTACCTCCGAGAGTCACGTTCCTTGCCATAGGGGTGTCTTCTTTATCAGCTTTCTGGCCCATCTCATCCATCGATGCACCTTACGCTAACCTTCAAAGGGTATCGTCATTAGTGGTGGCAATGATCCCTTAGTTCTGGACCTATACATCATTGGCCATGGCCCTCTCTCGCCCGGGTCCAAAAAGATCCAGTCACTGATTGAAAGCAGGTGAGAGGCCCTGTACTATAACAATACATCCACTATGCCCAGCCCACCATTGAAGATTAAATTCTGCATTTCTTGTGCGTGACCAGCAGGAGGAATTGTCCACATATAGGCATCTCTGGCTGACTGTGGGCTCCAGAAACAAGTCTGGAGAACTCTACAGAAATATCCAAGTCTGGTTCTCGAGCCTAGTTCTGCAAAGTGTATAATATCTGGGGCAGAGCCATCCCTATCGCAGAGCCCACCTCCGTATCATGTTTAACTGAAAGTTGCGCCAGGCAGCCATGAATTCCTTGACCATGTGGGTTAGTGGGGCTATGTTCAGATCTCAGCATTCATGTAGGTCTATTGATATCGACATACACAGGTATCAGAAAATGATCCACTTTACCCAGACAGATGGTATGGGCCAGATTTACGAACATGTTTACGTCATTGTTGCACCACTTTTGAGGAGAATCTTTGATGCAAAATGCTAGGAAATATTTACAAAGCCACGCAAGGGGCGATTTGGGCAGTCTTGCGTGGCTTTGTGAAAATATATAACGAAATGCAGCAGCTTGCACTGCATTGCATTACCTTTCATTCTGGGAGAAGTTTCATGGGTGGAAGATGGGGGTTCCTATGCATCCACTCATGAATTTCTTGTAATCTCATATTTTCAAAGGTTTGTAAGCCTGGGATACTATGAAATCGCTACGCCTCCCAGAGAATGGCATAACGAGGAGAAAAGTCTTGTTATTTCCTCTTTCTCTATGTGTGCTGCAATCTGCAGTATACAGGGAAAGAGGAAAATGTCTCAAGAGATTGTTTTTGTGCAGGAAGGTATTCCTTACTCCACAAAAGCTATTTTTCTTCTAAAGCAAGCACCCTTGCACTGCGTTGGCGCAAGAATGTCTGAAGGGCGTCAGCGCTATGAGAGAGCAGAAGTACGCCATATCTTAATAGATATGGTGCATTTCTACTTTCTCCCTCTCGTGCAACACAGCACAGCAAGTTGCCTTGCTACACTGTGTTGCATGAAGGTTAGTAAATCTGGCCCATGGTACATTGCTAAACTGCCTCTCCACATCTCCGCCCAATTAAACCACTCTCGACTTATCATGATCACCCTGAGATCCAGTGGCTTTGCCGTACACTCTTAATATATGCAATGATCTTGAAAGGGTGGAGTCAGGCCATCGCATAAGCAATAGAACTTAGTCCGCATATAAAGGGACATGATCTTCAGAGCCACAGCTACACCCAACACCCCACACCTGGGCATCTCACCTTTTCCATTCAGCCAACAGCTCCAGTGTTAGTGCGAAAAGGAGACTGGACAGGCAGCAGCCATGTTGGGTGGTACCCACAATTTATGGGATATATTTCCATTCACACAGACTCTCACCAATGGGGAGTAACACAGCACCCCTACACACTTTCTGAAAGATTGCCCAAAATTGATGGCTTTAAGTACCTGTCCACTGAGTTGAAGGCCGTTCCAGTATTTCTAGGCCTGTCACCTCCTTCACTTCCTCAAGGTCGGCAAGGGCCACCTGCACACAAAGGATAAAATGCCTATTAAAGACATTCTTGAATATAGAGCCCTTACAAAAAAAATTACATTCTGCATATGTAGCCATAAACATGAGAAATATAGATTACTCACTTGTAGAAATGTATGAATAAAGAAAAGATTCACTTGCCTTTCAGGTTATTGTGTCTATATTTATGAATGTCCGTGTGAATTACAATATGTAGGCACTACAAACTCCCCAATTTAAAAAAAGGGATTTGTGAACAAATGAGAGCAATTGAACATTATGATCAACCATATCCTGTTGGTAGACATTGGAAAGAAATTCATGGCCTAAGCTATGGTGCATTGCCGTTTTTTGCCATTGACACGCCTTAGTTCATAGGTGGTGATCAAGAAAAACGCTTGCAGAAAATGGAATCTGATTATGTTATTTGCTTCAATAGCAAACACCTCAATGATATAAACATAAAAGAAGAACTTCGTGTACATATTGGATATGCCTAAATCCAAAGGTAAGGAAGAGTGTCAGTTGTTTATTCTCATAAATATATATCAGTTTCCTGTCCTAAAATGGCGATTCTCAGTAAGTTTAATATAAATACTATCACATACAGATAGCTTTTGTTTCTTTACCATGTGCCTAAATTATTTTTATAAACCCATTTTCCCCATTTTCTTACTTAGATCATTATCAAAGATTATTTTCACAGCTACTTTAATATAGTAGACTTGGCTGAACCATAGTATATTGAAAAAAATAAGAGCATGAAAAACTGTATCAGACCATTTTTACAACGTGATTTGTGAAACCGGGTTCTTGGTAACATGCATCAATCAATTTGTAAATACATCATGAGGATTGGAATGTCGAAAGCTTGTAATGAATTTTCTGTGCATACATTAAATGATACACATATTGGAATGAGACATTTTTTCTAGAAATTTGTGCTACACAGGATGTTTCCCAAATGTTTTATAAACTGTACTATTATCATGCATACAACTTTGTATTACATAATGAATTTGCACTTCTAATGGCTACTTAAATTATTGTGTGGTAGTGAAAAACATTCCAAATTAGTTTTTCACTATTGCAAGGCCTACTTCTCTCATAGGGTAGCATTGGGTTACCTCATTACATAAGTGATGACTTTTGTCTGGGAACAGGTAGAAATTTCATATTTGGTGTCTGAGGAGCTATAATTTAAACCTTTCTTTAATGGTAAAGTTGGATTTTAGGTCACAATTCTGAAAATGCCACTTTTAGGAAGTTCAATCAAAAAGGCTTGGCTCGGTGCACAGCGTAGTTGAATAAATTTCGCTAAATTGTAATATTGTGTGGCTTGTATTTTGAGGCGGTTGGGTGCTCCTGCAGGTAACGTATCCGTCCGTGTACGCTTATGAAATACAGTAGAGTTGTGCACACATCAATTGTGAGTGCATCCCTGCTTTGGGCAAACCTTTAGTTCTTCATAGAAGACTCCAGAATCACATTAATTGTTGCTTTAGTTTATTTATTTTTCAAAGTTTGAAACATGATTCCATTCAATATTTTTCTTTCATATTAAATGTGTTTATCAGACAATCCATGTTTTTGTTGCTTGATACTTCTTCATAAAGTATTTAACCGCTCCGATGAATTTCGGGCATCTTAGCCCTTTATCAAGGAGCTCTAGAAACGCAAATAAACAATATTGCCCATCATTTCAAGATTCAGAGATATAACAATAACTGTATATACATTAAGGTCACATGCAAAATAGGAGGATGCATTCGCCCGTTAGCGCATGGTCAAGTGCACGGTTCGATAGAAATGAAGTGCCAAGTATCATTATGCCGTGAAGCATGCACCGCGGTAAACAACAAATATGCTTACGTGAACTGGCTTGAGCAAGTTCGCCAACTAAAACAGAAAGTTAAGAACCGTAGTTAGTGACGGCTATCCTCTCGGGCATAGGCTCAAAGAAAAAGTGACTGCGGGCAAGACGCCGACTTACGTGTAGATTGCTGGAGAGTTAGCTGTGAACGGGTAACAGGGACGGGTTCTGAACGCGTTGCGTCAATTCCTTCCCTGGGGGTAAAATGCTAGCCGGGTGGTGAGGTTATAAACGCCAACCCGGAAGGAGCAAGTAAAGGACGCCGATAGGCTCTGCGGTGCTCGCGGGTGTAGTAACAATAGAAACCGGACTAAAGGAACTGGTTGGTGGGAGGGCGGCCATATTAAGTGAGTGTCAGAAGTGTGTCAAAGTAAAAAATGCTAAGCATCCAGATAACAGTTATATACATCATAATATAATAAAGAATAACATTATAGGCGGCAGAAAAGCGTTATGCATTAGGTCCCCACCACTATGGTGGTTTACAAAAAGCAGCTGAATTCAGTCCTGTCGTTGAGCCCAAAGGGCTTCATGGCCTGAAAGCGAAATATCCAGGCAATTTCACGTTGGAGTAGTGCTTTCTTGTTGTCTTTGCCCTCTTTTTTATCAACAGTTTCTAATACCAAGAATTTGAGTTGAGCAATGCTATGTTTGTGTTCCAAGAAATGCATAGCAATGTTGGATTTGTCATGTTTAGTGCGGATGTTCGATTTGTGTTCATTCAGTCGTACTTTTATTTTTCTTTCAGTCTTCCCAATGTAGATTTTACCACATGGGCATTTGAGGAGATAGATTAAATTTGATGAATCACAGGTAGTGTTGACATTCAACTTTTAGGAACTTGGCATTTTCTTTCCCTAGCCATTTCGTGCTCAGCCTGTTCCTAGGCCACATGACTACGTGTACTTGGCAATTGGCCTGTGTGCACTCCCCTTAGACAGCCTCACAATAGAGGGTCTGGGTGTTTGCAGGATGGGCCATCCTGACTTGATGCAGGGGTGGAGCTGACACGTGTTACACTTGTACTTCAAAGACACTGACTCAGCTCAGACACTATGGAATTTACCCTAGCCTACTGTGGCTCCAGACACTTCTTTGGGGGCAAGACTCCAGAAGTTTCTTCCACTTCAAAGTGGGCACCAGGTATAACAATAAGGTAGTAAAGTTTGATTTATATTAAATATTTTTTAAAAGGAACTTTTAAAAAGTCAGCTTTCGCCTGCCTAAAGCCTCTAGAAGGCGATTCGCATGAGCTTCCAACTGTCAACCAGGAGCTGAACAGCTGCTTGATGAGGTGTGAACTTGTTCCCAGAGCTGAGACAAAGGCCTTGGGTGTAAGGAGGTGTTCTTTTCCTCTGAAAGGATGTCCATCTGGACAGTGCCCAGAAAATTAATTTTCTCAAAAGAGGAATGCCCTGTCACAGGAAAGTGTAGGTAAGATGTGGGTCTGTCCCTTCTTTTGTCCTATTAACTAGCTTGACACACATCCCAGAGGGAGAGGAGATCCCAAAAACAGTTTAGAGTGGACACAGAGGAGGGGTTGCTGATTTCCCTGCCCATACCTATAGGGTGGGCACAGTGTCTCTGAACAAAGGGAAAATCTTCTGCTATCTTGGTATTAGGGGCACTGTGTAATTTTTCGCAGCAGGGGAATATGACACTTAACACCGCACGCATTTACAACGCGTGCAATTACCCCATATTTTTTACTCCGGAGAATCTTTTACAAAGCAGGACTTTACAACACAATTCATTACAACGCATAGTCCATTACAACGCAATTTACTATTCCAACTCCACCGGGGCGCTTTAATGGGGAATGCATTGTAATGGTTTGCGGTGTAAAGCCCTGCGTTGTAAAAGATTTCACAGAGTAAATAATGTGGGGTAATGACTTGCGTTGTAACGCAGTCGTAGTAAAGGATGTTTACCGCAGCACGGCAGACACTAACTACTGAAAACGTGAGCAGGGTTATCATTGGGAATATGTCCCTATTGGTTAGGAAGCCGCCTGGAGCCAACCACACCCACAATAGTGCCTGAAATTAATGGGGTACCTCTGAGCACTCTCGTCAGATAAATGCTGGACCTCTGGAAGAAAAAAGAACAAATGCACCTGTTGCTGAGACCTGTGAGGAGAACACTAATTGCTGGACCTACACCCACTTGTACTCAGGACAAAGGAGTGGACTCCAAGGGGCAGTTGGGTGAGCACCTGTTAAGCTAAAGGGACACACATTTTGCAGGATGGCCAGTTTCCTGGAAAAGCCGAGATGAAAAGTTTCCACTGGACCTGCCATGGACACTGCTGGTGGCTTCTGTTGGAGTGAGTGCTGAGACTCAAGTGCTGTTCCTTGAGTCCTGCAACCCTTGGCTGGTGTCAGAGTGTAATTCTCCTGCCTAACCGTAAAACCTGGGATTGCAAACTTTTTCAAGACTTTTTCCTGGCGAGCCAAAGGAGGACTGGGACCAACCTGCCAAGCCGAATCACCGAAGGTGTATCGCCAGTGGCCCTGACTTTGAAGTAGCTCCCACTATGTTCTTCTCCACAGCAGCACATCCAATTCAATAGGCATACAATGCCTTTGCAGGCTACAGTCTGCAGCCTCGCCCTGCTGGAGGAATCAGATTTACAGAAAAAAGACCAAGTCTGAAGGTAGAAATCCTTAGCAGGTCTAATGCAGAGCAACTACCTGGGCGCGAACTCCAGAATTCTCCAGCTCAGAGCTCACCCCGCCTCCATCGATGGCTTCACCAAGACCTTGTCCTTCCTCAACCTGTCGCTATTGAGCCCCTCTTCAAATCCAGACTTGCTCCATTGAGGTCTCTACCTTCTTGAACATTTTCTAAATGTGATGTAACTTTCCAGCGGGGACCCACCTGGTCCTCGTATCGACCCATGCTCTATCACGGTTGGCCTCATCCTTTCCATTGTCCCGGTCTAGTGTTACCAAATCACTAAAGTTAGAAGATTTTGTGAAGTTTACTATTTTACTTACCCTAAAATGCCTATCTACTGGTGTCTTCTGGTTTTTCCTTTCATAGTAATCTTGTCTCAAGTAAAGGGGGTTTCAAGTGTTTTGTACTTGAAAGAAGCAAGTTTCAGTTTCCTAATAAGTTTATAGATGTCTATTTTGGTTTCCACAAAGTTCCAGTAGAGGCTGGGAAAAAGAACAATCCTTTATTTAGAACAAGAATTTCTGCTTCTTGTAATACCGCAGGTGACTGATTTATATTGTTAATTGTTTTTGTGACAGGCTTGTTTCTTCACCTATTCCCTCTTTCTTGCCCTGGTCTGGACTCCAATAGCTATCCTTGAGTTTCTGCGTAATGAATCTTGACTTTTTTTATTCCTCTATCTGGCAGCGTGGCCTAAAGGTTTGCATTGATCATTGACAAAATGTTGTCAGGACTTATCAAGGTCCCTGCTTGATAGGGTTGGGATGCTATGTTCATTCAAGTCAGGATTCATACAGATTTCAATATTGTGCTAAATACAAGGCTTGTATTGCCTTCATGAAGGATGGTGCTGACACTTCTAGTGAATAACTGAGAGCATCTACCAAGAGGATACTATGGTGGACATGTTACACATTGATGTTGATTCACCAAAATATTTGATGTAGCATAAGTGACATCATGTGCCTATGACCTCTGTTGACATCACACCAAGTGACATCACATAATGTTGGCCCTGGTGGCATTACAGGAAGTGATGGCATTTGAGTTTAGACCATGATTACGTTATAGGAGGTACCATCACTGAAAATAAAAACTAAAATAAAAACTAAATATATTCATTTTTAATAAAATACCAAAAATACTAAAGCATATATACGCCTATTTTAGTTACAACACATATCATTATTAGGATGCTAATGTGATATGTCAGGCATCCAACTATCACATGTCTGGGGGTAGACATCACGTGCTAGACATCTTAATTACAGTCTCAAATGTTAGACCACCCCCAAATGCTCAGGTAACATTAAAATTGGAAGCTTCCATCAGGCTCACTGATAAGGGAAAGCATGGCTGTGGCAATGCAAACTTCTCTCATACTCACGAAATGGGCACAGAAGACAGAGGCAGCAAAAGTACAAGCTTCCTATGCCACACAACTTGTTTTGTAGCCTCTCACCAACTGCTGTCTTCACCTATTTCAGTTTTTTTTATTATTCCTTTTAGCAGGGTTCCTATGCTGTACTCAACATTTTCTTTCCATCTTTATAGTCTCTCTGCATCCATAATTTTGTTGAAGATTAGGATTCTCACATCCTATTACATGTGGTCTGCTTCTAAATATTTTTTTTACATTTGTGGCTTCCCACCTCTTTTCAATTTCCCATTTTACAACATTTCCTAGTAAATGGAATGTACTTTTTGCTGAAGAGTAATTTCTAGTTGCATTGGAGTTGGGGGATTTGCATACGCGATAACCTATTTAAAGTTACTTTCCTTTCTGCTTCTAAATTCACACTAGCGTTTATTGTATATGGAGGAGTAGCACTTACTGATTGTTTCAAGGCTGTGTTTAGTATAACATTTCAAAACTCCCAGGTACCTAGCACAAAAGCTTGAATTATCCTGTGGTGGTAGAGCCTCAAGAAACGCTAACACTTTCCTCCTGAAACCTCTCATACTTAGCAAAAAGAGAACTTGTCACTGATCCTTCTCTGGCACGGTCCCAAAGATATGCTTCCACCGGAATTACGCAGAATCTCCTCAATGACTGCTTTTAAACTAGAAGCCAAAAAATTCCTAGTGGACAAATTCCTTCCTTAATCTGGGCCAGGTCCACTGGCTCGAAATCATTGATCCTACAACCAATGTTCGATCATGTTCCCTGCTCGTAACCCGCTATCATCTGTTTATTGTGTTACTCTCCTTTGTGTCATTTGTCTGTGAATTTTGAGATTATTCATGTTGTGTGTGTATCTCACTTGATGTCATTATTGGGTTTTCGATCTTCCTTCCACCCTTTTTGTAAAGCGCTCTGATATCCTTCGGGATCTTGTTTGCGCTTTGTAAAACTTTATGAATAAATAAATAAATAAATACCGGTCTCATTTATGAGCACTTTTTTGCAGATGGAACATCACTTTTTTGACATTCTGGTGGTGCAATGTGCCCCGGCATACTTACAAGGCCACGGAAAGCCACTTTACTTGGCTTTTCACTGTCTTAAAAATATGGGCCCCTTTCACAGAGAATACAGTGTGAAAGTGGCTTTCCATGGGTGTTGCTGTGGGTGTTCTCACGCTACGCCCTTGGAATCTGAAGCATTCCCAGATTTACAAGAAATCGTAAACCTGGCAATGCGTCGGAATTCGGGGAGGTGCACCGAGGAGAGATGTTTTCATTTCTACTCATTTTTTCATTTTTTTCTATGTGTACTGCATTGTGTATATGCAGTGCAGCCCTGCGTTTCAGAAGTGGCTGAGCGCAGCGTTAAGCCAAGGAGGCTAATGCCACGCTCCACCACTTCCTTGTAAATATGCCCCACAATGTCTTTGATATATTTGGTATGCCTCTTGTTACATGTTTTTTAGTATGGCTTGGAAAATTAAATTTCATTTTATTTTTCATGCTGGTTTAATAATCGTATTTTATTGAATAGACCCTAGTCTTTCCTTGTTCTCGAAGACAGTTGTAGGGAACTACACAGTGCCCATGCCCCCTTGAGACATTTCTTTTTGCAAAAACAGTAAATGAAATTGTCTGGTTCAGCACATCTCCCTGGTGTCCTGATAGAGCAGGCTGTGCCATTATCCTGTGAAGCCTGTGTGATGGCTTCAAGTGCTCCATGCGAATCCACCAGGAATGTAAACAAAGTGCTTTCGTATCTCACCGCACAAAGGAGACCAAAGGCACCACACAGCACTAACAGGAAATGCCTGAAACGACAAGCAGAGACAGCTTTGGCTCATTAGGAACCGCGAATCTCGTATTTACACCAGCGGCACGGGCAGATGTGTATCAGTGCAGTACGTGCCACTGCCGCGTCATCGTTGTTGTTTTAACTTCCAAGTATTTTGGGAAAAAAAGTTCATTTCTGCTGCTATTTTAGCAGTCTTGGGGGAGCTTGCCTCTGAGGGGAAAAATGAAACAGCCGTTGTTGTGTTGACTGATTCCATCTGTGGCTGTTCTGCGTCCGGTTTGGGATGTGTGTAAAGCACAGCTATAAGCGCCCTGAAAACAAACTGAATGGATTCCTGTGGCGTGCTCCTCCAATCATACTGACTTTTTAACATGTGGCCTGTGGTTCTGTTGATAGTGGTTGCCTAATTTGCATTCTTGGAGATAGAGAGGATATATTTTTATTTAGTTGTGATTTTATGTAAATTCACTTCATAAAGCTGCACCCGATTACCTCCTACAGACGGTTGTGGAGGACGCCACTTCTTTCAATTGTTAAGAAACAGGTAAAACAAGATGTGAGATGACATAGAGTGTCACCTTCACTGTAGCTGGATGATCTTGACCTGGACAATGATAACTCACCACAGAATTTAGATTTTAAATTGGAG
This sequence comes from Lissotriton helveticus, assembly GCF_964261635.1. Classification (NCBI taxonomy): domain Eukaryota; kingdom Metazoa; phylum Chordata; class Amphibia; order Caudata; family Salamandridae; genus Lissotriton; species Lissotriton helveticus. The sequence continues at coordinate 1,142,341,147 of NC_136061.1, read as the reverse complement.
ATTGAGAAAAAGCTCCACGACTACTCATAAAATCCTACAAGTAACTATCTGCAAAAGTTTGTGAAAGGGACAGTGGCCTTACAGTGATGCCATGAAAATAGAATATCTGACTGGATTGTCCTTGGTGTGATTATTCTAGTGGCGACGAGGGAGTAATGGGGCAACTGATGACATCACTGAATGACATATTACAAGAAGAATCATCGGCAGCACTCATCTAGAGGATTTATGGGCTAAAATAACGCATGGTGAGTAGATCCAAAGTTGGAAGATGAGGAGCGCCCCATAGCATCTTTACAACTAGCCATTATGGAGTGATCGTCCATGAACTGTCCTATTTTCCAGAAGAGTAATGAAAAATCAGTAATATGGTTCTGCTAACATGAAAAGGCATAAAAGAAATGGAAACTTGTGTTTCTGTGTACACCATTAAGTTTAACCTTTTCTTCAGCCTAATGTATACCACTAAACAGTACATTTCCCCTGAATCAAGTAAGACTCCTGCAGCCTCACCATCATCACCGTACGCTCAATTAGAATGACTGCTCTCAGTACAGTGGCATTTGCTTTGGAAATTGTCATACCATGATCAAGAGGTTATGTGGCACCCTGGACACGTGTACCTAAATGTCTCGTTCAAGGATAGGCCCATCGCAATGTTGGAAATGAGATGTGTGGGAGACTTGGATATCATTAATTGAAGCACAGGAACAACCCTTTATCAATACTGTCCTTAATTAAAATACATTGGATACAAATGCTCCCTTGCACTCAAAAGAAAGCAAGCCTACACATATGCTCTACTTGCAGTAAAACATGAAATGTGTGTTATTTATTTCATGCATCCCCGTTATGATTATCGTTAGTTTTATTCATACCTTGTTCTCACACTATATAGCCTCTGGAAGCACATTTTTTCTTCAAGAAACAGACCTGGAGAACATTATAATCCAGGCATAGTATGATATATTTGTTTCGCTATTAAGTACTTTGGGATTTTGCAAAATGAACCTTTCAAAGAGATGGAACATGTTTGGGATTTTCTAAAGCAGGGTGCCTCGCTGAAGGATCTTTTGCTTTGAGAACTGGGTTTGTGTTGTAAACATGAAGTTTTGCGAATAGTGTAATTAAACATTTTCGTAAGAAACAAGGAGTAATTCTTTTCCCTGTATGAATTACATGTGAATATGTATTTTTGTTTCCACTTACGGACAAAAGCCCTTTTCTCCCTCCAACAATCAGGGTTGTTTTCCGTATTCATGCAAATCGGTCATCTGTTTAAATGCCTCAGTACAGCATTCAACAGGTGGAAGGTAACTGGTTAGATTTTGCAACGCGTCAGGCACAGTGCTGCACTCCATAGGCAGCTGTATTAATAACTTTTGATACGCCTGAGCTCGTGACAAATTTGTTTATGTTAAAATCTGCAAATGATTCAAGAGGTGGTAGTAAAAGGCAACTGCAGAAAGTTGCCCCGACAGAATTCCATTTAGCTGGTAGCCTGAAATGTATGGAACATTTCGACTGGAGGAGGATACTGCACACTCAAGCATGTTCCTTTACACAGATAAAAGCTTCCCATGGTGAACACAAATAATAGTGAGTGTCGAGGTGCGCCCCACATTACTCAAGCATCTTAAAGCATGTCTACTCATAGGTGCATTGTAAGCACAACGTTTGGAAATTGCCTTCCTTTTCCTCGTGCATGCTTATCCTGCATACATGTTCCAGTGCTGAGACTGTTAAGCAGACCAGAGGAGCAGATGCCTGCAACTGGGTGGGAATAACATATCACTTTAGGTCGCTATGGAGACGAGGACAGAAGAGAACATCAAGCATACCATGTAGTATGTTTACGTGTTAAACTCAGGAAACGGCCACTACAACGCGGCCGTTTCAACGAAAACCTTAACCACGCATGCATTACAACGCATGCGTGGTTACAACGAAAGCCTTTACCACGCACACGTTTACTACGAGGTACGTAGTAAAGGCATGTATGGTAAAAGGTACAATTAAAAAAAAGGGGGGGTTGGGGGGCTCCCCCCCCCAAAAGAAAACCAAAAAAAAAAACTAAAGTCAAGATGTGCAGGCAATCGGCGTCGTATAAGAGGAAACGGAAAAACTTCAGCTTCCTCTTTACGACGTATGACGTCACCACGGAAGAATTCGTGGAGAAGGATAAGCGTGGAAATACCATTCCGTTGTAACGCATGCGTGGTAAAGGCATGAGTTACAACGGAGTTCGTTGTAAGAACATACAACCCTGTCTCATACAGTGGAATAGTGCACTTGACATTGTAGAGGTCCCTCTAGCAGAACATTCTTAAGTACATACATGTGGCCATCTATGATTGGAAAGACCTTGTTCTAGGAACTCTGCTGTAAGATCATCCCATCCCCGCTGCATGATGTAACATCAATTTTGTGCATCCTTCCTCCACACGTCAGTGCAACAGATGCTCCAACACAGTGTCCTACCTCCCCAGTGTACCCAATGCGATGCTCCTTTTGCAAGCCAAAATGCACTGAAACCGAGTCCCACCACCAACTGCCCCTTTGCTGTGACTGTTTCTCATTGCTAGTGTCCCCATTCTATTCGTATACTGGATGTTTTCTGTACCCATATGGAGAATAGTAACATTATTTGTATTAAACAGACCCGATAAATAACATTACGCGGGGTGAGGTGTTTAAGAAGGGTGTTAAATACCCCTAATTAAAGTATTTAACTTAGATATGAGGCATAACATGCAGAATTGGTATTTAACACACTGAATTCTGCATGTTTTGTATTTTCCCCTGGCATTTCCCCCAATAAATGTTGGCTGCTTTGACCTGTTAGAATCAATCAAAGGAAAACTGTTAGAGTGTGACAATGATCACACTGCCCATATTGCCGATCCCTGTGCAAACTCTTGTTTCATGGGATTTTGAATCTAGCCATGAACTTGTATACAGTCCCAAAATATTGCTTTATTTTCCATTTATTTGGGAAGCCATCCACATTATTAATCTTTCTCTGTATAATTGACACTGATGCATCCACTCAAATATGTTCTGCACGTTCCCTTGTTATGCATCCAACTAATAAAACTAGGTCACTTGGTGTCTATCTGCCTTTTTTCTACGATTGTATGGTGGTGTTGCCTGTGTGTATGCAAGGCACTGCGGGTTACTTGTGTAATTGGGTGCAGGTATACAGTTTATGTTTGTGCAGCCATGTGCCTGTTTATCTACTTGTCTCTGTTCTATATACTTCTGGGTTTCTTTGGATAATGCTTTTGTAGTATGCACTGATTCCATTAGGTGTATTGCTCTCTCTAAAGGACCATGATTGCCTTTTTTGTTAAGTAAACTAGTTGCAAATGCATTAACCACATTGGGTTCGATTAACAAAGCCACTTGCATTTGAAGGTGTAATAGTTATGTTCAATTAGCTTGCTATACGTGTGAAGAAACACTTTTCGGATTCAGAAAAGTTAATCTTGCACTCGTTAAAGGTTTGATCTCAGGAGTCTTGAATGTGAGTAAGGGTCTGATTTAGATCTTGGTGGATAGGTCACAATGGTGACGGATATCCAGTTAGTCAAAATATAAATCTTATAGGATATTTATATTTATATTTAGACGTACTGGATATCTGTCACTGTTGTGATAGAGTAATCCAATGGCCTAGATCTAAATCAGGCCCTAAATCTCCCCAGGTGGGTGGGCAGGGGGCATTCCAGGCTGGGGCCCCTTTACGTTTCTGAACCTCCTCAAACCTACCCTTTTGATGCTTATCACAAACTATTTTTATATTTTTACTGTAGGAAAGTGCCCCTTGTTTGTATGGTCACCCCACTTTTTGCTACAAATGCTGATGGTCATGACTCTGATCGTGCACTGGAGTTTGCTTTCCAGACCCCAGTATCTGTGCTCTCTCCTAAAACTGTTATGTTCGACTTGGTAATCGCAAATTGGCCAAAGATTTACCTCCTTATAAGTCCCTAGTTTATGGTACCAGCGGTACCAAGGTTATTGGTAGTAAAGGTGTTTCCTGGGCTGCAGCACTAGTTTGCACCACCCTGGATAACCCAGCCCACCTACTGACAGCAGGTCTGCCATTGCAGACTGCAGGAGCAGTGCGAACTACTCATACTCGACTGTGGCCTCACCTTGTGTGGCACAATCACATACACTGCTTTAATATATGTAAGGCAACCCTAATAAAGGCCTCCTTAGCCCAAGAGGCAGGATGAATAATATTTAAGGTGTGGTTATGTAAGTGCAAGCCTATATGTCCCTATAGTGCCGATCCCCATTGGAAACCACTATATGTGTTAGCGGGCAACAGGATAACATGGGCTGCCAACCGGATGCCTTTGAGACTGGCACACCGCAATGGTACCACCAAGATACATCATGTTTGGTGCCAAACAACATGCATTGCCACCCCGACACGATTCTTATGATCTGGGTGATGTGGCATGCACCCAGAGGACACCTTAGAGGTTACCCCCTGGGTGCCCCAACTTTATTGTGTTCTGTCTGACTAGCCCACACTTTCCCATGCCTACAGCCATCAAGAAAAGATTCTGACCCCCTTCCAGGCAGTGTGATCACTCCCAGGAGTCAGAGAAAAAGGCTCAGCAGGTCATACCTCTCCCTCCTCCCCAGATGGCTAGTGAAATGGCACATCAGAGCAGATGAGCTTCAAAAGCCACACCGCCTCTGAAATGCATCTGGGCTGTCACCTAGAGGAGGAAACAGCTCTCCTCTTGCCCCAAGCACACTTTCACCTAGGCAAGGTGGAAAATTAGCTATGCAGGAGGTGTATACCCCCAGTAAGACTGGCCAAACCTTTGGGGTGGGCAGCCTGGTCTGTTCAGCTAAAATTGAATCCTGCCATCTTAGGAAGGGCAGAAATAGTGAGTTTTGGGTAGAAAAGGTGACCTACACCACCGAATATGGTCACTTCAAGGGTGGTGTGACTTGCTGCAGAGACTAGCTTACCATTCACTATTAGCTCCCACACACCTAGCTCCCATATCTTTAGGATTTAAGGAACCCCTTGGCACCAGAACCTCAGATCTGAACAACTTACTTCAAGCGAGGACCAAGAGGAGGCCCATGTTGCCAAGAACAGGACTTTGCCCTCCAGCACAAAGCAAACGAGGGATGATTTGCCCCTGAGGCTCCAGACTTAGAACTGAGTGAAAGGCCCTCATTCTTGGCTAAAACTCAACACGCCCAAGAGGGGGGCCCGTGTGGAAGCCCTGGGCTAGTGGCAGTAGTACCTCTCAATCTTCAGGTGAGAAGGCTCAGTGGAACAAAAGAATCACTGGCCATTCGGTCCTCCAAGGAGTCGCCCAAGTCCAGGTGGTCCAGTGCATTGTGGGAGTTATAGTCTTTCCTTCCCTGAAGTTTCAGGCTGCTACATTACTCCCCCAGACCCAGTGAAGTTCCCAAAGCTTTTTGTTGTGCTTACTACTGCCAAAGCTTGTTGATCACCAATCCGTAACTGACCCCCACACTCTAAGCTGCAGCTACAGAGAACAACATGCAACCATTGTCCAACGTTACATTTTATGTTTTGCAGCACCATTTAAGCAGTAAATACAGCACACCAGCGCCTCCTGTTCAGCACAAAGGACAGCCAGAACAACTCTGAACCTGGACTCCACATACTAGGTAACATTGATCCGACTGTTGTGGCCTGGTCCTGGGGCCTGCATGACCTTACACCAATAAGAGCTCCAAGTAACTCAACCTGCAAGTGACCAATTGGCACTAGTGTATTTTACCTTTGACCGCAATGTTATTTTGTCTGTGTATTTTACTGCTCTGATTTAATATTGCTTTAAAAATCTCTCTGGTCATATGTATGATATGCCATTCATTTTGGGGTCTAAAATAAGATAAAAATACACTCTATTCAGTTCAGATTTCCCTCAAGTCGTGTCAATTACTTATCATCCATGTTGGCACTCTTTAATGCTTAACACATGTTCCTCTAGTAAAGCCTGACTGCCCTTTGCCACTCTAGCAGGTCTGAGCTAAGCATTTATTAGTGTGAGTCCCAGGATCATCTTTGGCGTATTGTGTTAATTTTACATGGTAAGGCCACCCAGACACACCACATACTATTCCACTTTGCCATACTTTCCACTTCTGAAATGTTTGGAAATGTACCCCTGTCAAGGGTAAGAGTAAATCTTATTCAAGGGTGAGAATGGAAAAATATCGTCCTCTCTTCTTCCTCTCAAATTATGATGGGAGTAGAAGAGAAGGAGTTTCTTCACGTATATTGGGGCATATTATCAAGAACGGCATTAAATACAATCGCCGTTTAGCGGCAGAAAACTGAAGCTACAGCGGCGATAATGGGCTTGATAATATGCCCTTGAGAATTCCAATAGAAGTCCTTCTTCTAGTGTGAACATGGGCTTTTATTAGAATTCTCCAGGGCATATTATCAAGTCCATTATCGCCACTTTAGCTGCAGTTTTCTGCCGCTAAACCGGCGATAATTTTAACGCCATTCTTCATAATATGCCCCATTGTTTTTTCCTCTGGAGGAAACAAGAGAAACATGTAGTTTGCATTCTATTCTTGACAAAATATAGACGTGTATGGTTTGTGTGTGAATAAAAATGGATTAAAAAAACCTTTCCAGGATTATGCGTAGAAAACGGACACCAGCACAGGTGTCAAGGCAGAACCTGGAAAGGGTTTGTGAATTGCAGACTGTTACTCTGTTCCCTTGCCCAGTAATAAAGCTTTGAGTACATATTCGTGACTGTTTTTTTAAGAATGATAGTAAAGAAAACATTCGTTAATAATGTATGCGTGCCCTTTTTAAATTGGCGAAACTGAAGCGTTTGCCCATATTTTTACATTTATACTAAGCCACAGCAACAACCACATCTGATATCAATTTTCAGGAAATGGAGTGCATATAATTGCTGTATGACTTCATTAGACCTGCACATTTAGGTCCACGTCCGCTGCAAACTAACATTACAGACTTATTGTAAAACACAAGAACATGGAATGCCAAACTATGTACAATTATTTTTCCATAATTTCTAAATTTCTAATAAAGACTTTCAAAATTTGTATAGAATGAATTGAAACTTTGTTAGTTTAACATGTCAGAGTCAAATGGTTTATGAATTACTTACTCCAAATGTCTCATTAAAATGTTTAAGAAGTCTTGTCATAACCTGCAATAATGCATGCGCCTGTGATTAGTGTCAAGCGACCCCTTTACACATGCAGACATTTTAGGTCAAACCACAACATACTTAAAGTAAAATACTTCTGCCTAATTGGATCGCGCCTTTTTAATGCATTTCCAGATGTGATAAGCGATAAAAACCACCAGAGAAAGTGCATAGCCCCAATTTCAGCGAAATTGCTTCAGCATGTGGCACACTGAACTCAGATGTAATTGCAAATGTTTCATGTTGTTCCAGAGTTGGCACAGTTTGAAGTGCGCAGCCAAGTCCATTGAGGGCAGAAAGAAATGCGCAAACAGAATTTATGTGAAATTGTATTTTTAATTGTCCCCTTTAGTCCCCCACCGAGCACATGTTTATAATATTCCCATCAAAGGCCTTTGGAAATCAGTGGCATGAGTTAATGCCGCATGTAACATAATAAAAAGTGCAAACTAAAACTTAAGCTGTGCAGCCAGATAAAGGTCATACTTAAGGCTTGCCCTCGAGGAGCTGGACAGGTATGCAAAGTACAGGTGTTTATTCAAGCGACAATAATAAACTCAGTACACGTAATTCCTTTAATGGGCACGGTTCTATTTAAATTGGTGCAGGTTGTGCACGCTCATGTTATTTTGATAGTAGACATAAACATTTTATAAGGCAAAAACTAAGTTATCATACAATTTATATTAGGTAAAAATAAGGCAAGCGTAAGCTCCCTTACTCTCACCGGAAAAAACCTTAAGAATAAGACAACATACATCACTGGCCCAAACTGTGGGATACGCACTTCAAACTCCCACCACCCCCCCGCATAGGACTGGTGGGGGTAAACCAAACAAATGAGAAAATCCAACCCACACTCTGACAAAAGCAGAGCGCATAACAAAAGTTGCAAAAATGACATCCATGATGGAACACAACCTAAGCTTCAAATGGCGAGGTGAGGATACGCCACATAGGACATGCACATTTATGCATAAGATAGGACAGGAAGGCAACACACATTAAAGCATGTATGCTGCACAAAATTCCAGTAGAAATCTTGGGTCACTGTAATCACAGTAACCATCACAGTCAAACTCTACAGCAAAGGCAGCTTGATGGACAGCGCATTTGGGGCCAGATGTACGACCCTAAATTGCATGTGCAAACGAGTTTGCGACCCGTTTGCGCATGCAAAATGTTACAGGGCTATGTACAATTCCTAATTAGCGAGTCACAATTTATTTATGACTCGCTAATTAGGAATTGCGAGTGGCTATTAGGAAGGGGCCTGCCAAGGGAGTCCCTTCCTAATAGCGAGTCTCTACCCTATGTAAGAATGCTTTGCGACCTCAATTGCAGTCGCAAAACACTCACAAATTACCACCCTCTTCAAGAGGGTGGCAATGGAGTTGCAAATAGGAAGGGGTCCCCAGGGGAAGGGGACCCCTTCCCCTTTGTGAGTGGCTCCAAAAATATTTTTTGAGGGCAGGCTGTGGTCCTAGGGACCACTACCTGCCCTTAAAAAATAAAACGAAAACGTTTCATGTTTTTTAAAAAAATGCATCTTGTAAAGGAAAACGGGCTGCATTTAAAAAAAAACTGCTTTATCGAAAAGCAGTCTCAGACATGGATGTCTGCTGAGCCGAGCAGGCCACCATCCCTGGGAGGGCCAGCCATTCCCAATGGGGTCACAAATTGCGTGTGGCTGATTAATATTCATGAGCCTCACATTTTGCAACCCCATTGGGAATCGCTAACAGTGTCTCTGACACTGTTGTACATTTGCTTTTGCAACTTGCAATTTTCCACTATTTTCGAGTCGCAAAAGCAAAAAGTCGTACATCGGGCCCATAATGACCACAAGTGTTATAGAAAATGCAACGATCCCCTCTAGTTGTTGGAGCAATGTATTTCATGGCCAGTGTTTGAACTAAAGAGCATCACAATTGTTCGGTCAAATAGTTTTAATCATCAAAATTCCCACGGAAATCAAGGTCTTCCAAAACAGACACTTGTTATTTAGTTTTAAAGCTGAATAATGCCAAAATGATTAATTAAGATACATGCAAAGGATGCTTCCGCCTCACAAATAACTTGTTTTCAAATATTAGAAATGCAACTGACCTCGGATAATGACTTCCCCTTGTATGTTAATGGTACTACACTTTAAACAGATGAAAGGTTGACCTGCTATGTCACATGTTTCTCAATATAATACCAACTTTGAACATTATAGTTATCTTCTCTAACCCAATAGTCGATTTTAATAAATTAGAAAAGTTCTTTATAATAGTTACGTAAAGATGGAAAGGCAATTATCCTTCAGTTTTCTTTCTATTCATTCATGGTACTCTTGAATTGTTCATAGGCCCCTAAGAAGCTCCTTACAATTCCCAACAAGCATTGGCATAGCCAATAGGTCTCGCTTGTGGGACCTTATAAGTATTTAGTTACAAGGATATTGTGCTGCAAAACAAAATACTTATAAGGTCCCACAAGCGAGACCTATTGGCTATGCCAATGCTTGTTTTGCTTCTTGGTGTAACTGCACGTATCGCAATGCCGCCCGTGTTCAGCCGTGACACTTCACTGGTTGGGGTATTCGTTAAATGTAAACATGCGTCTTGGTGGGTGGGGCGCTGCGCTCGAATGGAGAATCTCGGGTGCTTGTAGACTGCGCTGTGCTGTGAGGGGAGAGAGAGGGGAGGTGCTGGTGTGGGAGGGGGGAGGTGCTGGTGTGGGAGGAGTGCTGCTACGGCAAGGCTGTGTTTGCGGGGAGAGAGAGGGGAGGTGCTGGTGTGGGAGGGGGGAGTTGCTGGTGTGGGAGGAGTGCTGCTAGGGGAGGAGAAGCCCTGGCCGTGAATGCTCGTGCATGTTGACGTGAACTGCAAGAAAAAGCCGGGCTGAAACCCCTTAGTTTGAAGAGGATTTTGCCGACATGAATTCGATCCTATCCATTCCTTGCGGAATGGGACAGGCTCGACCTAAAAAGGCTGAATCTAGATGCATTTCATTGAGTCTTTCAGTATTGCATGGAGGAAGATTATATCTTCCAGCTATTAAATTGGGCTGGATAGCAATTTCATGTGAATGGATCTACCTTTGATTGGCCTCAATTCATTTTTTGACCGAGTACTGCACCAAATTCCTACATTCATTTGAGTAAATAAGTGCCAGTCTTGTCTGGGTAGTTAATATTGAGAATCATGTTATAGGAATATAGGAGTGGTCTAAATTCCCTACGTTCGTATTTAAAATCTTGGAGGTGTGGATTTTGTCAGGTTTTTATGGCTATCCTTTGAGTACTTAAAATTCAATATATGCTTAATAATCAAGAACAGGCTAGATTGTTGAACCTTCGAGAACTACTAAATAGAACTATATCCAGGTTAACGGAGAAGATGCCCCCTAAGTCAAAACTATTCAAAATCATAAAAAATAACCAGTTGTCTACTGGCATACTAAAACCGGTGGTGTAGCTAGACCTGAGACAGCCCAGGGTGGTACCTGCGTTTGCGCCCCACGGCGGGACTCCTTGAAGGGGGGTGCTGGCGAATCCACAGATTGCTGCCCACCACCGTGCCACACTGAAGACGGCAGGTGAGAGCCGGGGGAATGGAATTTTGCCATTTTGTCATCCCCCTCAGGGATGATACACGGGGCAGCCTGCACCCGCCGCACCCTACTTCCTACACCACTGACTAAAACTTCTCCTTATGCACGAAGAGGAGAAGATGATTAATGACAACAAGTTCCTTGATAGAGTATTCAAAGCTTCTGAAGATGATCTGGGACCAACATTTAGCCTTGCACAATAGGCAAGAATTAGTAAAATGACTGACAATGCAAAACTGTATCTTAATTAACATTCAGACTTTATTGGATACCGGTCAAAAATGTTTGACTAGGGTTGTAATAATAAAAAAAAAAACGCTCTAGGTCATATGATACGATCCTGTTGCAAAATTCTAGTAGGGTGTTTTCGATAGAATAGATTTAGTTGTGGACACTGTTTTACTTATTACCTTTGAATATGAAACTCTTTTGCAGTGAGAAGGCTGGCTCTGCAGGGTTTTGATGGTGGCGAAAACGTATTTGAAACAGCAGAAGACTAGGAGATTACCATCAGTTAAGGAACTAGTTGATCGGCTACTGTTATTGTCGAAATTAATATATAATAGACTTTAAATAGAATGAGTAACACCAGTAAATAGAAATATGGAATCTATTTGAGGACGTTTATGCCTAATAATCGTAGCAAAAATAATCTTAACTATTCAAATTTCGCCTCTTTTGTCTGTATTTCTTTTCTGCAAATTTCACTTTTATCTGTCTCTCCCACCTATTTTTTGTATCTCTCCTGATATCCAACAGTTTAGGATCATACATAGGCCATATAAATAAAAACATCTATGTTGCTAATTGTGTTACCAATAAAAATAACAATGTTACAATCTTAAATTTGACCCTCACTAATAGTTTGTATCTGTTGGACCCGGTCCTTTGGGCAGGTTCACCCCGTGACTTTTTGCTTTTTCCTAGCCTGTTTTTGGAACCTGGGTTGGTGATTTTAGGCCTCTGCGCACTTTTTCACTGTGGTACAGTGTAAAGTGCGTGTGCTTTCTGTGTATGGATGGTGAGCGCCCTGCCCTCCCATAGGAATGAATGGGAAATATGTATGCCCATGGTAGATTCCTGGTGCGTGGGGAGTGCAGGGGCGAGTTTGATATGTATGAACTCGTGAGAATGAATGCTGCAGAATGGTGTATGCGGCATGGCTGTGTCTAGTCCAGAAGCGCCACTTTTAGAAGTTGGCATAATTGTGTAGTGAGTCTGCTAGCACGTGATTGGCTGATGGGCCTGGCCCAGGCATGCCCGGGCCTGCTGGTAGATGGACTGCCTGGAGGAGGGGGTCTGAGTCAAGCCGTAGATGAAAGGCCCCCATCTGCTGTTAGGGAGGAGTGGAAAGAGCGTCTGGTGGAGCCAGGCTGTGCCTGTGGGCCCACCCTTGATGGCTCTCCCTCCTGATGGCCCCCTGTCACCTCTGACCTGAGGCTGACAGGAGAGGGAAACCAGATACACCCAGAGCTTAGGGCTCGCTCACACAAAGACTTCAAATGACTTCAAAGCCTTTTCTGTGTATAAGAAGGGGCTCTGCCCCTTCCAAAATGTTCTTGTCTTCTTCTTGTTAGCTGGACTTGAATCTATCTGGGGTGGGCGCTGCCCAGCCCCTGGATGCCTGGACTCCTGGGGGACCCCTCCGCCCTGCCTGGGCTGAGGGGGAGACTTGGCTTTACCCCTGGGAAGCTCTGGGACCCTTGGCAGCATGGAGGAGCTGCATTCTCGTGGGGAGAGCGCTGGAACTGTATTCCTAGTGCCTGGAGGCGCTGAGCCTCCCCCTGAGCGCCTGGGAGCGCTCTGCCTGGGTTCTAGCGCTTAGGAGCGCTTTGCCTATTTTTCTAGCGCTTTGGAGCGCTTTATTGCCCAAGCGCGGGAGAACGCTTTATTTGTCTTCCCAGCGCTACTTCGCCCCAAGCGCTTCATAGCGCTTCAACTTTGATGGGGTGCTGTTCGTAGTGAGGGTGTCACCCCTCGGATCGTGGTTCCCCGCCTGCCTGCCTAAAGAGGAGAGCCACTGCGCTGCCCGCAGCGACCCGGAAGTGGTCGGCCGGCCAATCCTGTCGCGGCCGGCCGGAAGTCCCGCCCCCGCAGTCGGCGGGATGAGGAGGAAGGAAGGCGCGGACAATGGCGGCCGCGGTGGGGCTCCTCTCGGCTGAGGGAGCCCCGAGGAGACGAGGCGACCGATAGGCAGGGCTCCCGTGTACCGAGGGAGCCCTGCAGAGAGAGAGGAGCTCGACCGCCCCCGCCGCGAGGTCTCCGGGCTGCAGGAAGAGCCCCGCCTTCGCCCCAGAGGGAAGCGCTGCTGTCGGGCGCGGCGACGCAGACGCGTGGCCCCCCACGTCCTGAGAGCCGGTGAGTGGAAGCCGGCGGGGATTTGAAGGGCGAGGTCGCCTACCTCGCTGGAGCCGTACACTCACCCGCCCCGCTCTGCAGTGGGCTCTGGGGTGGCTACGGCTGGTGTGTGGGGCAGTATTTGTGTCAGAGTCCCCCGTGAGGGACTCCAACGGAGCGAGGATGCTTTGGGCGGCCCCGCTTGGCAGGGGGCCGCCCCGATGATCGCGGGGCATATTACTTGGAGCCCCGTGAGAGGTTCGTGCCCGCATGTTGTTTAGTGAGCCTGTTGAGGCTCAGAAGGGTGGTTTCTTGACTCGAGTCCCCCGAGTGGGACTCCAACGGGGTGGGTGACGCCCCTACGAGCCCTGGGAGGCTCCAACGCAGGCCCTATTTGTTTACGGAGTCTAGATGGCTCCTGGGACACCTCGGGGCATATTGTCGATGCCCGTCCCCTCCTGAGCTTGTGTAGTTCTGGTGCCATTGAAAGCACCCTGATTGTTTTCAAGAGCCTGTGTGGCTCCAACGTTGGGCACGAGTAATGCCAGAGCCTGTGTGGCTCCAACGTGGACATAGGTGTGTGTAGAGCCTGTGTGGCTCCCGCGTGGCGCAGTCTGCGCCTGAGGGCCAGTGAGGGCCCTGGCGCAGTTTTGATGATTCTCCAGCGGCCCAGCAATTAGTGGGCAGCTGCACCGTTTAGGCGCAAGATGGAGAGTGAGTCCCTGAGAGGGATAGAGTTGGCACAGAGGTGCCCGGCCTGCCCAGCTGCGCAGCACTTAGTGCCAGCTGCAACGTTTAGGCCCTTGTGAGTGTTCCCAGGGGCCCAGCAAGTAGTGGGCCCCTGCATCGTTTAGGCCCTGATATTGAGACTCAGGGCGTTCTAGCCCCAACAAGGCCAGTTGGCCTAGGGACTGCCACAGGTGGTGGCTTATGTAGGTTTTGCGCAATTGTATGGTTATTGTACCTCTGAATGCATTTCCTTGCATCATGTTTTATTCCTGCACCTCTGAATGTTTTAGACATCATGTGACTCTTGCGCTACTGTATTATGCTGGTACCTCTGAATGTAATTTTATTACATCATGTGCGCTATTCTTAACACCGCTGAATGTGTAGGTTTATACATTATGTGTTTCTCTTTAGTACTCCTCTGAATGTATATTTATGCATCATGGGTAACGTGTTCTTTCTTAGACCCCTAAATGCTGTGTGATACTTAGGTGGTTGTTCTTTTAGTACAGGTGGTCCTAGTGAGGTCCTGGTCCCCTGCGTGACAGTCTCCCAAGGAGTTTAGGGTTGCGTAGGTGGTACTTACCTGTTCCCAGTAGTTACTGGATGTGATCTATAACTGTTACTTTGTGTTACAGTGAAGTTTATATACTTTTATTCTAATTTCTGACAAGTATTTCTATATCTGCAAAGTGTTGATTCAGACAGTGGCCCATGTGGCCCTGTCTTGTAAATAATCCCTTGTGAATATTGCCGTGCCAGTTGGCACAATGTACATGTGTAATTTCTATCTGATATGTTTTGACAATACAAAAGTTATTTTAATATAACCTTGTGTGGAGTCTCTTTTGTGGTGTACCTAGTATGTTGTTGCTGTTGTGCGCTGACGCAAATGCTTTACACATCGCCTCCGAGTTTAGCCTAGACTGCCCGCGCCATGCTACCTAGAGGGCGAGCAGGGGTTATCTTGGTGTGTGACTTCCTTGCCCTGACTGGAACGGTGGTTTCTGCCTGGCTTTGGCATCAGCCTTAGCCTACCCGAAATAGCCGGTTTCCAACATTGGTGGCAGCGGTGAGATTTGGACTTGCGTTTGCCCAGTGCCATAGCGACAACTGGCTACATTACAAAAACTCTGCGTATTTCAGATAGTCACATATTTGGGATTATTGTTTTTGATTTTGTTTTTCCTCAAGAGTGTCATTTTCAGATGGTGTTCCTGCGCTTTATGTTTAGTGGCAGGTGAGAGAAAATGACAGGGCAGGACGCCAGTAGAGAGGGGAGGTTCCCATAGATTAGGAATCCCTTGCTGGGTCCAGTGTCCAACTCCTATTCCTGTCCCTGTGTGGGTAGATGGAAGAGAGGGAGGGTGGAGGAGAAATTGCTTGCTCAGGAGGGTGGTTATTCCCTGAGTGTAGTGTGTGTGTCTGGATTCCCCAGTATGGTAGGATCCAGTGGTGGCAGCTTAAATGTGTCCAGTGCGCGAATTCCCATTCCCATTTCCCAGAGTATGGTGCCTGGTGCGCTCAGTAAGAGGGTGCCAGGTTGAGAGTCGGAGGCAGTGAGGAACTGTCTCACCAGTCTGGAGGGGGATTGTGTGGATGAGTGCTGTGTTGAACTGGAGGAGTTGTGTGAGTTTTTTAAGGAGCTTGCACGTGAGGTGGATGTCTGGCGGTGTGCTGGATGTCGTGCAGAGACATTAGGGAGTGATTCTAAAAGTAGTGGCTTGTGTATCTGATGATCCTGTGTAGGTGAAGAGGTTCATGTGTAGCTCAGCTATGTCCCATTAGGATGGTAGGGGTGTAGGGGCTCACGTCCTGTCTCAGTGGAGGCGGAGTGAGTGTGGGACGGTGTGTCCCACGTTAGCCCGAAACCCTGTCTCAGGGCCTGGAGGGTTCCCTAAGGGAGCGCCAGGTCAGGGGCCTAGGCTGTACTTACAAGTCATTTGAAGAGGATCTTCCTGTGTCTAGAGGACGGGGAGTTTCTGTAACCAGAACTCCGGCGGTCCTAGTGTTGGGCAGTACTGCTCCTAAGTGGAGGGTGCAGAAGTCCTGGCTCGCTGAGCGTTTGACCGTCTAGAGAGCTTGACCATTTTTTTGGGGCCTCTGCAGGTCGTTCCCCGAGGAGGGGGGAGGCCAGGTTCAGGTTCAGCCTGACCTGGGGGGAAGGGCATCGGTAATCAGTGTCCTGACCGGTTGTTGGCTTCCAGGGGTACCGCTCCCAGGTGGGAGGGTGCAGAACTCTGGAGGGGGGTGCAGAGGGACGGTGTCCTTACTGCTGACCCCGGTGGGAGGAGAGTGTGTCGCTGCTACGCCGCTGGCGTGTGCTCTGTCTAGCCTGAGACATACTGTGCCTGTAATAGTGGAACTGGAAGGGGGTGCAGAAGGACGGTGTACTTCTGACCCCGGTGCAACTTAAGGGTGTAAATCCTAGGTTGGGAGATTAGGAAACTTCTAGGTCAAGAGGAACTCTACCAAAGTGAATCAGCTGAAGAGACCGAGGGGGCTGCCCTTGCTGTGTGTTCTGGGGCCCGCCTGCAGTTTGTTGTTTCCACTAAGGTAGAGGAAAGGGGACTTTGCTGTGTGCTGTGTCCCCCCACCTTCTTGAAGAGGGACTGTGCTGTGTGCTTTGTACCTCAGAAGTGGAATAGTTTCCGGGTGATAGACCAGTGACGGAGTGAGGTCCTGATCTGGTAGGAGAGTTGTGTTCTGGTGAGTGCTTCCCTGTGAGGGTTATTCCTTCACCCTGACTGGAAGCAAGGGTCCCTACTTGGTCTAAGGTACTTACCTCTGCCAACTAGAGACCCCCAGTTCTAACATTGGTGGAGTAGAGGTAGGATCGGGCATTCTTGCGGTGACCTCTAGTCAGCCTGAGGGTGTGGTCCCTAGGTTGTAGGATCAGTGGTAGTGTAGCTACCCTGAGAGAGAGAGTGGAGATTGGCTATTGTGTGCCAGGGGCTTCTGCCCCCACTCTGTGGATTGGTTAGGACCTGTGATCTTTGGATGGCCTAGGGCCTGGTCCTGGCTGTGGATGACTAGTGTGTACCAGTGGGGTATCCTAGTTGTGCCAGAGAGCTATTGTTGAGGGAAATCTATGTGGGTTCAGAGTGGCGAAAAAAACTGGAAGTTGGCCCTGCCGTGCAGGCCCGTGTCCGTGGTTTTTGTCGCCCAAAGCAGTGAAGACCATCAGTGTAGTGATTGGTCTACCCTGCGTTTTAGCTGGAAGGGGGATGTGTTGGACCCGGTCCTTTGGGCAGGTTCACCCCGTGAGTTTTTGCTTTTTCCTAGCCTGTTTTTGGAACCTGGGTTGGTGATTTTAGGCCTCTGCGCACTTTTTCACTGTGGTACAGTGTAAAGTGCGTGTGCTTTCTGTGTATGGATGGTGAGCGCCCTGCCCTCCCATAGGAATGAATGGGAAATATGTATGCCCATGGTAGATTCCTGGTGCGTGGGGAGTGCAGGGGCGAGTTTGATATGTATGAACTCGTGAGAATGAATGCTGCAGAATGGTGTATGCGGCATGGCTGTGTCTAGTCCAGAAGCGCCACTTTTAGAAGTTGGCATAATTGTGTAGTGAGTCTGCTAGCACGTGATTGGCTGATGGGCCTGGCCCAGGCATGCCCGGGCCTGCTGGTAGATGGACTGCCTGGAGGAGGGGGTCTGAGTCAAGCCGTAGATGAAAGGCCCCCATCTGCTGTTAGGGAGGAGTGGAAAGAGCGTCTGGTGGAGCCAGGCTGTGCCTGTGGGCCCACCCTTGATGGCTCTCCCTCCTGATGGCCCCCTGTCACCTATGACCTGAGGCTGACAGGAGAGGGAAACCAGATACACCCAGAGCTTAGGGCTCGCTCACACAAAGACTTCAAATGACTTCAAAGCCTTTTCTGTGTATAAGAAGGGGCTCTGCCCCTTCCAAAATGTTCTTGTCTTCTTCTTGTTAGCTGTACTTGAATCTATCAGGGGTGGGCGCTGCCCAGCCCCTGGATGCCTGGACTCCTGGGGGACCCCTCCGCCCTGCCTGGGCTGAGGGGGAGACTTGGCTTTACCCCTGGGAAGCTCTGGGACCCTTGGCAGCATGGAGGAGCTGCATTCTCGTGGGGAGAGCGCTGGAACTGTATTCCTAGTGCCTGGAGGCGCTGAGCCTCCCCCTGAGCGCCTGGGAGCGCTCTGCCTGGGTTCTAGCGCTTAGGAGCGCTTTGCCTATTTTTCTAGCGCTTTGGAGCGCTTTATTGCCCAAGCGCGGGAGAGCGCTTTATTTGTCTTCCCAGCGCTACTTGGCCCCAAGCGCTTCATAGCGCTTCAACTTTGATGGGGTGCTGTTCGTAGCGAGGGTGCCACCCCTCGGATCGTGGTTCCCCGCCTGCCTGCCTAAAGAGGAGAGCCGCTGCGCTGCCCGCAGCGACCCGGAAGTGGTCGGCCGGCCAATCCTGTCGCGGCCGGCCGGAAGTCCCGCCCCCGCAGTCGGCGGGAAGAGGAGGAAGGAAGGCGCGGACAATGGCGGCCGTGGCGGGGCTCCTCTCGGCTGAGGGAGCCCCGAGGAGACGAGGCGACCGATAGGCAGGGCTCCCGTGTGCCAAGGGAGCCCTGCAGAGAGAGAGGAGCTCGACCGCCCCCGCCGCGAGGTCTCCGGGCTGCAGGAAGAGCCCCGCCTTCGCCCCAGAGGGAAGCGCTGCTGTCGGGCGCGGCGACGGAGACGCGTGGCCCCCCACGTCCTGAGAGCCGGTGACTGGAAGCCGGCGGGGATTTGAAGGGCGAGGTCGCCTACCTCGCTGGCGCCGTACGCTCACCCGCCCCGCTCTGCAGTGGGCTCTGGGGTGGCTACGGCTGGTGTGTGGGGCAGTATTTGTGTCAGAGTCCCCCGTGAGGGACTCCAACGGAGCGAGGATGCTTTGGGCGGCCCCGCTTGGCAGGGGGCCGCCCCGACGATCGCGGGGCATATTACTTGGAGCCCCGTGAGAGGTTCGTGCCCGCATGTTGTTTAGTGAGCCTGTTGAGGCTCAGAAGGGCGGTTTCTTGACTCGAGTCCCCCGAGTGGGACTCCAACGGGGTGGATGACGCCCCTACGAGCCCTGGGAGGCTCCAACGCAGGCCCTATTTGTTTACGGAGTCTAGATGGCTCCTGGGACACCTCGGGGCATATTGTCGATGCCCGTCCCCTCCTGAGCTTGTGTAGTTCTGGTGCCATTGAAAGCACCCTGATTGTTTTCAAGAGCCTGTGTGGCTCCAACGTTGGGCACGAGTAATGCCAGAGCCTGTGTGGCTCCAACATGGACATAGGTGTGTGTAGAGCCTGTGTGGCTCCCGCGTGGTGCAGTCTGCGCCTGAGGGCCAGAGAGGGCCCTGGCGCAGTTTTGATGATTCTCCAGCGGCCCAGCAATTAGTGGGCAGCTGCACCGTTTAGGCGCAAGATGGAGAGTGAGTCCCTGAGAGGGATAGAGTTGGCACAGAGGTGCCCGGCCTGCCCAGCTGCGCAGCACTTAGTGCCAGCTGCAACGTTTAGGTCCTTGTGAGTGTTCCCAGGGGCCCAGCAAGTAGTGGGCCCCTGCATCGTTTAGGCCCTGACATTGAGACTCAGGGCGTTCTAGCCCCAACAAGGCCAGTTGGCCTAGGGACTGCCACAGGTGGTGGCTTATGTAGGTTTTGCGCAATTGTATGGTTATTGTACCTCTGAATGCATTTCCTTGCATCATGTTTTATTCCTGCACCTCTGAATGTTTTAGACATCATGTGACTCTTGCGCTACTGTATTATGCTGGTACCTCTGAATGTAATTTTATTACATCATGTGCGCTATTCTTAACACCGCTGAATGTGTAGGTTTATACATTATGTGTTTCTCTTTAGTACTCCTCTGAATGTATATTTATGCATCATGGGTAACGTGTTCTTTCTTAGACCCCTAAATGCTGTGTGATACTTAGGTGGTTGTTCTTTTAGTACAGGTGGTCCTAGTGAGGTCCTGGTCCCCTGCGTGACAGTCTCCCAAGGAGTTTAGGGTTGCGTAGGTGGTACTTACCTGTTCCCAGTAGTTACTGGATGTGATCTATAACTGTTACTTTGTGTTACAGTGAAGTTTATATACTTTTATTCTAATTTCTGACAAGTATTTCTATATCTGCAAAGTGTTGATTCAGACAGTGGCCCATGTGGCCCTGTCTTGTAAATAATCCCTTGTGAATATTGCCGTGCCAGTTGGCACAATGTACATGTGTAATTTCTATCTGATATGTTTTGACAATACAAAAGTTATTTTAATATAACCTTGTGTGGAGTCTCTTTTGTGGTGTACCTAGTATGTTGTTGCTGTTGTGCGCTGACGCAAATGCTTTACACATCGCCTCCGAGTTTAGCCTAGACTGCCCGCGCTATGCTACCTAGAGGGCGAGCAGGGGTTATCTTGGCGTGTGACTTCCTTGCCCTGACTGGAACGGTGGTTTCTGCCTGGCTTTGGCATCAGCCTTAGCCTACCCGAAATAGCCGGTTTCCAACAGTATCCATTTGCTGTAATAATAACCATGTTCGAAACAACCAATCCGATAGGTTACAATCTACATGAAACAACAAGGTTTAGACTGCAAGTTCAAGCTCCAATGGAAATAAATATGCAACAGTGTTGTGGAAAATGCAATCATAGAATACAACTACATGACTCCTTTTACCTTGAGAAGTGTGTTTGGACTGTGACCGCCGATTCACAGTGTCATTTTTAGGAGTACCTTAGGTTTATGGAAGAAGAGGGCTTTGGGAGGGGAGGCCGACCGGAGGGAGGCCTGTTCCTCCCGGGGGATTTTGGTGCAGGGGGAAAGGGGGGGGGTAGCCAGCATCGTAAGTGGGCTGCTTTTGGGCTGATTTAGTTCCCTTGGGC
Source organism: Lissotriton helveticus (assembly GCF_964261635.1). Taxonomy (NCBI): domain Eukaryota; kingdom Metazoa; phylum Chordata; class Amphibia; order Caudata; family Salamandridae; genus Lissotriton; species Lissotriton helveticus. Next base: position 1,142,320,411 of record NC_136061.1, on the reverse strand, counting down.
TGGTTGGGCTGCAGTTTGGGCTATTTTTGGGCTGGTGGGAAATGTAACCGGCCACTTTAGGTCACTAGCCACCATTTCGGTGGCAGTGACACAGCAGCCGGATAGGGGGTTCTGTGGGGCTTTGCTTTCTTTTCTGTGCTTCATTTGGCGGGCTTTGCTTTATCGCTGGGCCTTGCCTGTGGTCGCCTTGTCCTGCTTTGGCAGCATAACAGTGGTTTGGGTGTCGTGGTGGGAGGGTGCCTTGTGGCCGCGCTGTCCTACGAGTTGCGCTGTGGGTGTTTGGGGCCTAGTGCGTGGCACGGGTCTTGGAGGGCTGCACGGGGTCTGCGGAGAGGCTCTACATGGGAGTGGTGCGATTGTCTCTGTGCGGCAGGCTGGCCTGGTTGACTTATCTCAGGTGATGGCGAGGCTGGACGACCCTCGCGTTGTGGAGGCACTCCGCCTCCTAGACGAAGTGGGCCACATGGATATAGTGCGGCCCGAGGTTAAGGTAAGGCCCCCGGAGCACGCGGCCAGCGAAGCAGCAGCGGCTGTGCTGCCTTTGGAACCACCTCGGGTGAGGCAGCGCGTGGAGGCGGGGAGAGGGGGGCGGGGCCGGAGGACCGGGGAGAGAGCACGGCGCGGCCGCCCTATGGCTACGGAGCACAAAGGGAAGAGGCGGGCGGGAAAGGCGGGGTGCGGCTGACAGACTGGTTCTGGAGTTTGCGGTGGGGGCGGAGGGGAGGGTAGGGGAGCAGAGATCAGGTGCGGTGCTGCAGGTGGGAGGGGGAGGGGCACGGCGGGGAGGGCGAGCCAAGAGGAATGGTGCGCCTTACATGCACGGGGATTTGGCAGAGGGCGGGGGAAGGGCCATTACGCCGGCGATCGCTGGTGGGGTGCCCCCAGTATTGATTGAGGAGTCAGAGGGGGAGGAGGAGGGGGGCCAGGGGGCCAGGGGGAGCGGTGCAGGGGTGGAGTCCTCTTCAAAGGGAGAGGGGATTGTGGTGGGACCCAGTAGGCTGCAGTCACCAGGGGTGGGGGCACAACAGATGGCATGGGCAGGGGGGCACAGGAGTGGGGGCAGGGTGAGAGGGAGCTGGAGGGGCAACGTTGAGCAGGGTGGGGATGAGCCGGAGGGGGGAGTGGGAGGGGGAGTGGGGATGGTGGTCAGGGGGACATGACGATGGCGTGTCGTGGCGGTTGGGGAGGGTGGTGAGGGGTGTGTCCAGGGGGTTGGGGGGACGACGGGGGGTTTCATGAGACCCGTCAGTGGTGTGGAGCTTGTGGGGGGGCGGGCGGTTCGCAGGGAGAGGGATCCCTCAAAGTGGAGCATCGGGGAGGAGGGCTACGGAGGGGCGGCCGGGACGGTGGGCTGGTCGGGCGTGGGGGGCTGGGGGGAGGGGTGGGGGGACCGCCCGGCACGGAGGGGGGGCACTTGGCAGGGGGGTCGCGGCATGCTAGACTCCACCGCTTTTTCCCAACAGGAACGTTTGGCAAGGTGCTCGTGAGAGTCGCATGCAGCTCCAAGCCACCGAGGGAATGGGCCGGCTCTGCCTTGTATGGGCGGTCGCGCTCCACGGAAGGACCAGGCGACAGCGCACACCGGGAGGCGGGGCGGTAGGTCCCCGCCAGCCCCACCCCAAAGGGTTGAGACACCGCCGGGGGGTGGGGGCAGTGGTCCTGAGCGGCGGAACCGAATATGGAGGAGTATCAGGTGGATGGGAGGAGGGAGAGTGTGGATTTGGAGGACTTGCTGCATACATGTAGGGAAAAGGCTGGATTTAGCCGGCTGGAGCCCATGGAAAGGGGCAGCCGGGATCGGAAAGTGGTGGAGGTGCAGGGTATGGACAAGGGTGAGCTGCTGCAGCTAGATTACGAGGAGGCCTCTTCTGAGGAGGGGGAGATTTGGGAAGAGAGGGGGAGGGGAGGGGGAGCGTTGAAACGATGTTACTAGTGTGTTACAGGAACGCCCCCGACACGGAGCTCGAGAGTGACGGCCCCCCTGCTCCACTGGTTAGGCGGCGGGATCCAGTGCAAACGCCGGCCTTGACGCCAGGTAAAGAAGGTGTGGGGAGCGGGTTGGGCACACCCATTCCAGTGGATGTGTCGGTGGGGATGGATGCACTTGGAGAGTTGGGGGTGCGCCTTAATAAGGGGCGATATGTGAAGGATACGGGGGTAGGCCCGGATGAGGCGGGCGCTGTTGGGTCCGGGGACGGCAAGGTGGATGGGGGGGCATCAGGGGTGCCGGGGCGGCGAAGCCAGGCAACAGAACGGACGGAGGAGAAGGGCGGAAGGAGAGCTGCGATGTTCCGGTGCGCAAACTTCCCTATATGAGCATTACAAAGCCGCTGGGGGCGCATCTATTGCTGGCGACTAAAGAGAAAATTTGGAAGAGGAAATATGTGGAGATCCTGAAGCTCCTTCACAGGGGACAAACGGCAAAGGAAGGGTTGAAGGAGGAGGAGCAGGAGTTGGCTTGGCGACCCAAGGTGCCCTTGACCATTGACAACTGGTCGGCGGGTTTTCTGATCTTCGCCAGCGTGTACTGCGAAAAGTACCCGGATCGGGCGGTGGCGCTTTTTAAGTATATGGATGTGGTCCAGCGGGTGCAGATCACGTATGGGGGTATGCCTGGTCACCTTACGACGAGGAGTTTCACGCGTGCTTAGCGTCGGATCCGGAGGTGAATTGGGGCGAGATTGACAGGGATTTGTACCACCAAACTATGGGGGGGGGCAGAGTTCAGCAAGACGATATATACAGCCAGCGGCCTCCTGCTTACACCGTCCCCCTTTTCGGCATGCCCCACCCGCGCGGGGGGTGGGGCAAGGAGATGGTACCGCAACTGCCACAGTTGGAGCCTGTTGGGACTTTAACAAAGGCTAGTGTGCCAGGCAATATTGCCGCTTTCGGCATGAGTGCTCCAAGTGCGGGAAGAGACACCCGGTGGTGCGATGCTGGGGAGTCGGGGAGGTACACAGGGACAACAGCCCGCGGCAGACGGAGCACAGTCAGGGGGGAGAGGGGTGGGAAAAGGGGGACGTTGCGGCCACGTTGCGGTGGGGTTTTCGAGAGGGTTTCCGGCTGGGGTACGAGGGTCCACGGATCGCCAGGTGGGCGGAGAATCTAAAGTCAGTTAATGCGCACAAAGTGGTGGTATGGGAGAAATTGTTCAAGGAAGTGCGGGAGGGGCGATGGCGGGCCCCTTTTGGGACGCACCCATTTGGGACTTGATTATATCGCCTATCGGCATGGTGCCCAAGAAGGAGCCAGGGCAGTTTCATCTTATACAGCACTTGTCGTGGCCAGAGGGGTCATGGGTGAACGACTTTAGCTCAGCGGAGCTGACATCGGTGTCTTACTCGTCCGTGGATGTGGCGCGGAGGATGGTGGCGGCGGTAGGGGCGGGCGCCCTCATGGCAAAATGCGATAACAAGTCGGCTTTCAGGCTGCTGCCAGTACACCCGGAGGATCACCCGTTGTTGGGGATCCGGTTTGACAAGGGCATTTTTGTGGATAAGACGTTGCCCATGGGGTGCTCAATATCGTGCGTGTTATTAGAGCGTTTCAGTTTCTTTCTGCCGTGGGCTTTTTCCTGGCGCACAGGCTCAGGCACGGTGACACACTATCTGAATGACTTTTTCTTGGTGGGACGGCCTGGTTTGATGGACTGCCAGCAGCAGCTTGACTGTTTTATGGAACTCATGGGCTACTTGGGTGTGCCCTTGGCGCCGGAAAAGACGCACGGTCCCAGTACAGTGCTGTCATTTTTGGGAATTGAGCTTCGCTCGGTGGCCATGGAAGCACGCCTGCCGGAGAAGAAGGGGGCGCAGATATTGGCATTGGTGGACCGCATGTTGGACAAACGGAAAGTGACGGTGCAGGAGGTCCAGGTGTTGCTCGGACACTTGAACTTCGCATGCCGCATTGTGTGGGCGGGACGTACGTTTTGCAGACGGCTGGGTCTTGCACTTTCCGGGTTAACTCTGCCACATCACCATTTGTGCCTGTCAGCGGTGACGAAGGAGGACTTGCGCATGTTGCGGGTCTTCTTGCAGTGTTTCAATGGTGTGCCCATGGCACCCCCGAGGACTGGGAATGGGGCGTCACCTTGTCATCGGATGCAGCGGGGGTAGGCGGCTTCAGGCTGTACTGGGGGGTAGGTGGTGTGCAGAGCAATGGCCGCAGCATTAGCAGGGCAGGGGACGGAGCATCGCTTTTTAGGAGTTTTTCCCGCTGGTGGTGGCGGTATCCATCTGGGCGGGGGAGTTAGCACACAAACGGGTGCTGTTCAAGGTGGACAATATGTCAGTGGTGCAGGTTGTTAATAGGCAGTCAGGAAGGGACCCACAGGTGTTGAAGTTGATGAGAGTTTTTGTGCTGCGCTGTTTGGAGTATGACATTTTGTTTCAAGCACGTCATGTGCCAGGGATGGACAATGACATTGCGGATGCTTTGTCTCGTTCACAGTGGCAGCGGTTCCATGGGCTAGCCATGGAGGCGGATGAGTGCAAGATGCCGGTGCAAGTGGAATTGTGGGTGGTAGGAGAGACCGGGTCATACAACTGGTAAGAGCGTCGGTGACAGTTTCGACATGGAAGGCGTATGAGCAGGCCTGGGGGGAGTTTTTGCAGTGCAACAGAGGGATCGATGGTGCCAGGAGGAGCAGGTGGTGCAATTTATGCTGAGCTTGATGGATAAGGGGTTGTCGAAAGTGACGATCGCGGGGAAATTGTCGGCTGTGGCGTTCATGGGGAAGTTGTGGTGGGGATACGCACCGTCCGTGGGGGAACTGGGGACACATCTCTTGGAAGGCTGGGCGAGGGAGAAGGGGGCCAAGGTTAGTCAGCGCCAGCCGTCACAGAGGGCATGCTTGCGGGCTTGTTACGAATGTTGCCGGCGGTTTGCCGTGACCGGGGAGAGGACATATTGTTTTCCACGCTCATGTCGTGGATGTATTTTGGAGCTTTTAGGGATTCAGAGATGGTGGGGCTTAAGGGTGGGCCTAGGGTCCTTTGTGGGGAGGTGGACCTGAGGGCAAGGGAGGTTGCTGTGCGGTTGCGGCATTCAAAGATGGACCAGCGGGGTGTAGGAACGTGGGTGGTGATGGGACCGGTGGAGTCAAAGGTGGTTTGCCCAGCGGCTTGGGGAAGGCGGCTGGCGTCCGAGCAGCGGGATCTGCCGGGAGAAGTATTTGGCCGGATGGACGAGGGCAAGGTGACGGCGGCTCAGTTGTTGTGGGTCCTGCGGCACGCCCTACGGGTCATGGATGAGGATCCAAAGACTTTTGGGACACACTTGTTCCGAATCAGAGCGGTGACGGAGGGGGCGAGGCACGGTTGGGGGAGGGAGGAACTCATGTGTTTAGGGCGTTGCCGGTCGGATTGCTACAAGCAGTATGTCAGGCTGAGGGGGGTAGGGGCAGAACAATGAGATGCATAGATTTCCGCTATCTTACATGTGTGTCTTTGCATGTGCAGTGGCGGGGCTGAGTGCGGCAGTCCTGGAGATTTTCGATATAGGACATTCATTTGTAAAGCGAGCTGAGAGGGCTGGGTGGGAGAAGCAACAGAGTTTGAAATTGGAGTTGGACCCGAGGTTGTTTCACTGTCAATGGCATGGAAAGGGGGGCATGAGGTAGCATGAACTATTATAGGCATTGAATAAGGTTATCAAGGGGGGAGTATGCCCGGATGTGGTTGTCATTCACTTGGGGGAGAATGATTTGGTTCAGTGCAAGGGGATAGCTTCGGTGAAGCAGATGAAGAGGAACCTGTTAGAAGTACAGCGCAGGTGGTCTGGGTGCCATGTGATATGGTCAGAGTTTGTGCTAAGGAGGTTTTGGAGGGGAGCGGAGAGGCCGGGAGCCATAGATAAGACTCGTTGGAAAATCAACAGGGAGATGAAGGGTTTAGGAGGGGATGAGTACGATGGAACATCTGGAGCTGAGGTATGGGGCAGTGTATTTCTTTAGGGAGGAAGGGGTTCACCTTTCAAGGTATGGGATGGAACTCTACATTGTTCAGTTGAAGGAGGCACAGGATAAGGCACTGGGGGTGCGCATGTATCCAAGGGTTCAGGTGTCCTGCGGGGGCGGTTTTTCCTAAGGACTGGGAGAATTTAGGAGGTCTGGTTTTGCCGGGGGGGGAGGGGGTAAGTGCAGGAAGTTATTTAGTTACGTAGAGAGGCAAGTTGAGAGGCAAGTTGAAATTTGCTAATTGGTTTCATGTTTTGTTGTTCGGGGGAACCATGTTTAGGGGGCGTGGGGGGTTTGGTTAGGAAAATTAGGCTAACCCAGTGTTAGCCTATGGGAGAGGTAGGCCTTGCAGTAGTGAAAAACAAATTTAAGAGTGTTTCACTGACAGGGCATGTAGAACGTAAAAGTACATGTTCAACTTTTTAAATACACTTCACCCTACCCTATAGACTGTTTTAAGCCTATCCTAGAGGTGACTTCTATGTATCAAAAAGGAAGGTTTAGGCCTAGTAAAAAGTTATTTTGCTAGGTTGAAAATGGCAGTTTAAAACTGCACACACAGGCTTCAATGGTAGGCCAAGAGACATTTTTAAAGGGCTACTTAAGTTGGGGACACAATATTTACTGGAGGCCTATTATTCACATTTAAATTACAAGCCCTGGGTACATGTAGTACCACTTTACTAGGGACTTATAAGTTAATTAAGAGTGCCAAGTGGGTGTCATCCAATGTTACCAAGTTTCAGGGAGTGGGTGCATGCACTCTAGCACTGGTTAGCAGTGGTAAAGTCATAAAGCAAACAAAAATGAGTACAGCAAAAAAACAAATGGAGGAGTAAGGCAAAAGGTTTGGGGGGGGAAGACCACCCTAAGACTGAAAGGTCTAACATTTACCTTACATCCTACAAGTAATCAAAGTGGCTGAGTAGTGTGTCAAACTCAATAGATAGGTTAGGTGGGTGGGTCAACAAACAACCCATTAGCTTGGCATCATTTTCACATCAGCTAGCATGCACATGCAGATGAACAGAGGGGCCTGGCAGCATCCACAGGCTTCCAACTCTGCCACACACGAAGACCCCTCAACTAGATGCTCTGGGAATATGTCCCCATATCAGAGACGTTTTAAGTAATGGGCAAAGTGGGCTCTGGCCCAGGGCCCCAGCCTTTCATGGGGCCCCCTGATAGACCGAGCTCTGTTCTGCAGAGTCTTGCCCCGATGACCTTAAATATTTTTAAAACAGATGGTTTTAAATACCGTTTTCCTTAAATTAATGTTTAATGCTTGTGATGAGTGAGAATGTATTACAGCCATTTTGCAGGAAAATGTGTTTCTGTTTCATGCAAGTCCATCAAAAAAAGTTTATTTTAGATCAAAACAGGACATCACAGATGAGAAATGGGAAGGTGTCACAGAGATTATTTGCAGTAACATTAGTGAGCTGCTGCTGTGGTACTATATTGAAAACACATGCCACTATTCCTTAATATTAGATGTAAACACATTTAGAATGTGCACGATTGTGCCGGTGCAATGTCAGTGACCAGGCCAAAGAGTTCATAAAAGAGCTGAAACTTGGTCATAAATGTAAAGCTGTTCTGCACAGGGCCCCCCAAAGTACAATTGGTCCAGGGCCCCCAAAATCCTCAAGATTTCCCTGCCCCATATCTTTTTCAATGCTTTTGAGTCTCGTGTGCTTTTAGTCCAGTAGATTCGGATTGCTCCATCACTTTCTGAGGTGTCAAGATCGTGCTGTCAGTCACCATCAACTTTCTAATGTATGGTATTCCCAACTAAAGCTAATCGGCAACATTCAAGTAGATTTCTCAAGAGCACAACACTTCCAGCACACCTTCGGACTGCAAGTTAATGAAAAGAGTGCTACACCATATCAGCGTGGTCAAGCCCAGCAAAATATTCAGGGGCAGATTTATGTTGCCTAACGCATCTCTGCAAATCAGCAGAGATGCACCAGGAAGGATGCGGCATGCAAGTTTATCCTTGCGCCACCCATGATGCGCCGCATTTACAATGCGGCGCACCATGGCGCAGGTATAAACAGGTGCGTGTCGCATCTAGGGAGTGAAGTTGGTGCAGTGCTGAAGTTGTGTTGCATGCGGCACGCAACTCCAGCACTTTTCCAACTTGCCCTGTCTGTTAACGTGGTGCGACAAGCCTTACGCCTGCTTCAAGCAGGCGCAGGGTTTTGACGCATCAGCATTTGTAAAGTGACTCAGTGAAATCTTGTAGATTTCAGTGAGTCACTTTTCAGGGGCGTTCCTGCGACGGAACGCCCCCTCCTTCGTGGAAACGCCCACATGAAACCTGACGCAGGTTTCATGTGGCGCAGGGCTTTACAACGTGACGCATCTCTCAGATGCGCCACGTTGTAAATACCCCCCACCATGGCGCATCTTTTGCGCCGCCGGTGCGTCACAAAAGTGATGCAACGGCGGCGTAAAAGAGGCGCAAGGGGCTTGTAAATCTGCCTCTCAGTGTCCGAAAATACTGACTCACGGTTAAAAATGCAAAGGTTTTGGGATAATGTAATCCATATTTATGATTGAATAATTGGAATAAGGTAAAACAATGCAAACGTTAGTTAGCTTACACTCTCCAGCAGCAATGTATAAGTAAAGCGATGTTACTCAATACATGTATTACACGTATAGTACTCCTTTCCAAAAGTTAACTTCTCTGATTCACAACAATTTCTGTTATATATTTGGCAAAAAATAAGAAAGTTTAATTCAAATTAAATAGGGTGTACTTTGTTCTTCCTATAGCTCCTTCTTTGGGAATTCTTAATAACAGTCTAATGTAGTATGGGGTGAAACATTGCGATGAAACATAAAAAGTGTGTCTGCCTGCGCAGACATTTGGGAAATAGAATCGACTTGCACCGTGCTTCATAAAACTGGTCTGTAGATATCTGTTGTTCGTCATTTCGGTGGCTTTTTCTGGATTTACAACAGGATTCACTGAATTTTAGGGGATTGTGAACCACAGTGAAACATCAGACTAGTCAAAACATTCGGGGTATATGTATCAGCACTTTGCACCACGGTAAAGTCATGCAAAGCGACACAAAGTGGTGCAAAGTGTTGCTAAATTATTACCTTTCCAGTGCAAAAACTATTTCCGCTGGAAAGTAACCCTTAAAGTAATACAAATAGCTCTTAGTGCTGCTTTGCATCATGGGGTGACCCATGGGCATTCCCATGTTACCACCAATGGTTTCTGATGCAAAGCACTAACTACTACAATTGTTAGACAAGGCTTTGGGCCAAACATTATCTCCTTGAAGCAGGCACTAAGATGGAGAACTATAGAAATTTCCCCTAACTTTTCACACATTCCATGTGTACTGCACTATACAGCACACATACCAAGAGTGTAAAGTTAAAATGTTTTTCTAGGCATAGTGTCTAGTACTAGAAAGATTGCCCTATTGCCTTCCAGTACAAAACCAATGCTATACATCATGTATTCACCTTTGCACTGGGGTGCAAAAGCGATTGTGTGGTGCTAGGCAGGCTGTCTTTATGTCAGTGAAGAGAAAGAAGGCAGTAGTGCTATATTTTAGTAGATGTGGTTCGGTTTGCTCCTTGTACTATTCAGCAACATTGGACGGGGCACTAAGTTGTACTATTTTTTATTATCTTCTATTTAATACAACTGCCACTTGAGAATCTTTTTTTTCTGCCTCATGGAATTGGGAAGAAAAACTTTGGAAACCACAATTGCTTTGCTACAGCTTCCTACAAAACCAAAAAATGTGCACAGGCCTAAACAAATGTACAAGAGAAATAAAAACCCAGGGCCAGATTTATAATTTTTTCACACAAAGCAGCAAGACAACTTCCTGCATTGCATGAAAGGGTGTGGGTGGGAAAAACGCACAATCTGCAGCCCAGTGTCAACATAGGCATCCTTGCACCATTGAGCAAGAGAGCCTGTGTTATAGGCAGGTTTGGTTTTGTGCAGGAAGGGATGCCTTCATGTACAAAAACAGTCCTTAGCGTCATTTTCCTATTTCTACAGTGTTGCAGAATGCAGCACATGTACAAAGAGGAACCAAGAAGGTGAAATAGATATATTTTTCCTCGTTGCACCTCTGGTGGGAAGGTGTACAATCCTAACACATTCCCAAGTCTAATAGTGTTGGTAAATCTGGGAATGCTTCAGAATACATGGTAGATGAGTGGGAACACCCATGATCCACCCATGTAACACCCCCACCACACAGAGTAAGACAAAGGCAGTGACTTGTGGTGCCTTGCGTTACTACAGATTTTACCCAGCAATTCAGGGCCACACAAGTTGATCATGCGTGACTTGGTAAATCTCATTCTAGGTTATGTGTCGCCCTGCTGGGTGCAAGGGCGACGCAACGCCTTAATTAATCTGGGTCTCACTAGTTTGACACACACAAGTTGTATTTATTTATTTGTAGCGCTTTATATAGTTCATCAGAGCACTTCACAATGTATAAATGGTAGCAAATATGTGGTTTACATAAAGCATATTAGGGTAAGCATACCAGCAAAAGGGAAGTGCATAGATTGTCCCTGTATCAAGAAGCACAAAAACCATAAGGCCAACAACATGCAAAATTGCTTTGAAGTGTGGTGGAGATAGTAGTAGCTCTTGGGGTTGATGAACAACATCAAAGCAGAGTTATGTGAAGAGGACTCAGTACTGCACAACTAATGCTTCCTCACTGACAAAGTTTCATTATGATGAAGATAACAGCTGCCTGCCCCCGCAGTATTGCTTTTTTTCAAGAGCCAGGGAGAATCAATCAGACATGAATAAAGTCATAATTCCCCGCAGATACTTCAGACTATTTCTAATTAGGCATGTACAATTTCATTTAGAAAGGTCTTTCATTACTGGTAATCTTGAAGATATTCACCGTGTCCTGTAATTATCTCAAACTTGAAAGGTAAATTGCATTCAAGACATTGACACGCAAAAGCACTTTGCTTTGGATAGTGATTTTCTTAAGATAACAGATCCACGGCTTTAAACCCATAGTGTACGTCAATAGTTCTCCCGGAAGGTATCGGCTTGTTAACCTTTCTGCTAGTCTTTCTGCAAGTCAATGGGCATGCCTGTCAGAGGCGCTAATACTTACACTATTTAAAAAGATTCATTCGACAGAGAATGACAGAGCTGGAAAACAAGAGTGATTAGCAATGATTTATAGTATATTTTGTTTAATCAATAAAGACATGTTTAAAAGATCAGGGACCTCAGGTAGATTGGCAGATACATGTGATAATCGTGTGCTAGTCCGCAAGCTACATGCTTGCCACATGTAACTGGTTTAGAGTAATGTGATATTCGATACTGCATCAGAAATACACTAATACTGAATCACAGCATGGAGCTTGTTTGCTGGTGGTACCACACTCAACAAAATGCTTCTAAACGAGCAAACAGTGGGACCTATCAACAACGAGGGGCGATAAGTATCGCCGAGCGTGCCTAGCTCTGATTTCCCTAACGCCGGCTATCGCTGAATTAAATCGCCGAGTTAGTGCGTTATCATCAACGCATTACTTAAGGGTGATATATAATCCAGCGATAGCGGGTAAATTGCCGTTTTTGCAGGGAACGCGTTTTTTTGCGAAAAACTAACGTCTGCTGAAATCCTGAGGGCCACCTTGTAAATATCGCCATGTGTATTTAGCGATAAAATACAAGGTAATCTGTCAGGGGTATGCCTAGTGATGCCCACTTTGCATCTCATTAGAGATGCAAAGCGTGGCGTCGGCAAAACGGTTGATAACATGCGCTAATGCATGTTAGCACCGGCTTGCAAATAGGGCGAAAACATTATCTCGGCTTTTTTGATTTTAATGGCCAAAAAAGCAGAGATAAGACCCTTGATAATATGCCCCAGTATTCCCAAAAGTTCCGGTTTCAGTCACGTGCTCAGCTCTTTAGTGATATTAGCGCAGATTTAGCAAGCACCCTAAAGGAGGGTCTGAGAATGTTTGCTATGAATACATTGCTATGAATATCTGTCAAGGATTTCCATCAAATTCCACAGATTACATTAGTTCCCTCATGTTAAGATTTTAGAAATATAGTTTTTGTTTATGAAAATTGTCTATGAATAATGTTCAAAATAATTTCTCAATTCTTCAATACATTAGCAAAACATTCCTGACTGGGGCTGTAGCAGTGCAATATCCCATAAAGGGGTTGTAGTTCTACCACTGATAAGGAAATAGTCCCCACAGGCACAGTGCGGATCTCTTTCCTTAGGTATTTGATACATTGCAGCTCTAGATCTATGGTGCAGCAGAGCATGTCAGAGAGACCTTTTTAATGCAATGGCAGCTTTTCAGTGATAAGATGCTTCACAAAGAACAATATAGCACATGATTGAGATGGCGCAGCTTCTGTAAAGTTACTCCGAAAGTTCGATGGAAATGTATATTGATGTCAGGATTAGGAAATAGCCTTTATAAAATGGGTTTAGCCAAGCGTGCTGTTTCTACGCAAGCGGAAAAACACTTGCCTAAACCACGCATCTGCCTTAGCTATGCATATGCCTTTTTAGGCAGGGGCCTAGGGGGGTATGTACAATGAAGTGGCGGAGCCTTTCATTAGCCTCCTGGGCTTAATGACACGCTCTACCACTTTGGAAACACAAGGCTGCACCATATTTACAAGAATGTGGTGCAGCCTTGCGCTTCCCCCTGCGATTGCGCTAAGTTTAACAACGTAGCGCCAATGCAGCCACCCTTGCATCAAAGTGCAAGGGTGTCTGTGTGCAGGGGAGGATTGGTTATGTGTAGGAAGGTGTCCCTTCCAGCACATAAACAATCCAAAAATGCAATTTTGTAACTTTCATGTGTGCTGCAAAATGGAATTTTTTAAAAAGGTTTGTTTATGTACAGGAAGGGGCTCTTTCATGTACATAAACAAACCATGGCATTGTGCTTTTTCCATGTGTGCTGCACAAGGCAGCACACATAGAAAAAGCAGTAACAAGGAGAAATAATGCATTTCTCTGAATTTCGCCAACTTAAGACCAGGATATTCCTGGTCTTAATTTTGGTACTGCCTCCTATGTACGTCACCCTTGTACATACTAGGGGGCAGCGTCAAATACGATGGTTGTTGCGGTTGGAATGCTCACCACAACACCCACTTCACACCCCTTTCACGCTAAACATAGAGTGAAAGGGTGCCCTACGTACAAGGCAGTGTAAAACGACGTTAAGTGGCTTAACGCTGCCTTGTACATATGGCAAGGCCCTTATCGCCATGGGAACGTCACAAAAAGTGACGTTCCCGTGGCGATAGGGGCTTGTACATATGCCCCCTAGTGTTATGGCTCAGGGTGTGGAATCGGTTAATTTTAAGGGATGGGCTGGGTTGTATTACAGGGCTGGGGTATTGGTGTTTGGGCACAGGGTGGGAGGGCTGGGGTGTACAATTTAGCACGCATATCCCTTTAGCAATCATGCCTGTACAACAAAATTCACTGTAAAGGCATGTATAGTAAAGGCATGCGTGATAAAGACATGGTCGTGGTTCAGACCGCGTTGTTTAGCCATGCGTAGCTTATACATGCATGGTTGCATCATACAACTGCCAGAATATCTTGGTTAACAGAATGTTGAGGATGGGAATACACAGAGTGAGCATATCATTTTTTTTGCATTGCATTAAAACTTTTAAACATTATCTCGATAAATGGCTCAGTATTCAATATCCTTTTTGTGTATATTTTTAGTTTTTAATATTATTATTCAGTAACTTCAAATTTTTTATAAAAACTTTATTTTTCATATTTTCTTTTCGGGTTCTTACATTTTGAAGGACTATTAGAAGGGTAGTGTTAGATAAAGATATATTTTTAATGATTTTATGAGGGTTACATTTGTTACTGAATTATATATTTTCATAACTGTTTTAAATATTTTCAGGAATAAATGTTGTTTGGATGTGTTTTGGGTGGTTAACTTCTATCGGGGTATTTCTGGGTTTTGGTTTAAAAAAATATTTTGTTAAATTGAGATGTTTTAATTTGTTAGTGCATTTTAAATGTTATAATTATTATATTAATTTTAGTAATAGATTATTATTGTATAGCGCTTTATTTAGTTTGTTGGATTTAGTAGTTTTAGGTGGGTGGTGAATAAAAAAAATATTTGTTAACGAGTTTTGTGGTTTAATATTTTCAAGCAAATAATTTTTTGCATTTAAATTATCATATTATTTATTTAAAGAATTCCTTTTTTACTAAGTTGTGAGTTTGATTCAACATATTTTCAATATTTATAAATGTTTTTTATGTTCATTTCATTTATTTTAAATGTTTTATAGGTAATATAAATGAGAACATTTATCTTAATATCTTTAATTAAATTATTATATATATCGTAATGGATACATATTCATAATATTCAGTAAACTGAAATATGAAATAGCAATTGTAGCCTCTATATATTGTAGAATAATGGTATGAACTTTGTTTTCAAATTCTTTATATTGTGGTGTTTAAGATTGAATTCGTTTTGCGCTTTTTTCCATTTATGATTTCATTGAATTAATGGTTTTATGTTTGTTTTATTTGGTATGTAGTTTAGAATTTTGTTATTTTTTTTATTATATGTGGTTGTATTTCAATATTTCAATGACGCCACCTACCATATGCATTTTCCTCAATGTTTGTTGGGTAAGAGTGAAAAAAGAAAACAGTCCACTCCAGTACCTCCCTTCCCTTCCCAGCTGTATGTATGTATGTATGTATTTCCACCAAGGGGAGGTGGATTGGAATTAGAATATAAAATCTATCCATCCTCATAAATGCATTTTCCTTAATGTTGATTGGGTTGGCGAGAGAACGTTAAACCTGACCCCCAACCCCTACATTTCTGCATTTCTGGTAGTTGTTTAGTGTGAAAATAGTACATCTGAGCCCCACCCCAATTGTAAGTATTTCCACGGTGTTAGTTGGGTTGGAGTTAGAATGATAAGTCTGTCGCGCACCCAGCCCAACTGTGTGCATTTTCTCCAGTACTAGTTGGGTTAGAGTATAATAGAAAATCCGACCTCTAACTTCATGCATTTTCCCCAGAGATAGCGGGGTTAGAGCTAAAATAGCAAAGCTGTTATTTAGTTTGGAGTTGGAATAATACATTGCACCCTTGCACCTATTATTTAAAAATTTCTGAAAGGAAGATATTGGAAACATTTAAAATATGATACCATACGTAATAATAAGCAGTTTTACTTTTATAATAGTATATGAATACTTTCTACAATAAACAAATTAAACAATGTTTTTAAATATAAAACAAACATGTTTCATTCATAACATTTTCAAATTTTTCGAATTCATCATTATTAGTTTATTAATATATGTAATAAGAAAATTTGATTTTATTAATACAAAATTATAAAAATACGTATATGTATATATATTTTGTTTCCAACAGTGTATGTATAAATGTTTACATATTTGAAAACTAAACTATTTCTAATTTGTAAGTTATAATTCAAATACAATAATACATTTACATTAAGTTAAACCTAAAACAGGGGGCGTGGCTAGCAGCCGATGCAAGCGGACGCAGCCTAGCGAGGCTCCCGTCCTTTGCCCCATTAATCCGCCAAATATCCGTAATTCGGCGCGGAATCCCCGTGGAAGTCGGGTTGATTCTGCGCTACTCATCGGTGCCTGCCCAGGGTTTGTGACGGGCCTGTAGACCGCCCGCATTCGGCGCTGGGGAACCGCCGAACCCGGAGACGGCCGAAAACAACATGGCGGAGTGAGGACGCGGCGAGCCTTAAACCTGTCGGCGAAGGGGCCCAGAGCTCGGCGGTCGGACTCCGACACCATCGGAAGGAGAGGGCTGACCTCATGAGGCGACCTGGTGACCGCGGTCTGCGGTAAGGCGACAGCGGCGCTGTGAAGCGGGGTGCGGACCAGGACCCAGGGGAGCCTGAAAATCGACATCCCGGCTTCTGGGCCTGCTCCCCTCAGACATCGGAGCATCCTACGGCGCGCGCAGGAGGCAGACGGGCGGACCCCCAGGGGGTTTCCAGGAGTGTGGCCGAGCCCAAGACACAGGCGGAGCACTGCCGCGGACCGCCAGAGGTACGGTGAACATAACGGCGGTGGAAGGTGGGGGGCCCTGAGAGAGTGAGCTCGGCAGAGGAGAGCTGAGCGCGAGTCCAGCCGGGAGACCAGCCCGCCTCTCCCCATGAGTCCTGGGGGGGCCCGACTCCCTCTCATACGGCGCAGCAGAACTGAGGGGTGCGCCCCTGATCCGACAACTCGGCCCGCCAGTGCTACAGCCTCACCCCATTGTCCAGCTCCTGGGGGCCTCTGCGGGAGTGATCAGCACCCTGCGAACACCCAGAGACGCACGCGGCGCAGCGCTGACCGGCGTGGGGGTGCGCCATCGGCGAGATGAGACAGTGCCTACGAGCCTTAACGCTGTGAGCAGCTCAGGCCCAGGCAGAAGGCTCAGAGTCCACCCGAGCGGAGGAAGGCAACGACAGGCCGGCGATCTTTGGCTGGGCGGATGTGCGGCCTAGTTAGTGACTAGCGGCTGAGACTGGCTGCCCCACCATCGAGTCGACGACCCAGCCCTCCACTAGTGGACCAGCATCGGTAGGAGAGCGGGAACGTGAGCACGGACGCCCGACACACAGACCGGTCTCTCGGCGACCCATGGTGAGAGGAGGAACGTGGAGGGTCAGCGCCGGGGTGCAGAGCGGGAACCTGTCCTGACCGACGGAAATAAGCGGACCGCTGTGGGGCCACACTGCAGTGGAGGCCGGCCAGGGGCTCCCACCCCACCCCCGAGGTAGTGGAGGGGGGGCGCTTGAGTGCGGCGACGAAACCCCTGGAACACAGCTGCTGCTGCAGACGGGCGGCTCCTGTCCGCTCGGCCCGCGGACTACCACCGCCTTGCGAGTACCGGCTCGGCCTGGGAGCAGCGACCGGACATCCTTCTGAAACTCCTATCGACCACGACCGACCCTGACTGGCCCAGCGGTTGCCGGGAGGAGGCATGGGGAAACCGAAAGGACCGAAAGGAGAGGCAGGAACGGCTGCGGACACCTTGCAACAACCCCAGTCGGACTTGCTGACGATGCAAGACAAAATCCTGGAAGCCATAGCGGCCACGAGGACCGCTCTGCAAGACGACATTGCTCAAGTGTCGACGGGCCTGGGGCTCTTGCGAGCAGATCATGGAAAGCTTGCCGACAGGGTCACAGAAACAGAAGTAACTCTGAAAGATGTTGTGCCGGGACAAAAAGCTTTAGAAAGTAAACTGACGGACGCCCTGGAGCGCATCCAGACGCTAGAGAGGAGGGCAGAGGATGCGGAGAACCGGAGCCGGCGAAACAACATACGTCTGGTGGGCCTTCCGGAGAAAAGTGAAGGGACGGACATACTGGGCTATGTAGACAACTGGCTGCGGACAGTCGTGGCACCAGAGGGTCTATCCCCGTTCTTCACGTTGGAGCGAGCTCATCGTGTGCCTGCTCGACCCCCGAAGCCGGGACTCCCCCCGCGACCGGTGGTGATTAAAGTACTCCACTACAGGGACAGAGACTGGCTCCTACAACGAGCGAGGGAGGCGGGACCCTTCCAGGTTGAAAATAGCAAGGTGACGCTGTTCCCGGACTATACCTTCGAAACTCAAAAGCAACGAGCCTCTTTCCTCTCCATTAAAAAAGAACTGCGAACAGAGGGCCTGCAGTACTCGCTGTTGTTCCCGGCGAGGCTTCGAATTTCGTTGGATGGGAAAGCACTGTTCTTCACATCGTCGGCTGATGCCTGGGCTTGGTGGGATTCTTATAAGGCTGGAACGGATGGGGCCCACCACAGAACTGCGGAGGATTTCCAACGGAGATCAGTACGACAATCCAAGCGGCTTCGGAAACGTGGCCAGCACAAGAAACGGCCGACGGAATCACAGACGGCAGTGGAACGGAAGGCAGCATTGCAAGCGGTGAAAGAAGTCTCTGGTGTGGTGACCCCGCAGCGGAGAGGGGAATCGCTCTCAGAGGACAAACAAACAGGGTCGGAAACTGAATTATCGGAGGTGGACAGCACGATGGGCCCGACTGTGACGCCTCAAACGGCGGAGGAAGTATTTGGCAGCTAAAGCTCATGCCTGTGGGGGGCTGGCGGCGACAGCCTGGAAGGACTGGCGAGCCCGAGCACTGGAGCAGGCAGACGTGAGACTGGTCAATCGTGAGTTTGGATGACTATTGTGGGGCGGAAAGGGACAAGGGAGGCGGATCTTGCTGAAGTAGCTAGTTCACGTACCCAGAGGCCCCTAAGGCCACCACAGTACAGACTGCGGTTTAGACAGTTTTGAGAGCACTTTGCTCTATTGTTTGGACGGGGGCAACTCTTTGTAGTTGGGTCCTGTTCTAGGGGGGGTGGATGTCTAGAGATGTTGGGGTAACTCAGGACAGGGTGGGGGGTAAGGGGAGAGGGACGGGGCGGAGTGGGGTTGGAGGGCGTAGGGGAAATGATACAGAGCAGTTGGGGATGGGGGATGGGGAGGGCGTTACTGGTGTCTGGCAACTATGGGACAAAGTCCTAAGCAAACAAAGTCGAGATGATGGATAGTGTGGGCTCGTTAAAATGTGTGTCCTGGAACGTGCGGGGTTTGAACTCAAGGACTAAAAGGCACAAGGTTAATTCTTACCTGGTCCGCAGGGGGGTCCACATTGCCTTCCTGCAGGAAACCCATCTGACCAAAAAGGAAGGGGCCGCATTACAAAGGAGGTGGAGGGGTCACCTATTCTACACCACATATTCTGCATTTGCTAGGGGGGTGCTACTTTGGATTCGGGCAGGGGTCCCCTTTAAGGTCACTAGGCATACAGTGGATCTGGAGGGCCGATTTGTAGCTGTCGAGGGATTACTGAGGGGTCGTCATATAGCGCTCTGCAGCGTTTATGCACCGAACACTGAGCAGGCACCCTACTTCACTAAACTATCCAAGCACTTAGCAACATACTTTGCGGGCCCGGTGTTGATGGGGGGAGACTTCAACTCTATTGAGGACACCACATTGGATAGATCGCACCCACCGCTGCACGCTTCCCCAGTGCACAGACTGGCGAAACACAGACTGCAATGGCAGGGGCCGTGGGACCTCACTGATGTATGGCGCGCACAACACCCTAGTGAACGGGACTATTCCTTTTATTCCTGCATGCATGACCTCCATGTCCGTATAGATGCGTTCCTATGCTCCCAACAAGTATTACCCTTGGTAACCCGTACGGAGTATCTAACATGCACGATATCAGACCATAATCCCCTGCTACTCACCCTAGCCTGGATGAACGGCAATACACCAATTCCGACGTGGCGGCTCCGACCGGACACGCTGGATGACCCGCCATTCAGGGCGGACCTAGAACTTAGGATCACCCAATACTTTGTAGAAAACGAGGAGACCGCCTCCTCCAGAGCCGCCGAATGGGACGCATTCAAGGTGGTGGTGAGGGGACACTGTATTGGGAAGTTTGCAGGTGCACGTCGAACACTGGTGGAGGACTTAGACAAGGCGGAACGGACGTTGCGGGAAGCAGAGAAATCACGGCCTGGCCATCCCGAGTTGCAGGGCAGGGTTGGTGCAGCGCAAGAGGCAGTTGCGGTCGCAATGGAAAGCCTACGCAGCTTCGATTATAAATCTTATTTAACTAAGACTCTCGCTGAGGGGGACAAGACGGGGACACTCCTGGCCTGGCTGGCCAACCCCCATAAAGGTTCCTCCCCGATACTGTCCCTAACAGATATGAGCGGGGAAGTGTACAACACCCAACCAGGTATAGTGCAATGCTTCACAAACTACTATGGCACTTTATATAGTAGGGGAATGGAGGCCCAACCCGAGGCGACGGAAGCCCTATTGGTAGAGACACGACTACCCCGACTTGACCCGGAACACGCCAAAGCAATCGGAGGCCCGATCTACCTTGCGGAAATTAGAGGAGCCATTAAGAAAATGGCGCGAAACAAAACACCGGGGCTACCGATTGAGTTCTATATGAAGTATATGGAGATACTAGCCCCAAAACTTAGAACGGTGTATAAC
Source organism: Lissotriton helveticus (assembly GCF_964261635.1). Taxonomy (NCBI): domain Eukaryota; kingdom Metazoa; phylum Chordata; class Amphibia; order Caudata; family Salamandridae; genus Lissotriton; species Lissotriton helveticus. The sequence continues at coordinate 1,142,300,343 of NC_136061.1, read as the reverse complement.
GAAGCCAAAGAGAAGGGAGAGTTGCCCCAATCGATGCGCGAGGCGATCATGATTCCGTTGCTAAAACCGCGTAGGGATGGCACAGATCCAGCATCATACCGACCGTTATCGATGTTGACGACGGATTACAAAATCCTGAGTACGATTCTAGCAGGGAGACTGATAGCACATATGAAGGTTTTAATCCACGAGGACCAATCGGGCTTCATTCCCACCAGGAACACGTCCCACAATATTCGACGGCTGCTAAGGCTGCTAGCAGACCCGCCACAGGCAGCGAGAGGCCCAGTAGTGTTGTCAGTTGACATTGAAAAAGCGTTCGATAGTCTGGGATGGGACTACCTGTACGCGGTGATGCGGGGTTTTGGCCTCGGGGATGACTATATAAAATGGACCAAAGTGCTGTATGCGCGGGCAGGAGCGAGGGTGAGAGTGGGAGCATTAATATCGGACCGCTACGAGGTGAACAGGGGAACGAGACAGGGCTGTGCACTATCGCCTCTGCTATTCGCTCTGGCCATGGAGCCGTTTGCAATGATGGCTAGGAGAGGGGATGCATACCGTGGCCTCGAAACAAGAGGGGTACACCATCATATATCGTTATATGCGGACGATCTCTTGCTATTCTTGGATAACACCGAAGAAGCGGTTAGGGGCGCGGAGGGTCTGCTAATGAGATTCGGGGCACTATCGGGCTTGAAAGTGAATTGGGCGAAGACTTGCCTTTTCCCACTCCGAAAGGAGGAGAAGCGGCCGACGGCAAACGTTACCATGCGCTGGGAACCAAATTGCCTGCACTATCTTGGGGTTTACATCTATCACGACCCCACCAACTTGTTGGATGGGAACGTTGGTCGCTGTATTCGAGCGTTGAAGGGCAACATGTCCTTCTGGGCTACCCTTCCCCTATCCATGGCGGGGCGAGTGTCCCTCCTCAAAATGATCGCACTTCCACGTTTGTTGTACCTTTTTAGGACCCTTCCGATATGGATACCGGGAGAGGTCTTCAGGCGCTTAAAATCTAACGTGGTGTCATTCCTATGGGGGGAAGGCCGGCGGCGAATAGCATTGGCGACTCTCATGCGCCCTAAAGACCAGGGGGGCTTGCAGTCCCAGACTTCGAACTCTATTATCTGGCGGCGCAACTTCAATTCTTCACACAGGAGGTGGCAAGGGTATATCGGGGACCTGACCACGAGAGGGACGCGGGCACCCCCCGCCACGTGCTGGCATACGTAGCCCTACAACAGAAATTGTTCCTGAGAGGGTTGACCCAAGAGGAAAGGACACTGCGGCTATGCTGGAACCGCATGCAACGGCGTGCGGGTCCAGGCCATCCATACGCACCTGAGATTCCTTTAGGGATGATGACGGCGCTTCCGCACGGAGGGGATTTGTCGAACCTCCAATTGTGGGAGGAAGCGGGTCTTCAAATGATCGGAGACTTATACACCGACGGGGTGTTGATGGACTTCCAGACTCTGCAAGACCGATATGACCTCCCACGGGGAGACTATTTATTGCATGCAGCTGTGGTGAGGGCAATTCAGAAACATTGGGGGGAAGGACTGACTGAACCTAAATTGTCATTGGCGTGTCAATACACGATGATGACGGCAGGCACATTCAAGGCGGTTACCTGTCTTTACTCCCGAATGAGCACGGAAAACATTCCACCGTTAACGCGCCTCAAAACACACTGGGAGACTGACCTGCAAAAAGAGATCCCGGACGCGACGTGGTCCCGACTAATTCAGCGAGCCAGGAAAAGCACTAGAAATGCCCGTTTCCAACTAATACATCTTTACATCCTGCATAGGGCCTACCTCACTCCAAGTAAAATAATACAATACTTTGGTGCGATGGACGCAGCATGCCCCAGATGCGCGCTAGTAGGTGCTGACTTGCTACATATGCTCAGGGACTGTCCGCGGTTACAGGAGTATTGGATGGGAGTTGGGGACACCCTGAATGAGGTCACAGAAAGAGCCCTGCATTACGATAGCACGGTCACCCTCCTACACTGGTTTCCACACACACGCAAAACGAAAATATCGAGCAAATTTATAGACATGGGCCTACTGATTGCAAAGAGGGAGCTCACCAGGGGTTGGAAATCTAAGGCAGCACCAACACATCAAAAATGGCTACACGAATTTCTGAAATGGGCAGCAGCGGAGAGCACACTTAGGTACCAACTAGCCCGGCGCACGGCAGATGAGAAGGCTCAGGAAGCGGCGCTAGCGTGGGAGACCCTAGTCCAAGAGCTGAGGGACAGTGCAGGCACGAGAGACGATGAAGAAGAAATGCTACACGGGGAGGCCCCAGGAGAGACAGGGTTGGACATCGCACAAACACCGGACACACACACCTAAGCATTGTTTCCATGATCCTACTTACTCCAACTCGACTGCGTTCACGAACGTGACACGTTGGCTCAGACACCAGAGACACGGGGAGGGAGGCGGGAGAAAACAGTTCAATTAATCATTACTACGAAGGGAACTAATACACCACTACAGAATGAGGGGTTGCAGTGGGAGCAGAACACCCAAAAGCGGAGGGGGTTGAATCACTGTGACATCTGTGACTAAAGGTTGAACACCATGATACGTGACTATACGCCGCCCAGCCTCCGGGATGTGGGTTGTAAGGCAGTGTAAATAGTGGGTGGAGATACGGATGTGGATTACAACCCTGAGACCAAACTGGTATATGTGTGATATGACCCGAATTACCTCTGCAATAAAAATTATTTTGCAAAAAAATAAAAAATAAGTTAAACCTAAAACATATTACATTTGTTAATTTTTTACAATTTCTTCATAACATTTATTTTTTTCTATTTTTGCATGTAATAAAATACTTTTTAATTATAATTACATTCCTGTTTTGTTTACCAGTAGTATTGTATAGAAGCTGGGACACATTGGGAGCCATCAACACCAGCGATGTACAAGTCCCCCTACTGCAGATTTCGTACCCCTACAGCACCAATTTAGCACTAGTACCGCTGTAACACTGGTTCAACACTGTTTTGACCTGAAGACGTTCAAAACCCCTCTCAATCTGCAATGCACAGTTATTACAAATACCCAAAGGAGTGGCTCACAGGACTAGTTGGGCAAATAAGCCTTACAATCCCAGCATCTGGGTCTCATTTTCAGAACTCTGTGGTCTAGGTGTTTGTACCCACCTGTCTGGGTCCAGCGAGGGCTAGCGACAGGGGGCTGACCTTTGTTAGCACCACCAGTACCAGGACTCACAGCGCCTGGAAGTGCTGCAAAGAGCTCGAGAGAGGGGCTGGGCCAATGAGCACAATGCGCCTAAAACACATCCCAACTCCCGCAGCGTGAGAATTGTCTTGATCTTGTGAGGGGGTGCTGATCCCTGTAAGCACCACCAGTACCCGGACTCACAGCATTTGGAGGGGCTGCAATGAGCTCAAGAGAGGGGCGGGGCCTAAGCACGCCCGATCACCCAGACGGGATGCACCCGAGGAAAGCCCTGGCCCAGGGCGGGCCTTTCTGCACCCTGGGCTGTACCACCCCTCTAAACTTGGCTGCCTGGGGTAAGCTCATCGCCCCTCAACATGTTTTCTCCACTCTGGTTGCCCCTTGCTTAGCGGCTACTTGCCAAAGAAGTGGGAGTTATCCCAAAGGTCAGTCCTATTCTGTGAGCAGGGTCTGACAGCAACTCAGTAAGTTATTCCTGTTTGCACGCCGTTTTCTTCCCAAGGCCGGCACAAGCCCAGTAAAACCAACATCTTACCTCTGGGGTACTTTTATAGGCCCTTGGCTACCCTCCGCACCAGCATAGTCAACTCAGAATGTACCTGCAGCCCAGAGCAAGCCCACTCCCAGTCTTATAACATCCATGTGCAGAATCATTTCGATCTTCTGGGGAGCCTGACTGATGTGGACTGACTCAGGAATGGTTCCAACAACTCCATAAGCACATCACCAGTGTTTAAACTAGACCCTGATAGGCAGGCCAAAGGTCATAGGTCAAGGAAAGCACACATCATCTTACCATACACTTTCCCGCTCCCTGAGGTGCCTGGAGGACCCCCTGTGACATGCAAGTCTTTTATACCCCATCAGATAATAATGAGGGTGTCCCGATCAGTCTGGTTGACACCACACATCAGGTCAAAATATTGCTAGTTTACTTAGCAAAAAGGATGATGATAACCAGGCCACATTTATCTCCAACTGTGAATTGATATTCTTGCAGGAAATGTGGGATACTGAACTTCTAAGCTTGGATGGGTATGTTGCCTACATAGTCCCGGCAACCCTAGCACTCGCTGAGGGAGCCAAGGGTTCTTCTGCTAACCAGCCCATCATCAACTTTGTCAAATGGGCTTTTTGGTACGAAGAGATGTACTAATATTTTCAAACTGTTAAACTTTATCCTGAGCCTCAATTCCAAACCAGCTCATCTGTACTTTGGGTTTGACGTCATGTGTGGGGGCGACCTTAACACCGAACGTGGCAACATACCCCAGGCCGAAGAGCTAGCTATCCTGGAAAAAGCCTGTATGAGGGGTGCTCCTCAGCAGGAGGACCCCTGAAAGCTGGGGCCCTCCTAAGTGAAATTGAAATGTTTGATCTCATTAGTGCTTGTGATTCCATTGACCCAGTGAATTACATGGTTGCTACCTATGTTAGGGGGGATTATAGGACAATTATCCATTATATCTCTGCATCCAGGTTAATCATGACGTGGGTCACCAGCAGGGGCACCATTGTCACAGCCTTAAGAAACCACATCCCCCTATGTCTAAGTCTTAGTATTCACAAGGGGGAGAGCAAGGCATGTGGTATCCCCACCTCAGCCTTAAAAGTTAAGCCCGAGGGCTTTGCCTAGTATGGAGGAATGCTGACCTAGGTGCTTTGACCACATGTGCACTGACCACCGTGGCACATTTCTCAACTGTCTAACACACTTGGCTGACTCCCGGTCTATGGCCAATAGATTTGTCCAAATGGGGTTAGCTACTAGCAACCTTCTTATGAAACCAACTAGGCTGGCCACCACTGGGGCCAAGTGGTTTGATTCTGCCTGTAGAAAGGCCTTCGTAAACTTGCATGGGGCTCTAAAGAACAACCCTAGAGGCAGCCAGAAGATCAAAGAGTATAGAGCTCTGTACAAAGGGGCGATGTCCGGCAGAAGCAAGGAGATTAAAATTGGGTACTTGGGAGGCTGGTCCAGTCTTGTAGGGAGAAGTTTACACAAACTTTTAAAGGGTGGTAAAGGACATCGGTGCCCTGGGGTCCAGTGACATCTCAGTTATCACTACAATTAGTCCAGAGGCCTGGGTGAGCCACATCAGTGCCCTTAATTGCTCTGACAAGCCTCAGGGTATCCAGAAGCCCAGGGTGGTTTACCCAATCTCCATGACATTCCCCCTGGAAGAGGTGGGGTAGCTATTGCTAAGTCTCCATCAAACAAGGCACCTTGACTAGATGCAGTCCCTATGGACATGTATAAATCTGCTCCGGACCTGTGGGCCCCATTACTTGGAAATTGTTTTAATGCTTTTACCCATTGTGGTCTCCTAGACACTTTAGACTATTTTACCCATTTCTAAAAAGGGTTATCCACAATCTACAAGTTGTTGTCGCCGTTATCCCTGTTAGGTTTCGTTGTAAAAATCACAGGGAGGATTGTTTTGGAGTGTTTGTTTTCCTGGGTTACAGAGACGAACACACTGTCGGAGGTGCAGTATGGTTTCCATGAGGGGCTGGGCATGGTGGAGCAATTACCTAATTTTCACCTGCTTATTATTAAGTATAGCACCGTGAAGCAGACCTCCATCTGTCTAGCCTTCATGGCCCTTTCTAGTGCCTTCAACAGTATGGTTAGGTCTATGCAGTGGGCCTTGTTGAGAGATCTGGTGGTTATCCAGGGCTTGTCCAATTTTTGCGAACCTTACATTTTGATCTTTCCATGTACGTTAGGGTTGGTCCTGCTCATGAACACACTCCCAGCTTTCCACTGGCAAAGGGCCTTGCAAGGGGTGTCTACTGGCACCAATCCTCTTCCTATTGTATATCAACCGTCTTGAGCAAACCCTGTCTGCATGTACGGCAGATGTCCTGTTGGTGAGTAGGAAAAAAGTCTTTGTGTTACTTTACGTGGTTGATGCTGTCTTAATGGGGAGAACACAAGAGTTTAAACACTCTCTTTCAGAAATTCATTGGTTTTATGGGGTCTCTGGGCCTAACCACAAACAGCTCAAAAACCTACACCTTACTCTGTGGGCCCGAATCCATGAAAACAAGGAGTGCATATCTCCAACTCCAAGGCAATCTTTGAACTCCTGTACACTGGATTGCTGAGTTTGCTCATTTTAAAGAGTGCCCTTGCTAAGAGAAAAGAAATGACCTTTTAATAGGCTGAAGCTGTGTGGTGTTGGTACTTTTTGCATGTTTTAATCCTTGATAGCTTTATCATGTTTTTATTCATTTTTCGACTGTATGAGATTTGGAACTGTTTTTTTTTTAATAATGTTGTTTTTAACATTTGTACTGTACTGTTATGGCTGTGTTTTATTGCCCAAATAAAGTCGATCTGATCTGATCTGATTACATGTCAGGAAATTGCACACCAGAGACCTCCAGAGCCACAGTACAGGACTTCCTCAAAACGGTCCTATCGGAATTAGTTATATCTGAAACAGTGTAAGTGAAAAAAAGCTAGATTAGACAGGTTAGTCACTTTGGAATTCCAGCTAGCCAAACTATTGTTCTGCCCGCTTGCAATATGTGGTGAACTGGAAAAAAACAGAAACCATCAAACAGTGGTGTTACATTGGTTACTTATTTGCCCCAGGATGCAGCAAACCTGAAGGAGCTTAGGTCTGTACTCATCTCTGGTCACCACTACAATGCTGGCAATTTGGGTAGGATGGCTGTGTGCTTGGGTCTATCATCTTAGTCCTCAACTTTCACACCGATATGCTTTAATGAAGACTTTTCACTGCCATTAGGTAAATAAGCCTTTCAGAAGGCGAGGATGAGTAGGTGTGGCATGGTAGGCACCCTGTTCCAGAAGGGCCAGATAACATCCCTTAAAGACACTGAATGCCAATAAAGTAATGAACAAAATGACTTACAGAGCACGCAGCTGCTCGGGGAGTGTCCCGGCACTAAGACTTGTAGCTAGGAGGGAGAGAATACAGATTTAGGGGTCGATTAGGATGGCGGACGGAAACAGGTACTGTCCGCCATGTTCGGGGAAATTTTACTCCCGGCCGCGCAACGGAGAATCCGCGGTTGCGATTAGGATATTCATGTCACGAAACTCCGACCGCGGCGGACGGATCATAACAAACACCGTCCGCGGTGGACGGAACACATCTAACTCCGTCCGCGGCGGACGGAGCCTAATGAACAGTCACCGCCGCGGACGGCAATGACCGCGGAAAAAGACACATTTACCGCCATACCTGTGAAAACTCCGTGTCCGCAATTAGGATAAATCCGCCTGTACCACGGTACGCACAGCCATCCACGTCCGCGGCTGAAAGAATGCAACGATAAACAGTGCATCACTGCGGAAGGCCAACACGCACAACATCCCTAACGTCAAACGAATGTCAGAAAGTGTTCCGCAAGTAATTAGTAAACACACGAAAATTGACAACCCCCCCCACCTGATACACCAACACCAAGCACAAGCCACCATGACACCCCCCAAGTACCCAATAATGCACACTAGTCAACACGCCCACCTACCACCTGACTGCCAACAACCATTGAGACACGACTATAAAATGACACCCACCCACTACCACAATCCTTTGCATCATAGCATTGCTGCTAGCAAGAGGCCCTAATCGATATACAGCTTACTCAAATAGAAGACACACAACCACCACCTTACCACACCCACCACACAAACACCCACCACACCGTTCCTACACATCACACACCACACACCTGCACCCCCCAACTCACTCAACCCACACACTGAGCACCACATACCACGGCACCCAAAAAAAACCCTAACTTCATGGAGACCGAGTTGAAGGTAATGGTAGATGAAATCATCCATGTTGAGCCCCACATCTTCAGGGCCCAAGTCCAGCAGACCTCCGTGGTGCAAAAGAATCACATGTGGGACAGAATCGTCAGTCGGGTGAATGCGTCAGGGACCGTGCCAAGGACGAAGCACGAAATTCAGAGGCGGTGGCATGACCTGAAGACCAGGGTGAAAGGCATCCGCGCCAAAAACTATGCAAGAGCCAATCATACTGGCGGCGGTACACCCCCGGAGCCCATACCCTACACCGATTGGGAGGAGAAGGTGCTGGTTATACTTCACCCAGAGAGCCTAGACGGACTTGAGGAAGGAGAAGAGGCTGGTAAGTACAAACCAAGCACCACGATCAGTACGACATGGTCAGGCTCACACAACTGAGAAGACACATCTCCTACGCCCCAACCCATGCACGTCGGACACATACTCACCAAAATGTACATGGCTACCAACAGGCCCCCATGTTCACAGGGAGGGTGGTGGTGGTGGGTGGGGTGTGTGAGAGCTCACAACTACAACTCCCAACAGGCCCCCATGTTCACGGGGAGGGTGGTGGTGGTGGGTGGGGTGTGTGAGAGCTCACAACTACAACTCCCAACAGGCCCCCATGTTCACGGGGAGGGTGGTGGTGGTGGGTGGGGTGTGTGAGAGCTCACAACTACAACTCCCAACAGGCCCCCATGTTCACGGGGAGGGTGGTGGTGGTGGGTGGGGTGTGTGAGAGCTCACAACTACAACTCCCAACAGGCCCCCATGTTCACGGGGAGGGTGGTGGTGGTGGGTGGTGTGTGTGAGAGCTCACAACTACAACTCCCAACAGGCCCCCATGTTGACGGGGAGGGTGGTGGTGGTGGGTGGGGTGTGTGAGAGCTCACAACTACAACTCCCAACAGGCCCCCATGTTCACGGGGAGGGTGGTGGTGGTGGGTGGGGTGTGTGAGAGCTCACAACTACAACTCCCAACAGGCCCCCATGTTGATGGGGAGGGTGGTGGTGGTGGGTGGGGTGTGTGAGAGCTCACAACTACAACTCCCAACAGGCCCCCATGTTGACGGGGAGGGTGGTGGTGGTGGGTGGGGTGTGTGAGAGCTCACAACTACAACTCCCAACAGGCCCCCATGTTGACGGGGAGGGTGGTGGTGGTGGGTGGGGTGTGTGAGAGCTCACAACTACAACTCCCAACAGGTCCCCATGTTGACGGGGAGGGTGGTGGTGGTGGGTGGGGTGTGTGAGAGCTCACAACTACAACTCCCAACATGCCCCCATGTTCATGGGGAGGGTGGTGGTGGTGGGTGGGGTGTGTGAGAGCTCACAACTACAACTCCCAACAGGCCCCCATGTTGACGGGGAGGGTGGTGGTGGGTGGTAGAGGGTAGGGTGTGTGGGGTGTGTGTGACAGGACACAGAAATGTTTACAAATCGATATGAACATGTAATGTCCACATTACTGACCAGCTCAATCTTGTCCCTCAGGTGATCGTGAACTGACTGGGGAAACCAGCACCCGGCCGCAAGACTCGCCTCCCACACATACCGGACTCTCTGGGGACGATGACACACGGCAGCTCCGGTGCGGAGGATGGCGCGGGCCCAAGCAGACAGCCAGGGCCATCTGGCTCACAGGGACTCCCGGGCCCGACAACCGTCGCATGTGTGACTCCAGCGACACCTGCCTCAGTGATCTGCAGAGTCCCCACCACCACCACTACCACCAGTACCACCACTCCTGCCTGTGCCACCCTGCCTAACCCAGCGCATGACGCAGGTCCATCGGCCTCACACCCAAGCAGGGTGAGTGGGCCACAAAGGAGAGAGGCGACGACACATCAGGCAATCAGGTGACCCACACTCCGCTGCACTGAGGAAGGACACCTACCCCATCCTTTGGCAGAGTCCCTTGAAGCCCTAGCCATGTGCCAGGCTTCATACGACCGTTCCCAGGAACATGCAGATCGTGCACACCAGGACTCGGTGGACAACACGAACATGTTGCGTGAAATTTCGGGGTACCTTGGCCCGATAGTGCACATCATGGGCCAGCAGACAACAATGTGGAGGGAATGGATTGGCCGGAACAACCCCACCCCCCCTCCACCAATTGTCGTTGCGCCACCGCCACCGTCACCTCCACCTCCACCGCCACCGCCACCACCACCACCACCTGTGCCCCTGGCGACGAATGTGGCCCATGAACAACCTGCACCCCCAGCTGACTCAGTTCCACCTCAAAGACGGAGGGGCCGCCCGAGGCTGGAAGTGGGTGAGAGCAGTGTGGGTGCTCCATCCACACGCTCCAAGAGGGGCCGCCAATGACTTTGTCACTGCCCGAGCCAGACATTCACCCTGCAAAGTATCCTGTCCCACATAGACAATCATTGCCACTGGTCTGCTGGACTAGCCTGACATCCCCCAATGTGGTGTCAGCACGGACATTTCATCTGCCATTACCTTCAACTCCAACTCCCTCCCCCCCACTTACTTGTAAATATTCACCAGCACAAATGCACAACCTGTAAATAAATGTCACTTACACACTCAATGATGTTTTGCCTCCATGTTTATTCACATGATTGCCTTCAGAAACAGACGTAAACAGGTGCAGGGATCCTAGTCGTACAAAATCATGGCGCTGCGGGAGTGACCTAGGGAAAATCAAAGACAGCAAACACACGTCAGGAAACAGATTCACACACATCACAACACACTGCACAGCAACATTCCACAAACTACACTCATCACAAAAGCATGGGATGAGAGGACACACATCATGGAGACTTGTATGTCCAAAGAAATGAAGACACACATATGCAACCATCACAAACCAGAACACACAGCTGATGCACCCCACATCCACACAACACCAGCAAACATACATAAGGCATTGTCAACCGGCACAAGAGGTAGTTACTCACATTCAAGGGAAATAGCGATCAATGAGCTGGCGCCTCTGGTCCACACCTTCCTCCTCACCACTATCCTCATCAGTCGACATGGGTGGGATGGGAGGCCGAGGAACTTGTTCGTCTTCAGGGTCCAAGAGCAGTTCAATGTCATTGCGCACGGCTAGGTTGTGGAGCATGCAGCAGGCAATCACGATCCTGCATACTTTGCCTGGCGAGTAAGGCAGGGCCCCTCCGGTCTTATCCAGGCACCGAAACCTAGACTTTAGCAGTCCAAAGGTACGTTCAATCACTCTCCGTGTCCTTCCATGTGCATCATTGTAGCGCATTTCACCCGCTGTTGTAGGATTACGTATGGGACTCAGGAGCCAGGGCCGGTTTGGGTACGCCGAGTCGCCTATGTAGGGGGATGACAGACACAAATATCACAACAAGATATGGTGGGTGCCACACAGAGATCACAAAAGTCCCTACTGCACACTCACCAACAAGCCACGCTTGACCGGGTCGCAGATTTGCCATCAGTTGGGGGACAATGCTGCTCCGCATGATGTGGGCGTCATGTGCGGAGCCTGGAAATCTTGCACACACATGGGAGATGATGTTGTTTGCCAGGCACACCACCTGCACGTTCAGCGAATGGAAGTGCTTGCGATTCCTAAAAACCTGCTCACGTGCCCGTGGTGGAATGATAGCGATATGTGTGCCATCAATTGAACCCACTACGTGTGGTATCTGGCCCAGTGCATAGAAGTCTGCTTTGACTGCTGGCAACTCTTCCGGCCGTGGGAAATGGATGTAGTCATTCTTGTACAGCATCATAGCTCTTAAAACATCCCGAAGTACCGTGCTGAACATGGACTGTGACATCCCCCCGGCATGTCCAACTGTGTACTGAAAGGTGCCAGTAGCAAAGAAATGTAGTGCCGCCATAACCTTTGCTGTGGGTGTAATAGAACCAGGATACGTCCTTCGTGGCTGCAGATGAGGAGACAATTGGGCAACAAGCTCCATCAACCGACGTCGATCCAGCCGGAATTTCCTAATCACCTCCTCGTCAACCATATCCTCCAGCACAGTGTATCGCCGATGCACATTTGGAGCACTCCTGTGTGGGAGAGAGATGTAACTTGAGTCAACTTACAAACGACGCATACGTGTGCAACTCCATCACATGTAAGCCAACATTAGCAAGAACAAAAATGTTTTGGAGAATGGTCATATGTGTGACATCTCTGATAGTTAATACAATACGGAGTGGCCCTTTAACAATGTGCAGCCACTTGCAACAGGAAGTGTGTCAACACGTACAACGCAACATAGTCACATGTGAACATTACTGACAATACGTGTGTCTTGACCCTAATGTTTAGAAGCCACATCACAGACACACATGCAAGTGCATGCACACAAACGATAATGATACACACACACCATGTCATCATGCACTAATGCCAACACCAATAATGTTGAGCATACGGTAATTACATGCATGGTGACACAACATCCAAGACACATACACTGAATGCATGTGTACCACCACCATTGTAGTCACCTCGCCAGAACCACACACTGACAACAGATTCATAATTTGGCCATACAGCCGTGATGTACTGTGTAGTTGTGAAGATGTAATAACGTCTGTAGGGTCACACCCGACGTCAACACGTCAAAATACACATCTGTTGCACATTGTGTGCCCACCGATGGGCATAGTATGGACACACATGGAATAGTGAATAACATATGAAGTTTCCCTATCACGCTCACAACCCTCATGACGCAACTGCAGACAACACATCATGGTGCAGCGTCTGACAAGATAAAATCATTGGCGCCGCCATGCCATGCCAGGCCGGGCCTAGGACGGCCGTGCCGGCCATGTCCACAACCGCCGTCCCAGGCCGGGCCTAGGACAGCGGTTGTGGACATGGCTGGCACGGCGGTTGTGGACATGGCTGGCACGGCGGTTGTGGACATGGCCGGCACGGCCGTCCTAGGCCCGGCCTGGCACGGCGGTTGTGGACATGGCTGGCACGGCGGTTGTGGACATGGCCGGCACGGCCGTCCTAGGCCCGGCCTGGCACGGCGGTTGTGGACATGGCCGGCATGGCCGTCCTAGGCCCGGCCGCTCCGGCCGGTGTACGGTGGATGATGCAATGTGACTGTAAGAGGGGACATGAACTGCCATGTCCATTGAGTACATCTAAAGGGTGTATAGGCCTGCACCTCCCCCGCTGAGTATGTGCACCGCCATGGTGGCGCCAGTGATAGAACATTGTTGCAACAGAAGCATCCGTGCCTGAAGCTTGCACGTGCGGTTGCCGATGTGTGCCCGTGACGGTCCGTGCACATGCAGCCAATGGGAAGAGGGACGCTGGCCGCGTATGCCCAATCGAAAGTAGTGGAAGCAGTGCACCGCAACACCAGGGCCAGTCATTGGCCCTTTTACGAACACGCATCCAGGGCTGACCAATTGCTGGCGACGTATGCCACTGACACGTGCTGAGGGCCCTATATATGTGTGTTGTCCAAAAGCACACATCCTACCCTGGGAACCAGTGCTGCCTGTTCACCTCGACCTGCTGCTGCTGCTGAGCTGACCACCGACTGCTGCCTGTGACCATCACCTCGACCTGCTGCTGAGCTGACCACCGACTGCTGCCTTTGACCATCACCTCGACCTGCTGCTGAGCTGACCACCGACTGCTGCCTGTGACCATCACCTCGACCTGCTGCTGAGCTGACCACCGACTGCTGCCTGTGACCATCACCTCGACCTGCTGCTGAGCTGACTACCGACTGCTGCTCTAGTGCCATACTCCGTGATCTTGCCATGTCGAGAGCCAAAGAGATCCGGTCTCGTCCCTTCACCGCCGCGGAGCTTGATGTCCTCGTGGACGGTGTGCTCCGCAACTATGGACGGCTCTACGGCGCACCCGGACTGGTGGTAAGTGCAGTGTGGGACATGTTGGTGTGCATGAGGGGGCCAATGACTCCTGGCTACTGCAATCTTGGCTGTGTAGTGTGGGCTCGACATATTTTCTGGATTGTGCATGGCGGATGACAGATACGTGTTGCCCCTATCTGTGTGACAGGCCAACTGTCCACTGACTTACACCCTTTTGTCTCCCATCATGGTAGGTCAAGCTGAACCTTTGCAAGGACGTGTGGAGGAGCATTGCACGTGAAGTACGGGCATTGGGGGTGTGCAACAGACGACATACACACTGCCACAAACGCTGGGACGACATTTCCAGGCTGAGCAAGAATGTAGCGGAAGTGACACTGGGGATGATTCCAAGGACGCCACGTCTGGCCCGACGCTCCATGACCCCTCTCATGCACCGTGTCATTGCTGTGACGCATCCTGACCTGTCCGAACGGCTGAGTGTCGATCAACAGCAAACTAGCGGTGAGCATACTGTCTGTGTAAGATACTTGGGAGTTCAACGCATGTATTGGTGCACAGACACAGTATTGAGTTCCGTGGTGCGTATGTATCTCTGCGATGCCATGTTGGTCCCATTGGGTGGGTGTAATTTGACATCCAGGTCCGGCATGTTGACACGCCACTTGCTTAGTAGTTGAGTGTTGAAGCACATGCCGTAGTGGTCCGTGGCCCCATGGCAAGACATGTGTGCAGATGTACGTGCTCCTGCCCTGTCCGCATGCTGTACATGTGTCACGGCCACCAACGCTTATGTAATGTGAGGATGACTGGTAGAGGTGGGCCGTGTGCAGGATGGGGGCTACAAGAACTTTGTCAGCTATGGAATTAGGGAATCCTTGTCCTTCTGTACGTGAGTGTGCCCATGACTTACACCTCTTTTATGTGCATTTCAGCTATGACAGAGGACACTCAGCCACAGACGGAGGAGATTAGTGGAGGCAATGAGTCCGGGTCAGACTTCGCACACACGCAGACTGACACAGAGGAGGGCAGCGCCGGAGAGGGGGACAGGACCGTCCCTGAGGACTCGCATGTGGAGACACCATCGTCCTCATCTTCGGAAAATCTTGGTGAGCCAGCACTGTTGTCACAGACTGGGAGTGGGCAATCAACACCTTCTGTCGGAACACAGCACACAGGGCCCACACTTCCGCCAACTGCACCATGTACTGTTCGTGCACGCAGGAGTAGGGGGAGCAGAGTGGCGTTCGGTGCAGGCACCGCTGCCCCTGCCACGGTGAGCCAAAATGCACTGTGTGCTGAGGCCGTTGATCTGCTGCGACAGCTGTGTGTGGGGCAGACCAATATGACAAATGCTTTCCAAGACCATGATAGGAAGTTGGGGCAGGTGGTGGCATTCATGGAAGGGATGCATGGCGATCTTGCTGGTCTACACAGGACAGTGCAGTCATTGGCAAGCAGTGTGTCGTCTGCAATAGTACAGTCGCATGGACAGGGTGCTACTTCTGTTTCCCCATCTACACCACTGGATGTCTCAGGGGGTAGTGAATATTCTGAGCAGGACTCTAATACAGGTTATTGTACTAGAAGCAGCGTCCGACAGCACGTCAGGGCACGGAGGGCACAGACACTATCCCCTAGGTCAGCAAAATCTGTTCACGAAGACAACGTCAGATACACTGGAGTACACACACAGGATCCACAAGTGTTGTTGGGGGACATGCCTTCA
Source organism: Lissotriton helveticus (assembly GCF_964261635.1). NCBI lineage: Eukaryota > Metazoa > Chordata > Amphibia > Caudata > Salamandridae > Lissotriton > Lissotriton helveticus. The sequence continues at coordinate 1,142,284,751 of NC_136061.1, read as the reverse complement.
CATGCTACACAGGCATTCAACACAAAAGGTACTCCCAAGGCAAGGGATACTCACAAGTCCATGGACAGTCCCTTGGACAAGGCCACTCAAAAGACAAAGGCACCTCAAAAGAGCAGGGAAAGTCCCAAGGGCAGGCCCACAACAGAGGAAAGGGCCACTCCCAAGGACAGGGACAAGGACAGTCAAAAGACAAAGGCACCTCCTAGGAGCAGGGAGAGTCCCAAGGGCAGGCCCACAACAGAGGAAAGGGCCACTCCCAAGGACAGGGACAAGGACAGTCAAAAGACAAAGGCACCTCCTAAGAGCAGGGAGAGTCCCAAGGGCAGGCCCACAACAGAGGAAAGGGCCACTCCCAAGGACAGGGACAGTCAAAATACAAAGGCACCTCCTAAGAGCAGGGATAGTCCCAAGGGCAGGCCCACAACAGAGGAAAGGGCCACTCCCAAGGACAGGGACAGGGACAGTCAAAAGACAAAGGCACCTGCTAAGAGCAGGGAGAGTCCCAAGGGCAGGCCCACAACAGAGGAAAGGGCCACTCCCAAGGACAGGGACAGGGACAGTCAAAAGACAAAGGCACCTCCTAAGAGCAGGGAGAGTCCCAAGGGCAGGCCCACAACAGAGGAAAGGGCCACTCCCAAGGACAGGGACAGGGACTGTCAAAAGACAAAGGCACATCCTAAGAGCAGGGAGAGTCCCAAGGACAGACACACAACAGAGCAAGGTCCATCTCCCAAGGGCAGGGACACACACAGAGAGCAGGTGTCTACTGGAGACAGGTACACCACAGACGACAAGTCTGCTGGCAGGAACAGGGCACCGACCAAGGCACAGGCAAAATCCAGAGACAACACTCCACCTACGGATAAGGCACATCCTACGGACAAGGCTTCTACCATGGACAATGGCGCAGTCAAGGACAGGCATACATCACCCCTGGCTGCACTGCGGCTGATGTTTTCGAATGAACGCCAAACAGATGTCTCCGCGGCGGAGTCCCCCCATACCTCCACTCCCATCCAGGCCAGTCATAAGCGGAGGAGGGAGTCCCCTGTTGTTGCATCCCCCATTACACATGATTCTGAGTCCAGACGGCAGGCACACAGCAAACGACAAGCAGGCTCCAGCACGTCCCCAGAAACCCGATCCCCGGCTGCAGATGCTCCACCTATGGTCGGTGATATTTGTTTAGAGTCACCACCACTTGCCAGTCCTGTCCTGTCCAGGGTGCACTCACATATCCCTAAGAAACGCAGACACACACCATTGACACCTGCCCACCCCGATGTCGCTCAAGGTCAGCTATCCCCAGCTCCCAGGGCCACCCTGCCTCCTGGCCCATACAGCCCTGTGGCTCATCATTTCAGTGGTCCCAGTGGCGCAGGTGCAGTTGACTCTCATGTATCAGATAGTGCCACTGTGTCTGTTGTTTGCTGTCATGCATCATGTAGTAGCACAGTCTCAGTTGTGCCCTCTCCTGTTGCAGGTCCTGGCAGTGTATCTGGGTCTATGGCTCATGTGTCAGTGAGTAGATCTGTGGCTGTGTCGCACACTCCTGTTTCTGGTGCTGGCAGTCTGTCTGGGTCAGTGGCTCACGTGTCAGTCACTACATCTGTGGCTGTGTCTCACATTCCTGTTGCTGGTGCTGGCAGTGTGTCTGGGTCTGTGGCCCATGTGTCTGTCACTCGGGCTGTGGCTGTGTCTCACATTCCTGTTTCTGGTGCTGGCAGTGTGTCTGGGTCTGTGGCCCATGTGTCTGTCACTCGGGCTGTGGCTGTGTCTCACATTCCTGTTTCTGGTGCTGGCAGTGTGTCTGGGTCTGTGGCCCATGTGTCTGTCACTCGGGCTGTGGCTGTGTCTCACACTCCTGTTTCTGGTGCTGGCAGTGTGTCCGAGGCAGGTAGTTCACGCAGTCCACCTGATTCTGTGATGTGAGGTGCTGATCACTTCACTCACATGTTATTTCACATGGTGTGTCCATTGTCCATTGAGAACAGCCTTGCACTGTTGTGGTCCCTGGGACGGGTTGGTTGGGACACGTACTTGTGCTGCCTCTGATGTACCTGCTCTGTAGTCCACAATGCCCTGTTGCTGTTCTGATACTGCATTCTGCTCTCTCGTTTACTGCCAATGATGTACCTGCTCTGTTGTCCACAATGCCCTGTTGCTGTTCTGATACTGCATTCTGCCCTCTCGTTTACTACCAATGATGTACCTGCTCTGTTGGGCACAATGCCCTGTTGCTGTTCTGATACTGCATTCTGCCCTCTCGTTTACTGCCAATGATGTACCTGCTCTGTTGGGCACAATGCCCTGTTGCTGTTCTGATACTGCATTCTGCCCTCTCGTTTACTGCCAATGATGTACCTGCTCTGTTGGGCACAATGCCCTGTTGATGCTGTGATACTGCATTCTGCCCTCTCACGTGCTGCCTCTGATGTACCTGCTCTGTTGGGCACAATGCCCTGTTGATGCTGTGATACTGCATTCTGCCCTCTCACGTGCTGCCTCTGATGTACCTGCTCTGTTGGGCACAATGCCCTGTTGATGCTGTGACACTGCATTCTGCCCTCTCACATGCTGCCTCTGATGTTCATGCCTCTGATGTTCATGCTCACGCATACACTGTGATTATACCCCTATTATGTGCAATAAAGGTAGTCAATCATGTCTCGTGGTTTGTCGTTGTCATTCATGCTTGCGTACTACAAATGTGTATTTCTATTTGCTTCTCATCAGTGGTTTCGGTAACATGACACTCCCCCTCCCTACGTCACAACCCTTGCAGGTATTCCCCTCCATGCAGCCAATGGTTTGTGCCTTACCTGCGTCGGCGTCCATGGTGGGCCAAGACTAGGACGTGGTGGATCGCGAAGAGCATCGGGAAAGCGTGTAGCGCTGGGTCCATGGTGGCGAGCAGCTTGTGTTGGGTATCTCTGCTATGTATCTTTTCTTCGCTGTGGGGAATCCGCCGTGTTCAGACAGGTTGTTTTTCCGCTGCGGTTTTATGTGTAATTTCCGCCATCTTGATTTGGGGGACGGTCTTAGACGTCAGTACGTACGGCGGAGTCTCAGGATGTGTTCCGTCCGCCGCGTGGTCGGGTGTAGTTGGGCGGCGGTGCGTGCTTTTCCATCGCGGACGGAAATTTGACACTGTTTCCTATCCTGATATGGTGGACGGAGTGTCCGCGGCAGGCGGACACGGAAAAGGCATTTTCCGCGTACTCCAGGGCTCCGGTAGCTCCTCCGTCCGCCATCCTAATGAGCCCCTTAGTAATTTGAGAAAAAACAGTTTCATTAGACAGGTTTCTAAAATGAATGGGGAGGAGGTTCCAGATTTTGGCCACATGGACCAAGAAGGATGCACCCCGTGCCTATCTTTTTGAAAGTGAGGAACCATTATCAGACAATCCTTTCCAGAGCGTAAATCCCTGACTGGTTGGTAATGTTGGGTTCCCAAGTTCAGGTAATGAGGTCCTGTGTTGTGAAGGGCACAGCACTCAAGCATTAACACTTTAAAAATAATCTTCTTGTTGAGTGGTAGCCAGCAAAGCTATTTAAGATAGGAAGCACTGTTGTGGCATTCTTATGGAGATTAAAGAGAAGGCGGGCTGCCATATTCTGGACAACCTGAAGGTGTTGAATCAGGGAGACCCAAGTATGACATAGTTGAATACTCCAGCCTGGATAAAATGGAAGCTTGAACCACAGTTTTTCGAGGTTCCCATGGAAGGTAGGCTAGAAATGTTTTAAGTGCCTTCATTATAATCCAGATGGTGATATTAGGTCAATACAAGCTACCCGAGTTAGAAAGATTAACATACATGCAGGTTGGCATTGGTTTATACACTCTCTTAACAAGCAAGGGGCAACACACGCACTCACTCCTTTTGAAAAATGTTTCAAAGATGGAACACACAATCTACATTTCATTTCACCTCTTAACAAACACCTGCTGCGTCCCGCCCAATACAAAAAAACAGCTAGCCACAGATGGTGGGAGTGGGAACCTGCATTGAGCAAATGTCTTAAAAGGTGGGGGTTCCTATATGATAAGGCTTGCACATTGGCTCAAAGTGTAAAAATCAGAGAAACATTCTATAAAACCTCACTTATTGGTATTGTACCCCAGATAAGACAGCTGTGTGGGACAAGTTGAGGTCTAACACAAGCTGTAGAGGCTGCGGAGTGGGCACTCGTACACACGTGTTATGGTCGTGACCCAGCTACATAGGTACTGGCAAGAAGATATAACATAAAACGATTTCGCTTTTGGAGTTCACACCCTGAGGGATCCAAAGGTAGTTTTCCTGGGCCTTAGATACCGAGTTAGGAAATCTCATACATCCCTGAGAGGGGAAGAGATGACAATCACGACCATTACAGTGATACAGGCAGTCCTAGCACACTGGAGGAGAAAGGAAGTCCAGGGACTTTGAGATTGGCTCTTCAAACTGTGGGAAATCCCTGGCATGGGAAAGATTACTCTTTCTATAGAGACGGAGAATAGACTTCAGGCATACTGCACAGACAAAGTCCCTCTTGTATTGCTTAGCCCTCCAAAATAATAGAAAATACCGCCCTCACTACACAAAGGCTCAAACATGGCGAAGCAATAAAAACAACACCACCAGAAAAGGGATTTTACTTTTATAAAATGAGACACAACAAAAGACTGTTCTCAGAATAAGGCATGGGGTTTTATTTGTGCAACACTCTCTAACAAAAAGGCTTCCCCAGATGTCAAATGAACAACATTCAAATGTATATAGAGATATATATGTATATATGTGTGCAAGCAATAATATTACACTTATAAGTAGGCAAATGCAACTGTAATAATATGAAATTAAATACAAGCAGATAATACTGGACGTCCACTCCAAGAAATCAGAAAGATATATACACTAAGTACATAAGATGATTACAATAACTGAAGACTTGAATGTGTAAAGTCAAAGTCAAAGTCAAAACCACTTTATTTGATTAGTAAAAATCATAAAAGTATACTATACAAAACATCTCCACACAATACACATATTCTCATTAAAACATTTAAAAATAACAATTTCATTATATTTTCATAAATCCAATAAAATTCATGTTTCTATCATTCCTGCGAGTCTTAGTTTCCTACTCCGAACAGCCGCTACAAAAAAATTTGCAATGTAAAAAATGTTCATTGGGGTTTCCAGTAATTGTAAATAAAGTAATGCTGGTTTAACCTTTAGAAACCCTTTATCTCTTAACAATGGTAATATATATTTTTTCCTAATTTCAGTATAAAAAGTGCAAAAAAATGTAAAGTGCACAGTATCCTGAATTGAATGACCATCACAGTTACAAAGAGCTGCGTCCTCTGGTTTACACCACCCCGTAACATCACTCAAAATAAAATGAATCTGATTAAATTGAAATCTGGTTAATAACCAACGATGAAATGGGTTCGTTACAATTTTTAAGTAGGGTTGCATAGTTAAGCACGTAATTGACAGGTAATGAGCCCTTACCATAGGTTTTCTTACCTGAAGTGACTCACGCTCCTGTTCTCTATAAATAGGAAAGTTGACTTTGACCCAATTTATATCAGCTTTTACTAGACCCTCCGGTTTTGAAAAAATCTCCGGACGCCCCAACTTCATTAGCATTACTTTAATAAAAGACAGCCACTGTATCTCATTTGATTTCTCTAGACTCACACAGTCCCTTAGAATCTTATGATTTAGAGTGAGGTTTGGGTTCAACCATATTTTGATCCAGAGTAGGATGGGGGCCAAACTTGTTATGTCTGAGACATATCCCATTCCTAGCTCCTGATGGATGGCGAAGGTTGCTGTCGACTGGGTAAGAGCTAAAAGTGTGCGGAAAAATTTATTTTCCGCTTTCTGGATGCAATTAGATTGTTTATAACCCCAAATTGCGGCACCATATCTCGCAATTGCCAAGCTTTTTGCTTTATAAATAGATAAAATTGCCTCACATGGTTTACCCCTAATCGCTTTGAGAAACTAAGTATAGCAGCAAAGGATCTTCTTACGGCATTGGCTTTAGCCGTAAGTTGGGGGGCCCATGTGCCTTTATCGTCAAACAAGACCCCCAAATATGTGAAGGCCTTCACCCTGGTGACCACTGACCCATTACAGTAAAAGGATCTACTATTTTTCTTATGTGAACCCAAGGACATGACATGCGATTCGTCATTATTTACCACTAGATCTAATGATTTCATAAAATTCCCGAAAGAATTTAAAAGCCTTTGAAGCCCAATCGGGGTGCGAGCCAGTAAAACTGCATCATCCGCATATAGGAGTACCGGAATGGTGATATCTCCTATACGCGGAATGTCCAGGGTAGCATTGGCCAGGGTTTTATCCAGGGAATTTATGTATAGGGTGAACAGCATGGGGGCCAATATACACCCTTGATGGACCCCTCTGCCTGATTTAAATCCTTTTGTACAATTTCCCTCCTGCGTCATTCTTATCGAAGCAAACAGGTCCCTATGTAAATCGGCCAAAAAATACACCAAGGAAGGATCAATACCTAGATCCAACAGGATAGTCCACAGCCTTGACCTATTAACTAGGTCAAAGGCTGTGGACAAATCCATGAAACCCAGGTAAATTGAACCTTTAGCTGCTACCGTGTATTTATGTAGTAGTAAGTATAAATTTAGGCACTGATCCTCTGTACCTCTGCCAGATCTGAACCCACACTGGGCGTTCAACAGAATCTCTTTTTCAGTGACCCACTCCGAAATTTTGTCTAAAATTACTTTACCTAAGATTTTAACAGAGGTATCTATTAGCGATATGGGCCTGTAACACCTGGGGTCCCCTCTTTGGCCCGTTTTAAACATGGGAATGATAGTAGAGCGGGACCAGGAGGCCGGATACCCCTTTTCCGCTGACGAGTTAAAAACATTTGTTAAAATCTGTGCCCAAAAATTTGGTTTAGACTTATATAGATCCGAGGGGACTCCATCGGGGCCTGGGGCCTTATTTGCGGCCGTGCAAACTATTGCCTTCTCTACCGCTTCCACAGTAAATGTTAGAGGCAATATTCGGGAACCACTAAAAGGGACCAGAAAAGGTTCATACTCTTCATGACTACCATAGATTTTTTAAAAAGTGGCTTAACCAGCCTTCCTCTGAAATGTTAGCCTCTAGAGTGCAGTTCTCTGCCCCCGTAAACAGCGGGTTATTTACAATCGACCAAAACTTTGAGCTATCCTTTATTGTTTCTTTGGACATCAATGCTTCCCAAGCCTCTTTTTTAATTTCATTTTTGCGGGTCTGGATTGCTGTTTTATACTCTTTCCTGAGCATCACTATAAGCGGTTTATCCCTAGGTTTCTTTTTTATGGCCTTTAGTAGTAATTGATTAGCTCTAGAGCATTTAGGGTCAAACCACCTTTTCGTATTTTTTGCTTTGGGCCTAGCTGTGATTCTGAGATCTTTCGCCACCTGTTTACAGATCACTTCATAAGATGTAATTACGGCTTCCACCTGACTTGAAGGATCGGCAGATTGATCTAGTTCAGCCCCCACCTTCATACATAGATTGTCATGGAAATGCTCAGGAGTAACTTTGGTCCATTTTAACGTTCTTCCTTGGTCTTTTACTTTTACCTCAGTGTTGGCTACTACATTACCTGCAATGTTAAAAAGGGAAAAGCCCTTATCCAGTTCTACTACAACAGGATTATGATCACAAAAAATCGAGCATACAGCATTATAAAAATTAACATAACCTAAGAGTGCCGGGGACATGAATACATAATCAATTATTGTCTCACTATCCCTTGCCTTATACGTTGCAACTCGGTCTCTGGAATCATAGAAGCCAGGCTCATAAAGATCTATATTTAAGAGGAGATCTTCCAATGCTTCCCCTTAAGGCTGTGTTCAAAATGTGGGGGAGACGAGTGGGCGGGACCATAAATTTCATTAATGTGACAATTAGATTTACATAAATGTATATTAAAATCACCCATCAGGATGATATAAACATAAGTGGTTTGCCGTTTTTATATAAATTTTAAAATCGCGACAAGGTATAGAGATGCTCATTTGTAAACTCACTTTCCATAGAGTTATAAAAATTAATAAACAAGGTTTTGGGATTATTCGCTGTAGAAAATTCCACTATCAAAAAATTGGGGGAGGAAGACTCTAACAACTTAACTGAGCCTGCAATTTTAACTGAGAAAAGGAGCATAAGGCCTCCTCTATCTCTACCTGCCGAAGAGCTGCGTGCTGGAACAGAAAATGCTGTGTAACCATCGACCCAGAATTTGCATTCCCCAGCCCAGGTCTCTTGCAGTGCAATAATATCATATTCTTTTATAAATTTTATCCAAATATTATCGCCCCTTTTTGTGCGCAGCCCTGCGATGTTCCAGCTCAATAGCCTAACATTCTCTCCCCTACCTTCATTAACTAGGTGTGTTTTTTGTACTTCATTTAAGGGCAGGCTAGGAGAGTCCTCCAGTCAATCAATCTCACCCAGATTAGACAAGGGTGAAAATCGATTTGACAATACTAGTGTCTCCCTTTTCTCATTTGTTTGATTACTGTATGCCTTTGGTACTAACCCCACTTTCGGTATAACCCAACCATACTGATGATTTCTATCAAGTAGTACGTGAATGTGTACACAGACACTCACGTATCACACTGATGATTATATCCACTGGAGACTTGAATGTGCACACAAACACTCACACATCACAATGTCAATAAGCAAAAATAAAACACCTCACCAGCTGTAAACTTCATCTTGGTCCACCCCAAACCGGGGGATTCACAGCCGGGGTCAAGAGACTCAGCAAAATGGGAGCTGCTGCACTGTAGTCGTGTCCCTCATTCAGGCCAAACAAATCTCAGTTTCCAAGTCAACAAACCCCAACTTTATAATCTCAAAGCACACTAGAAGTTTCTGAGAGGCCCTCGTATGGGTCAAGGAAACTTACTGGAGTTGGCAACTCTCCATGCAAGCATTCCAAAGGCAAAGTATTTCTTCCGTTCCTTCTGCACTCTCACATGTTTCAGTCCCTTATCTAATCGAAGCTTTCGAACATCTCCATCAGTATAGAAAACAAAACAACCTTGAACGTGAAAAGCCTTAGCAACTTGAGTAATCTGGGGGCCTGCCTGTGTGTGCAAAAGCTCAAACTAGACAGTTAGAATTGAAGATGGCAGGAGGTCATGTCAAATCCAATAGTAAGAACTTCATATTACTTCCCAATGTAGAACACAATGCACATTGGTGCAGCACTGCCTATAGCACTGCACACCTAGACAAAGAAGTACATTCCACACCTCTCTCTCTGTCACAATTTCAATTGCACATCCCACACGTTCTGTTCCTTGCAAGGCTGTTCTACTCTGTGAAAGCGGTCCCACTCTAAAACTACAGAGACACAAAAGAATTCTTCAAGGAAACGTGCACATGCAGGAGAAATGATGTTGTACATCCAAGCTAGGACTAAGTAAAACACCAAAAACCAAATAAAATAATGATAGTCAAAGGTCATCACGTGGTTTCAATACATAGGAGCGCCTCTAGCATTACACCTCTGACCCAGATTCTCTTCCAAGAGAATAGGGCGCTATCATGGCCTAAACTCTTGATGGTTTCGAATCTCATATGAGTAAATACCACTTGGCAAAACTGCTGCGACTCCCTGCAGAGCAATAACACCTACAAATAATGCTACGATTCACTGAGGTCAGCCACTGTGTCCAATTGTTGAGTAATGGACACAAAAGTAGTTGAAGGTATCCAAGTTTATGCCATGTAGTTGAAACACCGTAAAGGAGCTCAGCATCCCCAACACTTCTCCTCAGCAGGTCATGTCAGTAATGCCCGTTGCTAGGGAAAAACGTTCAGAAGAACCGAACTTACAAATGGAATAATTACAATGCATGCGCAACAGCGCGACATAAATGAGTAACCACAACATAATATACAATACAATACACAGCACCAATCTATCCCCTTCTAGGTCTAGCAAAGCGGTTCTTGGGGGATCGGGGTGAGAGGGGGTTTTAGTGGGTGAGATGGATTTTGTATTGTGGCACTATTTGCTCGTTCTTATCTTGCTCCACACTTAAATCTCGCAATGTTCCTCGCCAACTGGAATGTTTTGGCGATGTTATGTGTATCTTGGAAAATAATAAAAGAATTAAACTCTAAACGTTTCACTTATACTCGCACAATGCTCATGAATTCAGGTCACTGCCAGTGGCATTACGAAACTTGAGGGGGCCCCCCTACAAAGTTCATGGAGGGGGACCCCCATTCTCTGCATCAGTCAAGAGCTCTCAGGCCAGTGACCCTCCATACTGCAGGGGCTCATCCAGCCGTAAAGGATTCTGGTTCCTTCATTGGTTACATCCGCCCTTTCATTGGGTGATTTACATATATCAGTAAATACTGCTGCTGCGCCCTCCAGCAAAGTTACATAACACTGCCTCCAGCCGGCCCACTAAACACATCCTCCTACTTGATGACCCAAATTCAAGCGAAGCCCACTCAGTTAACCACCTCCAGATACAGACCACTGCCTTCGTGCCTGTTACTAACGCACCCATTAATGCTACTCTCTCCCCTACAAAACCCGCAGTTGTGCTTTTCCGCTCGCCTTTAAAACCACCCCTCGAATGTCACTGTGAACCCATGACCTCCGCCCATTGCTCCCCTGTCCACCACCGACAGAAGGACTGATGGCCGGTACCCATCTAACCACTGCCTACCAGTAAAGACAGAGCCTTTCAGCTTCTGCCCTTCCCAATGCCACTGTAGTAGTTTGAAACATGTTAAACAATCTCTTCAACTGACCACCCCAAAACAGTTCTTCCTGCTAGCCTCTATGGCATCAAAGCCGTTCCTGCTACTTCTCATCCTCTGCATGATGCACATAATAATATTAAATGTACAAATGATCCACTTTTTGTTTCCTCACGCCAACATTAATTTACACTATGCACCCCACTAAACCATACCTCCTGTCAAAGACAAACCTGATCCCACAGCAAGTACCCCAAGGACAAACACCAGAGAGAATGAGCGATTCTTGTTATTAAACCTATATTGACAACGTAGCATTTCCCCACCCACTGTCAGCCCAGCGAAGTCTACAACTGCAGTGTAGCCATTAATTCCGGCAACATCTAAAGCGCATTTCCACTTCCTTTCAATGGCAGCTCCTGATACATATACTATGACTTCTGGGCGGCATCTACCACAGACCACAGCATTCTTTGTCTCCCTAAGACTAATTGAATGCTGTCGGCGAACGCTTCTCTTCCCCCTTCCTTACTAATAACTAATGGAGGATACTGAAAAAAAGATATAGTATTTTCTAATGCAAATAGCGGATCAATCACTTACAGCCCGCAGTCCTCACCAGATCCACACGTATCAATATTCTGCTATCGCACCATTCTGTCAAACCTATTATTATCTGGAGATGTTTTTTATCCCTTCCGTGAACTGGGAAAAGCAATACCTTGCATGAAAATAAGTCCCTTTAAAACCTTCCCTACTTATACAGGCTCGCAAAGCACTTGTTTTACTAACTGTCGTTGTAAAGCAAACAGGTAACTCATTCTAGGATTACAAATCCTGCTTAGATGTGTGGAAGTTAATACTGAGACGTAGGATGATTTTTTGCATGTCTGCCAGACACTTTTTCTTTCCTGCATGAGCACACAATGCAACAATACAATTTAGCTTAACAAATTGTTCAGAAATGTAAAGCAAGGTAAATAAACAGCCCATATTATTTTTACAAAGAAAAATAGACAAATGTCCATGACATAAAAGCCTTAGCGCGCACAGCTTGTCCAAATCCACGCCACCTAATTAAGCCCAGCAAAGTACCAGGCATCTGGCGTTAGACTAACGCATTTAAGTGTGGTGATCTGCATCACTGCACTGAAATGCAAAATCATGCATAACCGACATCACGCCTCCTCAGGTACCGGTGCTGCTACTCAATGCTGGTGTAGTATTATTTCCATGCGGCTACCGTCTGTTTTCTGGTGCTTCCCCTGTCTCCTAAAAGCGATGCAGTAAATTTCGTTATACAGTACAGCTGCCTGTGTGGTCCTGTAATGATTGTCCCTTTTCAATGCCCACAACATTTTGCCATATTTCCGTAGTATGTCCATAACGTTAGGTCTCGCAAGGATTTGCTGCAGGTGCGCGCCAGGCACCAGCAGCCCTATGATGTCAGCCATTTCAAGTGCGACATATGCAAGGCCTGGTTCCTGACGGGAGCTAGGGGCTTGAGAAGGGCACCAGAGCTCTGGAGTGAGTGATGTGACCCAGGATAACCTCCGCCTCCCTGTGGGGAGCGATGTGCAAAAGCGGCCGCTCTGCATGGAGGAGCAGGGATCTAAGATTCCAACACGATGACACCACAGTGTGAAGTGCCCAATTTCATTGGTCTTTTGTTGTTGGGGGAATGGAAATAACGATGAGTAAGTATTAAAGGAATAACATGTTAGATCCTAGTTGCACCCTACCTCAGACAGAAGATCACTGAGGAGGCACTAGAGGGTAAGTCCCTGGGTCTTACTGTGATTTTAGCATCCCATAAATGGACTGATTACTCATTGATGAAAACCGCTCTTTTTGGAAGGTTTAATCTGACCACAGATTAGCATTTAAAAAAAACTTTGCAGCATTTCTACACAGAGTAACCAGACATTATGGGAGGCCCGATTGGACCTTGAATGAACTGCCACTTTTAAAGTGCTGGAGTAAGTGCAACCTGGCACAGGCAAACCTCTGATTTCTGCAAAGAACATCCTATGTATTTATTTTGTAGAGTTACATTAACATGTAGCTGATGGAAAACTGCTTGGCACTTCCAAGTTTGCAAAGACACCTGGCAGGCTGGTCACCATGAGGATGCAGAGGAATACACCTCAATTAGAGCACAGTTTCACACTGATTCACTTAAAGATGCCAAGGTTTCATATTGGTAAGTGTGACGTTTTCATAATTTAACTGTAATAATGGGTGATATTCACACAGCCTGACTCTACTCAGTTTTCAGTAGCCTGCTGTTAGTGCACTTTAGTTCAGTGACTTTCTTAGAGTTTCTAGTTGCAAAAATGGGCCTAATATCTCATATTTATGTGTTTCCCTCCTCTTCATTGCTTGATTTTGCTCATAAGAAAGTGTCACTCATAGTCGTTGAAATGTCACTCATAATTACACTGAAATTATGAAAATGTGACACATCGCAATCTGAAACCTTGGCAGCTATACTAAGTCTATCACATACAGCACATTTGAACATCTCATATTTCGATGCCACACAATTTAACTATCAATAATTTAACCCTACAACATTCCATACCACATAATTACAATGCTAAAAATTGAAAAACACATATTTCCACTTCACTCCATACCACACCATTCCACATCACATAATAACATTCCACACAACTTAATACCACTCCAAACCACATAATTACGGGAAACGATGTTTACATCGCCTATTTTACTCCGCGATGCAAACACAATGCGGTTGTTACAACAACTGCGTTGTCACAATGCCGCACTACCTTTACAACGTAAGTCGTTACAACAACTTGCACTAGATGGCGCTGTTGGATATGGAAAAGTATGATTTACTATTCCAACACTTTCCCTAGTGTTGCACAAACTGGAGTTGGAATAGTAAATCATACTATTCCTAAGTCCAGCACACCATCTAGCGCAAGTCGTTGTAACGACTTGCGTTGTAAAGGTAGGGCATTGAGACAAAGCGGTCATTGTAACAACCACGTTGTGTTTGCATCGCGGAGAATGAAATCCACGATGTAAAGACTTATATTCCATAATTACACTCCACACAACACAATTCAACTACACATAATTCCACTTCAACTTATATAATTATACTTCACACAACATATTTACATTCCACTCCAAAACACATAATTACTCTCCAGAAAATACAACTCAGCAACATGCTGCATTATTCCGCTCCGCACAATTATACACCACACAATGCTACATATTTCCACATGTCACACAATTCCACAATTCACCCTACACAAATCATCACCCAACATAATTACACTCCACATAATACCACTCAGCACCACATACTTTACCTCTACATAATCATGCTCTACTCCATATTGCATAAATACACTCCACATAAATCCAGTCTATGTCACGTAGCAACATTCCACATAACTACAATTCACACCAAACCTCATAATACAACTCAACATAATATTCACTCAACAGCGCACACTTCCACATCACACAAATTCAAGTCTACACATTTCCATTCCACACCACCTAATTCAACAAACTACATAATTCAAACCAACAACACAATCACACAACACACCACACACATCCAATCTACATCACAAAATTGCACATCATGCTACAATATTTAACAGCACACCACATAAGTAAACTCCACTACATACCACTCCACAACACAAAATGCCCTTCCAGATAATCTGTCTCCAAGACACACAATCCCTCTCCATGACACACAATCCCACTCCACATAAGTCCAGTGCACTCAATACCACACAATTACTATCCACATAATTACACTGTACACCAAACCACATTATTTCACTACACAGAGCTAATCCACACAACACAATTCCACAACTAACAATTCGAATCCAAACCATATATGACGTGCATATATGCAAATGTATATATTTCAAAACCATATATTGCAAATGCTTTTTACCTTCCAATGTGTCCCAACAGATTCTGTTCCTGGAGCTGCAATCCTTCTCCTGCCCCTGTCAGCTCTGTGCTGCCTCAGAGAAGCAGAGAATGCTCAGAGAAGCAGAGAATGCTCTCTCTGAGGGCCCCCATCCCCACACTTGTCAGGGTCCTGAGCAGTGCCCTGTGGAGAATGCTCTCTCTGGGGCCCCCCACCCCACCCTTGTACCCGGCCTGGCTCTGACTGAAGAGAAACAATGTAACTTGTTACTTTGTTTCTCTTCAGTCCTGGGTCAACGCGAGAAGCTCAGAAAGGCTGCACACTGCAGCGGCTTTAGAGCAAGCCTCTCTCTCACAGCTCTCTATCGAAGAGCTGAGGGGCCCCACCTTCACCTACTAAAGCCTGGGGGCCCCCCACACCGCGGGGGCTGCGGGTGTGTTTGTCCCGCCCGTGGTCACTGCCTTTATCTCAACATCACATCCATGCCCTGCCTACTCTTTAGTCTCATCTCAAATAAAACCTACATTCACCTGCTTTTCTGATGAATTTATTTTTAAGCCCGTATTTTTATGAATAATTTTAACTGTACCCTCTTTGAGACTATGGGATTATAGAAACTATAAATGAGAATATGTAAATCAAATATTGCCATTATTGGAACAGCTACATGTTTCCTGATGAAACCTTTAATATCCGTTTTTTTATTGTATAATTTTATTTTGTGATGTCTACTTTCAGTAATGTGATGTAAAAGATAGGTTATTTGTTGTGGAGGCTGTTCTTAAAATGACGTATTTTTAACCTAAGTATGGTTTGTGTTGAAATAAATAACACCCTAACTGTTCGATGCCACAGTTTGACATTTATTACACAAGCAGTGATTTGTTTGAGTATTCCTGTCACATAAAAGTGGCTGTTATTTTTTCATCAACATTATGCAAAAGAAAAGGAATACAAATGATGCATACCAGCACAGAGATGTTCTGTAGAGTCCTGTGTGGGCTAAATGTTCCAAAGATTTTCGTTTGGAAAGTTAGCAACGAGTCAAGTAGGAGGAAATGTCCCCACCAGCAATTTGGAAAACGGACATTGCAAGTTGTTGCCCCAGCAAATTATACTGTCTGCATTGCTATCCTTTGTGATTTGGAAGGAAAGGCACCAGTGTTTTTCAGTTGCTTGGGTAATTGCAAAGCATTGCAAGGTGAATGACAGTTCAACAGCACCAGATAATTAAAAAATAGATGGCGGGTGGGAGCAGACCACTTTTAGTGTTGGGGCAAATCGCACCAGTCAATCAATCATACTGGAACTTTGCAAATCGAAAGCAATGATGGAATTCCCTTACCCATGATGGCTTTAATACTTGCTTTTTTTCAGTACTCACTGATTCCATGAACTAAAACCATGGGCCATATTATCAAGCATGGGCGATACATTATCGCCACTTTTATCGGCAGGAAACTGCCGCTAAAGCGGCGATAATGGGCTTGATAATATGCCCTTGTGAATTCCCATAGAAGCCCAGGTTAACACCAAAACCTGGGCTTCTATGGGAATTCACAAGGGCATATTATCAAGCCCATTATCGCCACTTTAGCAGCAGTTTCCTGCAGATAAAAGCGGCAATAATATATCGCCCTTGCTTGATAATATGGCCCTAAGTCCTCCATACTGGTGAGGTGATCAACGTGAGAATCGAAGATCAAAGGCCTTTTTTGCAGGGGCAGTTTTCCAGCAGCTGCCCTTCAGCAAAGCATGAGGATGGTCAAGCAAAGTGACTGCACTCTCACCTGGTTTCTCCAATGTATGTGAATATGGAGGTAGAATAGTACACCTGAACTCCCAAAAATTAAGTACTTCTTCCAATGAGTATGTTGTTGGAATTAAAATATTACATATTAAGACCCCCAAATAGAATTATTTACCCATTTCAAGGAGGGTTTTAGTTAAGACAGCAAATGTAAACTTCCCAAAACCAAACACTTCTCCTAATGAGAGTGGTATAGGAGTTAGAAGAATTAATCCAAACTTCACGAAGTTGAATATGTTCTAAAAGGAGTGTGGTATGTAGTTAAAATAGTTAATCTGCACTCCCCAAAATTAACACTTTCCTCACTGAGTGCGGATTTGGAGTAGAATAGCAAATCTAAACTCTACAAAATTAGATAGTTTCCCAAAAATGTTTTGGGTTCACCCCCTAGCATTGATACTAACACCAAAGGGGTAGTAAAGCTCTTTATTTCACCAGTCCCAAGAGGAAACTAGAATGGCTAGATCGCGAGCCATGGATTCTGTCCTCCAATGTCTCCGATTTCGACCACCAATTCCAGCCCTATTTATTATGGATTGTACACCCCAAATACAGAGTTTGTCTTACACTTCTGACCTTATGTACAGAACACCTTTTAGTGCTTTCCACCAACAGGTAGCTGGCCTTCTTCCCTGCCCTGTTGCCCATGTGACTCGGCTTCATTAAAATCAACTATTAATTTTATGCTCTTTTGTAAATTGTATAGCACACCAAGAATACGCTTCCTATGCCCAGTTTTGCAATCGCAATGTTTTGGATCTTATAAAGATAGCTTCCAATTTTTACAGGGCTCAGACACGGAATCAACTTGCTTCTCAGTGATCAGCTATATTTGCTGGGCCATAAAGAATAGAAACATGTACGCTTTGTCCTAACTAGGTCTTAAGGCACTTGATGTATTACAATTTTAACCAAGGACGAGTCCCTACCTTTTCCTTATAACAGCACAAACCCTTTTTGAGGTCCTTACTTGTAAGGTTAATGCTGAGGGAGCCGCTTGGGCTGTGCAGTGTCTGTGTTGCTTTTTTGTTTCGTATACGCAACTGCGCAATGCTATTTGTTATGGTATGACTGCTACAAGGTAATGTTTCTTATATTTTTTTAATGCAGATGTTCTCATAGAAATGTATATTTTTAAGTTGAGGTTTTTTAACATGCTTTTATGGGCAAACATTGGACGAATAAAGTATTATCAACGAAGTTTTGGGTTGGAGTTAGAATAGATAATCTGGATGCCGCAAAGTAAACAATTTCCCAATGGGTGTGGGTTTTAAGCTACAATAGTATATCTGTACTACCCAAAATTAAAATGATTCCCCAATGAAGTGGTTTCAGAGTTAGAAAGGTTGAGGGTTGGAGTTAGAATAGTTTACCTTGAATCTCCAGAAATGAAATAATGGTTGTGTGGGTTTGTAGCTGAAATAGTAAATCAGAGCCACACTAGATTAAACACATCCTTCAATGAGAGTGGGGTTAAATAGTAAATTTGATCTCCCAAAAATAAAACACTCTACCCAACGAATAAGGGTTTGACATTACAGAAGTGAATTTACAATTCCCAAACGTAAACACCTTTGAGAATCAGAGTGATTCTGGAGCCTACATAGTAACTCCATTTCCCAAAATGAAACTACTTGTCTTTCTGGATTTGGAGAACGAATATGTATTTGAACATCCCAATTAGAAATTATTTTTTTGTGTAAGTGTGATTTTAGTTGCAGTAGTTAGTAAGAAATGTAAATTAAAAGTATGTTCACATCACTTTAGCAATGGAGTCATCTTCTGTAAAATAATAATAAAACATGTTTTTCTTATAAAAGCTCCTACAGAATAGTAATATGTTTTTCAAATATAAAATTACCATACATATTTCATATTAATATATACTTTTAGCTATTTAAATAGGTTCGAATTTTATATACTAGCTCACACTTTTTGAATTGATTAAGCAATAAATAAATGTTAAATACATTTTTTAATTTTCTAATATGTAAAGAACATACATAAATCACATGATAAATTTGGCACATTATATTTAAGCATTTTTTTTATAGTACTAAGCTGTATAGTTAAATTTAAACAGAAAGATTAATATTTGTGAGGAAGTGAAGTATTAGTTGAGGTTGGTGGTAGTAAGTAATACGGTCCTATTTTCATTAGATCCCTTAATGATTTCTGTAATTTAAACCTGAGCTTAATATGTGGTAGCTATAGAACAGAACAGACAGATGTAACATAGGAAAATGTGTAAAGCTTTTAGAGGTACTAAAACAGTTAAAATGCCAACAACTCTACACAATATAAATCCCACTCCAATTTACAAAAACTGAAAATATTTACTTCGAATATAATGATAACAAAATAACGAAAATCTAATAAGGGGTACCAAAGATATGAATTTTTAAAGTTTGAAATAGAAAATACTATCAAAAGGCGCAAAACTGGTCGCATTGAATTGTGATGAAGGTAAGTTTGAAGCCGACTGTGATGGAGCGCAGACTGGGCACAAGGACCAGGTAGGTCACAGTCTGAGAGGTAGCTTTGTACTTATATGGAGAAAACATCAATCTCAATATCCAATAGGCAAATAGTTCTCAGGGGTAACGCTGCCAACTTTTACAGAAGTTCCTGTGTGCCCTACTGCAAACAATCCCACAGTGCCCCTCTCTACCTATTTCAAACATTGTAGAACCTTCCCTCCCTGGTGCTGAGCTCCTATGTCCACCCTAAAGGTGTACAATAGAAAGGCGGTCGTGGTGACAATTCTTAACACGTAAGTAACGAAAAAAAGCATTCACCACTTTTACTTTTTGTGACGCTCGAGTCAAATATAATTCCAAATTTGAAAAGCATCAAATGCAATATAAAGTCAAAGCATTTCTTAATGGCAACACAGTTGCTCCAATCAACCGTAGTGCAATAAATATTTACAGTGCTCTTAGTGTGAGGGGAAAAAGAAGGAAAGAGTATGGTAGATGGTGGTGAGGCAAATGCCATGTTAACATTATGTCAAAGCCATTTTAATTGCACATGTATGCGGAATGTTCGGCAATGAAAGTGGCAAAACACAATGTAGCCTGTCATCGCAGACATTGAATGTTCATGTTCTTTTCATTGAGAAAATACAACAGTGCCTTGTAACATGAAAAATAGCCTTGCTAAAGTTTGCAAAGTACTCAAATCCCACAAAACATAACACATAAAACCACAAATAATTAATTGAAAAGATACATCAGGCACATTTGCATGCACAAAATGGTGAATGAATAATTGGACATCAGGCACAGGGTCAAGACTGATTTGCAAATGGCCATGTCTGAACTGGGGTGGCGTGGTGAGCAAAATAACAATGGATTAAACCCAGCTCTGTGACTGGGGGTGAATGTTTTGCCAATGTGCAGCATTCTGTCCATCACCTTGCGTTTTTTGCTGTTCGCCCTATGTGGGGAGGGTATGCCCAGACTTGGGTCCCGTGCTCACTACGCCACTGTAGTCAAGCTATCCTGGCTGATGACGGCTAATAGCCAGAAACTGGTCCTAGGATGCTTGATTCCAGTCCAGGGAAGACTTGGCTTGGCAGTTCGGGCTGGACTGTTCCCATGAGACACAGGGCCCAGACTGATTTGCATATGGCCTTGTCTGAACTGGGGTGGCGTGGTGTGCAAAATAACGATGGATTAAACCCAGATCTGTGACTGGGGGTAAATGTTTTGCCAATGTGCAACATTCCGTCCATCACCTTGTGTGTTTAACATTATGTGAGAGCCATTTTAATTGCACATGTATGCGGAATGTTCGGCAATGAAAGTGACAGAACACAATGTAGCCTGTCATCGCAGATATTGAATGTTCATGTTCTTTTCATTGAGAAAATACAACAGTGCTTTGCAACATGAAAAATAGCCTTGCTAAAGTTTGCAAAGTACTCAAATCCCACAAAAAATAACACATAAAACCACAAATAATTAATTGAAAAGATACATCAGGCACATTTGCATGCACAAAATGGTGTATGAATAATTGGACTGGTTTGCACATGCCTAGCTAGAAATCCTTTTTTTTTCTCCAATGGCCATCATGAATCGTCAGACCCACTGTCAAAGCTCAGATATGGGTTGTGAACTCGAGCTAAAAACTTATTTAATAAGACTGCCAGTTTATTAGGTAGTGACTGGTTATTTCAGACGATTTAAAGCCTGCAAGTGGTTACTTCGTACGAGATCCTTTCCAAATTATTTGGAGCAGACCAAGACACTGGAGAAAGGACCCTGGTCCTAGATAGCCCACAGTCAGTGTGCCACATGAAAGGGGGTCCCTTGGACACCTTTATGCTTCTCCATGCCAGTGCGTGCAGTCACTCACTGCGCTCCCCTGCATGGGAGTCTTTGTCCCCCTGAAAGTGCACATATACATTGCTTTACCACCACAGTGGAGCTTTTTATTCTGTTCACTGTTCTGGAGCTTCTAATAACGTTCATTTCCTTCTGTCTATTGATCATTACAGGTCATATATTTATACAAGAATCCACTGGTTCAGTAAATATTGAAAACGTAACTCTGTGTATTCCTTGTATATTTCTCTGAAAGTACTAGAGCACTAATGACTGAATAAAAGGGTTCTAGACCTGGTACAGTGCTTCCCGGGAGGCCAGGTTGTCATTTTTAGTGGTTACGAGAACCATTTGCTGCCCAACTAGACTTAGGGGGGCTTATGGTGGCACTGTGAGCTAGCTGGTCTAAAGGACAACTTATCCTGAGGGGGTGGATTGAATCAGTCTGGCACCATCCCAACGTTTATGCTATCTAGAAACACACAGTTCCTACTGTAAGGTAGAAACTATATTACATAAGGGGCACCTTCCAGCACAGAAACAATCCTGTGAGGCATTTTCCTCTATCAATGTGTGCTGCATTGGTGGAATAAATGAGGAGAAATAAAGATATTTCTCCTTGTTATGCCTCACCAGGGGTAGCTATTCTGGTCAGTCCCAGGTCTACCACTTATTGTAAATCTGGGAATGTGCCAAAATCCATGGGTTTTGCATGGGAACACCCACTCACCACCCATGGAGCACCTCCCTGTGCTTCATAGAGCCATATGTACAAAGTGACGCATCTAAGCAGATGCATCATATGTAAAGCCCTGCACTACATTATACGTGTGTCAGGTATAATGTATGACGGGTGGGTGTTCTCCAGCAAAAAAGGTTTGCAGAAGTAGCACAGCAAAATCTAAGAGATTTCTTTACGCCACTTCTAGGAAGCAACCGCATCAAAATATTATGCCTGCCTCACAAAAGGTGTAAGACTGATGCCGGCGCCTTTGACATGGGACTTGCCCATCTGTAATGACCCATTGATGGAATGACGTCACTTTTCCGACACACTACAGCAATGCGTCATTAGTACCCTTACAGATGAGCCAGAATTACTGACATATCTGTAAATCCTTGCGACATGGAGCGCCATTTAGTACATACGGTCACATCCATGGTGTCGCAAGGAGGGCGCACTGAAAAGTGTTGCATTGCTGTTTTCAAGCAGCAATGCAACACTTTTCATAAATGAGGGTCTGTAATTTTATTAGGCATCAATAACACTGAAACAAGTACACACTGAAGAACAGTATTAAATCCAAGCTGGTGTGCACACCACACCTGATAGAAAGATAAAAAGTGCTAACGATCCATGAAAAGTAGTGTTGCTGAGGCAATATGGTCCTCTCATGCTTAAAGTAAAGAAGACATTTGTGAAGGGATCTTCTGGTGTTGCAAAAAAATGGTCACTAAGACCGCCACAAATTACTAGGAACCCAACTAAATTAATTAAACCCACCATTATTTTTCCATGACATTCCTGCTCCTTCCCTCACAGCTGAAGATGGAGTATCAGTAATATGTTTCTAAGTGGCAGCATCTGAAGAAGTACCATTGCCCACTCTGGAGTATCAACTTCTGTGCACTATTTTGCTTGGTGTCTAACCTATGGCCCCCTAGTCCCCCAGTCACACCCCTGACTAAACAATACTTATTTTGTTGACATTTTATTATTTCCCTATGGGTTTAAGAAAGTGGTTATTATGGTTAGCAATATCTTGGTGACAAAGTTTTCATATCACAATAATTTGTGGTCAACATTGTGTCATTCAACCACAAGGATTCTATCCTCAGGGTTTGTCACACTAGGTGACCAACATCAAACCCTTGCCATGCTTAATTCTCTACTCTGTGAGATTTCATGTAACATGTCTAATGCAGTATCATAATAGTCCACCCTTTAATGCTTGGTGGTTTCAACTTGATGAAATTATTTATAAATGTCAGATCTGGAGGAGGAGCTTCGCGCGTAACCGGGATGGTCGCGTGAGCACAGGGCTCCCGGACCTTCGCCACCTCCGGCCCTTATCCTGACTATAATCCTGGTTCTGACGACGGATCATTGAAGATGCAACCCGGCTGATCTGCCAGCTGCTTTCAAAAATTTATTTGGTCTAAGGGAACCGATTTTATGACAATCTGACCTTTCCTGGCCTGCTCCACGGATCTGCCCCGAGCTCGAGTTGATATCTGCCTGGGCGGTAATTGAACAACAACGGTTGCCCCTGATCCGACTCTCGACCCTGGACGTGGCTTTCGGTTTCGTTTTTGGTCCAGATCCTTCTACGCCGCGGATTTTACCCCGCTGCCTGGGGGCTGCTTTACTTCGTACCGTACATCGTCGCCTGGTGTGTGGCGTGAGACACACTGTCCTTTGGATGAACATCTGTGAGTGATTTTGACGTAGCCATTTTCACCAGATCTCAGGGTCCCCTCGGGGACATAGCTTCCAAGATGGCCGGCAAGCCCGAGGTTCAAAAGCGAAAGACCAAGACTGTTCACCGTGGGGGCTCCATACAATCTAATGTCATGGATCGATACACCCATCCTAAGGGATCCCCGGGTGGAACGGGCAAGCATCCGGTGGACAAGGGAGATGATTCTACGGTGGACGACGACCTGACTCTGCACGATGTTATGGGCGCCATTGCGAGTATGCAGACCTCAATCGGTGTGCAGTATGAAACCCTGGCTCAAAAACTGGACACAGTGGCGGTTGATGTCAACTCGATCAGGGCGGATTTAGCTAAAACAATGAAAAGGTTAAATCCCTAGACTTGAAGACTTCTAGCCTCACGGCGGATGTCTCCGACTTACAGATGGAGGTCCGTAATTTACGGTCCTCTAATGATTTCTTCTCCCGCTGTCTGGAGGATTTTGAAAGTTGTGCTAGGCGGAACAACGTCCGTATTGTGGGTGTCCCTGAGAATTCCGACAACTTAAATGTTGACCTCGTCGTGGAGGACCTCATCGTCAACCATCTGGCACCCAAAGGCTTGAGTAAATTCTTTGCGGTGGAGCGGGCGCACAGAGTGCCGGGTGGTAAACCTAAGTTGGGTGCTACCCAGCGGCCCATAATTGCCAGGATATTCAATTTTCATTAAGGGACGCTATCATGCAGGCGTCGCGATTGGGTGGCCCCACGAAATTTGAGAATACGACGGTGAGTTTCTACCCAGACTTCACTCAGTTGGTGCAGAAACAGAGGATGGGGTTTCAGGGAGTGAAGAGACGATTGAGAGACAGGGACATGAAATATGCAATGCTATTTCCAGCCCGGCTACGTGTGGTACATGGAGATCGGACGTTCTTCTTTGACAACCCTGAGGCGGCAAGTGACTGGATCGATACGCTGCCCAGGGGGCTGGAACATCCTGAACACTCTGGTGGAGCCGGGGGTGGCCCGATGGAGCAGAAATAGTAATGAGACTTGGTTCGCTGGACCTCATATAGACCTTTCAGCTGTGGTTTGCGGATCCTTTAATTCGCTTTAGTTGAGCTGGTTTTCCAGGGGTGGCGGAGGACGTGGGTCTCTTCCTCCTCGGGGGTTTCTTTTCGTAGATTAGTTATTTGCTAGGGCGACAGGCACACTGCAAGTTGGGGGGGCCTTTGAGTCTAACGCAGGGGTGCAGGGTGTGGGGTATTGTTTCTGGGGTAGACTGGGGGAGGAGGGGGAGAAGTTGTTTCTGTTTGGTTTATTTCAAGGCACTATATTGATGGACTTTTTGACTTGGCTGTTGCGAATAATGTGGGGTGGATGCTGCGACCATGTTCGGGATGGGGGGTAGGGGGCTAAAATTGCTATGCTGGAATGTTAACGGGTTGGGGGACAGGATAAAACGTGGTGTGGTGTTCCAACTCTTGAGACGTCTCTCCCCTGATATCGTGCTGTTGCAGGAGACACACTTGATAGGCAACACATGTCATGCTATGAATCGAAGGGGCTACCGTCTCCTTGTGCACTCCGGCTTCACCACTGGCTCTAGGGGGGCGGGTATCCTGGTCAGGGCCTCCCTCTCCCTCGAGATCGACACCGTCATTCTTGACGACAGGGGGCGTTACGCCGCCATTACTGGACGGTGGGAGGGGAAAGTCCTCTCTCTGCTCTCCGTTTATGTTTCAGGCTACGACCTTTGCTGATCTGGGGAGGGTGATACTGGGGCTCCCAGAAGGCATTCTTGTGGTGGGCGGCGATTTTAATTCAGTGGTCTCCGGGCATAGCGATCGCTACGCACCTAGGGATCTTGGGAGGTCCCAGTCTTGGCTGGGTGGCTTTCTTGACACTTTTGGATTGATAGACTGCTGGAGGCTGCTCCACCCTGGACAATTGCAATACACCTTTCACTCTGGTGCACACGGTAGCCTCTCGAGATTAGACTATATCCTGATGCCCCCAACACCGGCCCCGTTGGTTAAAGAAATCAGAGACTTGGCTAGGGGTATTTCAGATCACTCCCCCTTATGGCTTGTAATGGAAACTGGGCCGGGGGCTGAGGGCCGGGTAGCCTCGATAAACCCTTGGTATCTCCGTGACTCTAAAATCCGAACGGAACTGATCAAATCACTCGACCATTATTTTGTGGATAATGTGGGGTCTGTGTCATCGTCTGTCTCGCTATGGGAAGCCTATAAGACCGTCATCCGCGGTCACGCCTTGTCGTTAATTAATGACGATAAGAAGCGCAGGTGCGAGGCAGTGGTCCGACTTGAAACTGAGATATCAGACATAGAAAGAGACCTGGAATCTGATGTTACTCAGGACAGGTTGCACCTTCTCAGCCTCAAACAAACTGACTATAGAGCACTGGTCACTGATGCTGCTAAGGTGATGAGTAGGGAGCAGCAAGGCCGTTTGTATGACGTG